>NC_044033.1:29804431-30133392 GCF_901765095.1 Microcaecilia unicolor | reverse complement strand
TTGCTCGGTCCATAACTCCTAACGCGGAACCTTGCATTACATAGCTGTAATTCGGGTTCCTCCTTCCCACATGCATCACTTTGCACTTGTCAACGTTGAACTTCATCTGCCATTTGGACGCCCAATCCCCCAGTCTCACGAGGTCTTCTTGTAATTTTTCACACTCCTCCCGGGACGAGACGACCCTGGATAATTTTGTGTCATCTGCGAATTTAATTACTTCACTAGTTACTCCCATCTCGAGGTCATTTATAAATATGTTAAAAAGCAGCGGTCCCAGCACAGACCCCTGAGGGACCCCACTAACCACCCTTCTCCATCGAGAATAATGGCCATTTAACCCTACTCTCTGCTTCCTATTCTTTAACCAGCTCTTAATACAACTTCCATTTTTGTATACCTGTTGTATACTTACTTCGAATTTTTGAGCTTTGACAGTACTCTAGTTATACGTTTGTTATCATATGGTTCTTCTAATGGAATGGAAGTTATACTATATTCTGTACTGCATTTGGATGGATGTTATATTTAAAAACTAATAATAGGAACTGGGCAACATTCTGGGGAAGGGGGAGCCTATTCCGAAAGGATGGGCTCCATCTTAACCAGAGTGGGACCAGGCTGCTGGCATCGGCGTTTAAGAAGGAGATAGAGCAGCTTTTAAACTAGAAATGGGGGGAAGGCCGACAGTCGCTCAAAAGAGCATGGTTCGGGATAAGGTATCTTTCAAAGATATCACCATAACAGGGAAGATAGAGTATCCTGATAGTGAGGTTGCAAAAGAGATTGTAGTAGATCGGGTATCTTTAAATAACAATAAAAATCAGACAAAAGATTGCCAATTAATACTGTCAAGTACTAAGCATGATGTACTTAGGAACAACAAACATAGTTTGAAATGTCTATATGCAAATGCCAGGAGCCTAAGAAATAAGATGGGGGAGTTGGAATATATTGCACTAAATGAAAAATTAGATATAATAGGCATCTTTGAGACCTGGTGGAAGGAGGATAACCAGTGGGACACTGTCATACCGGGGTACAAATTATATCGTAGTGATAGGGTGAATCGGATTGGTGGAGGGGTAGCATTGTATATTAACGAGAGCCTTGAATCAAATAGATTGAAAATTCTGCAGGAAACAAAACACTCCTTGGAATCACTGTGGATTGAAATTCCATGTGCAAAGGGGAAAAGGATAGTGATAGGAGTGTACTACCGTCCGCCTGGCCAGGACGAACAGACGGATGCGGAAATGTTAAAGGAAATCAGGGACGCAAACAAACTGGGCAACACAATAATAATGGGGGATTTCAATTACCCGCATATAGACTGGGTTAATGTAACATCTGTACACGCAAGGGACATAAGATTTCTTGATGAAATCAAGAACAGCTTCATGGAACAGCTAGTTCAGGAGCCGACAAGAGAAGGAAGAATACTAGACTTAGTCCTTAGTGGTGCTCATGATCTAGTGCAGGGGGTAATGATACGAGGGCCGCTTGATAACAGTGATCATAATATGATCGGTTTTGATATTGGCATTGAAGGAAGTGAAACTAGGAAATCAAGTACGCTAGCGTTTAACTATAGAAAAGGTGATTACGACAAAATGAGAAAAATGGTGAAAAAAAGACTGAAAGGAGCAGCTCGCAGAGTAAAAAACTTGCATCAGGCGTGGATGCTGTTTAAAAACACCATCCTGGAGGTTCAGGACAAATATATTCCACGTATTAGAAAAAAGGGAAAAAAGACTAAACGTCAGCCGGCGTGGCTAAACAGTAAGATAAAGGAAATCATTAGAGCCAAAAAACAATCCTTCAGAAAGTGGAGAAGAGAACCAACTGAAAGTAACAGGATAGATCATAAGGAATGCCAAGCCAAATGCAAAGCGGAGATAAGGAGGGCAAAAAAGGACTTTGAGAAGAAATTAGCGTTGGAAGCAAAAATACATAGTAAAAATTTTTTTAGATACATTAAAAGCAGGAAACCGGCCAAAGAGTCGGTTGGGCTGCTGGACGAAAATGGTGTTAAAGGGGCGATCAAGGAGGACAAAGCCGTAGCGGAGAAATTAAATGAATTCTTTGCTTCGGTCTTCACTGAGGAGGATTTGGGGGGGACACCGGTGCCGGAAAGAATATTTGAAGCGGGGGAGTCGGAGAAACTAAACAAATTCTCTGTAACCTTGGAGGATGTAATGGGTCAGTTCAGCAAGCTGAAGAGTAGTAAATCACCGGGACCTGATGGTATTCATCCCAGAGTATTAATAGAACTAAAAAATGAACTTGCGGAGCTACTGTTAGAAATATGCAATCTGTCCCTAAAATCGAGTGTAGTACCGGAAGACTGGAGGGTAGCCAATGTTACTCCGATTTTTAAGAAGGGTTCCAGAGGAGATCCGGGAAATTATAGACCGGTGAGTCTGACGTCGGTGCCGGGCAAGATGGTGGAGGCTATTATTAAGAATAAAATTGCAGAGCATATACAAAAACATGGACTGATGAGACAAAGTCAGCACGGATTTAGTGAAGGGAAGTCTTGCCTCACCAATCTAATGCATTTTTTTGAGGGGGTAAGCAAACATGTGGACAATGGGGAGCCGGTTGATATTGTATATCTGGATTTTCAGAAGGCGTTTGACAAAGTGCCGCACGAAAGACTCCTGAAGAAATTGCAGAGTCATGGAATCGGAGGTAGGGTATTATTATGGATTAAGAACTGGTTGAAAGATAGGAAGCAGAGAGTAGGATTGCGTGGCCAGTATTCTCAGTGGAGGAGGGTAGTTAGTGGGGTCCCGCAGGGGTCTGTGCTGGGTCCGTTGCTTTTTAATGTATTTATAAATGACCTAGAGATGGGAATAACTAGTGAGGTAATTAAATTCGCCGATGACACAAAATTATTCAGGGTCGTCAAGTCGCAGGAGGAATGTGAACGATTACAGGAGGACCTTGCGAGACTGGGAGAATGGGCGTGCAAGTGGCAGATGAAGTTCAATGTTGACAAGTGCAAAGTGATGCATGTGGGTAAGAGGAACCCGAATTATAGCTACGTCTTGCAAGGTTCCGCGTTAGGAGTTACGGATCAAGAAAGGGATCTGGGTGTCGTCGTCGATGATACGCTGAAACCTTCTGCTCAGTGTGCTGCTGCGGCTAGGAAAGCGAATAGAATGTTGGGTGTTATTAGGAAGGGTATGGAGTCCAGGTGTGCGGATGTTATAATGCCGTTGTATCGCTCCATGGTGCGACCGCACCTGGAGTATTGTGTTCAGTACTGGTCTCCGTATCTCAAAAAAGATATAGTAGAATTGGAAAAGGTACAGCGAAGGGCGACGAAAATGATAGTGGGGATGGGACGACTTTCCTATGAAGAGAGGCTGAGAAGGCTAGGGCTTTTCAGCTTGGAGAAGAGACGGCTGAGGGGAGATATGATAGAAGTGTATAAAATAATGAGTGGAATGGATCGGGTGGATGTGAAGCGACTGTTCACGCTATCCAAAAATACTAGGACTAGAGGGCATGAGTTGAAGCTACAGTGTGGTAAATTTAAAACGAATCGGAGAAAATTTTTCTTCACCCAACGTGTAATTAGACTCTGGAATTCGTTGCCGGAGAACGTGGTACGGGCGGTTAGCTTGACGGAGTTTAAAAAGGGGTTAGATAGATTCCTAAAGGACAAGTCCATAGACCGCTATTAAATGGACTTGGAAAAATTCCGCATTTTTAGGTATAACTTGTCTGGAATGTTTTTACGTTTGGGGAGCGTGCCAGGTGCCCTTGACCTGGATTGGCCACTGTCGGTGACAGGATGCTGGGCTAGATGGACCTTTGGTCTTTCCCAGTATGGCACTACTTATGTACTTATGTACTTATGTACTTATCTCTACTCAACATGCAATGTAATTGTTTCCCTTTCCGAAGCAGAATCTAAACGTCTGGTCTAACTGTGGGTGTTACTTTGAGACCACTAATCTGATTTCACTTGTAACCAAACTGCAAAATAGATTTGAAGTTTTTCGAGATGCTAGTGCGATACACTAAACACTACATGACCCAGCACCTGTAGAAACAGGCTGTTTTCTGTATACATATGAAGATCTTTAACTTGCTGTTTACTATAAAACAGTGTGAACAGATGTCTTTCGGCCATAAAGGACATAAAATAGTCCTAGGGTTTTATTTCTTACATCCTGTCTTGATTTCCCTCAAGGAAGAAGAAGAAGAAGAAAAAAGGTCTACCAGTTTCTACATGAAATAAGATATGAGTGAAAAAAAAAAAAGCCAAGCTAGTTCAACCTGTCTTCAATGACCTGGAGCCATCTGTAATACCAAAAAAAAGAGGGGCTGCTGGGTGAGAAAGCAGCGACTCTGTGCAATTGCAACCGATATTTGACATTACTCTAGACCTCATTCCTAGTCCATCTTGAGCAATTCTATTGATACACTACTGCCCACCCAACTGTACCTGGGTAATAAAAAATAGTAACACAGATGTAAGCCCTTTGGAGGGCTTTACTATGTATGTACACAACTAAATGTATTACCATTTGAAATTCTGTACCCGGAAATGGCGATCGCCATCACGGCATAATGTAAGCCACATTGAGCCTGCAAATAGGTGGGAAAATGTGGGATACAAATGCTACAAATAAATACATTTATTTATTTTATTAATTAATTTATTTATTTGTAGCATTTGTATCCCACATTTGCAGGCTCAATGTGGCTTACATTTGCCGTAATGGTGGTTGCCATTTCCGGGTAACATAATTACAAATGGTAATGTGTTAAGTTGCATACATACATGGTAACATACATGTAACATAACATACATGAACAGATCATGGTATAGATATATATCATGTGCATATATATGTTAAGGAAGAATAAATTATGGTAATACATGAAAGTTCCTGAGTAAGAAATTGGAAGAATAAATTATAGTAATACATGAACGTTCCTGAGTACGAAATTGGGTTGTATCATTCTTTAGGTCATCGACTATGGAGAGACCATATTCGACATAGAGATTGAAGTGGTTATGCTTGTTCATTAGTGGTAAGGATGTTGATCAAATAAATAAATAAATAAATCTGAATAGTGAAATGTAATTTTGTATATCATGTACCAAATGTCTGTGCTTTTTATGTAGAATACCAGATTCCTAGCCATTTTTATGCTATTGTTCCTCTTTTGCTGGGCAGCACAATTTAACTGCATGCTACATTTCGCAGTTTGGACTGGGATTGTGGTCTATAAATTTAAAAATTCAATTTATGTCCTCCAGTTCTACCTCCTTCCCATCTCTGGACAATGTCTGTGAATTTATGCCTTTCAAATATTTAAACATCTGTATCATATCGCCCCAGTTTCTATTTTCCGCCAAGGATTATTACTATTCGATGCCTTCAGAACATTAACGTTGCTCACCAATTTAACTGATGGTTTGCCTTAAATGTTTCTTCATATAGACAAACAAAGTTATGGGGTATGAAGGTCATTTTTACAAACTTCAAAAATAAGTTCCACCCTAGACTGGAGTGACTGGGGATCGCTCCTGCCTGAACCCACCAGGGACCTGGAATTTTTTAAGGTTGGCCTGGGGGTGGTGACTTCAGGAGAATGAGGACCTATCGGTCTTCTGATGAGGGGGTTAACTTCCAGGGGGAGCTTGAGGATAATTCATGATGGGGGGGGGGGGCAGTTTCAGATGTGAGGGCTTGTATTGGGGGATGCTATATTTGGGACAGGGCATCTGGAATGGGTTTAGCTTGGGAGAGGCACCTCATGGGTACCATGCACAGCTCTTTTAACATGTGGCCAAATGCTCCAAGGACGATGGCATACTGCTGCATGCGAGGCAGCTCACAAGCTGCATTATGAATATAGAAAGGGAGTCAGGAATCTGCGATACTGAGATACTGCAGGTTGATGACTCCCAAGGTAAATCAAGGCGCAATAAAAGTTCTACTATTACTATACTTTATGATGACTTCCTCCTCCCCCCCCCCCCCCACAATGACTGCAATATAAGCATTTACATGTTCTTAATGTCTAAAACTAAGCCCCTTCTTATCATAAGTCACTGTATATTTATTTTATTTTTTAATGTTATAAATTTTTATAAGAAACTTCTATATCCATAAAGAGATGGTATACACTTCATTTTGTTGGCTTATTATGCATTCATATCAGCTGAAAAATAGGGTTATACAACAGCTTAGATAAGTTCTTTTGAAGCTGGAAAAGTAGGGCTATACACCGACATGCGTTTCGCCAGCAGGGCTTTTTCAAGGTATATCCCTAAAAAGAAACAACAGAAAAAACAATCAGACCTTGTTATAGAAAAAGATTTCTCGATATAGTCATATCTTACTGGTCTGTTACCTGGTGTGCTTATGGGTAGGAAAGTGGGCGTTTCATGGGTGTTCTGAAATTTATATACATAGTTATAGAATATGGCCCTCTGCACCTAAATCGATGTGCTGGGTTTCACGCCATGTTTTCTTTGGTGTAAATGGACATGTAGAGTTTTAGGTGTGGAGTGGAGGAGTGGCCTAGTGGTTGTGATCCAGAGGTGGCCGGTTCAAATCCCACTGCTGCTCCTTGTGATCTTGTGCAAATCACTTAACCCTTCATTGCCTCAGGTACAAACTTAGATTGTGAACCCTCCTGCAACACAGAAATATCCAGTGTACCTGAATGTAACTCACCTTAAGCTACTACTGAAAAAGGTGTGAGCAAAATCTAAATAAATAAAATAGGCACTGGGATATCAACAAAATATATATATATATATATATATATATATATATATATATATGTATATATATATATATACATACATACATACCAAGCCTAAATCTAGGCATCATTTATAGAATATACTTATGCAAAAATATTTTCCATGTGGATTTTTTAGGTACCATATATAGAATCTAGCCCTAAATGCTAGAGATGCCCATATATTCCTATGGATATCTCTAGCATTTAGTGCACATTAAAAATGCTAATGCATCTTTGTAAAAGACCCCCTTAGTATTTTATATAGAAAAGGAGACACCTACTTCTCCTTATAAAATAAGCATGTTTTTGCTGCCTTAAACTATGTACATATACATGAGTTCTGGTTGCTAAAGGTAATAGCACATATATGCTATAACTAGCATGTATGAGCATGTAAATCAGGGGTAACCAAATCCAGTCTTCAAGGACTGCGACCCATTGGGAGTTTCAGAATTTCTACAATTAATATGTATGAGATGTGATTTACTTAACATGGAAATACTTCATGGAAATAGATTGCATTTTCATTGTGAAATCCTGAAAACGAGATTGGCCTGTGGCCTTTGAGGGACCATATTTTGAGACCCTTGATGTAAATGAAGGAATATCAGATACAAATTAGGATTTAATGAGCATGCAGGAAATATTCTGATATATTTTTCTCCATGTGCTACCTAGCATAGGCTTGCTAAAGCTGCCTTTGGCCAAGGATTAACTTTTTTTTTTTTAAGCTCAGATGCTAGTTCAACAACTTAGCTAACAAATTGCATTGTGGGATAGTGATGGAGGATGATGGGATTTTAGAACAGGAGATGCTTTAGAAGGTGTGAAGTACTGAATAGGAAGAGTCAGAGGAGAGAGTGACGCTATGCAGTCACTATTTAAAAAAATACCCATCTGATAAGTTTCTATTAACACATGATTGCGCAGAAGTATTGCAACTTCCAGTATGAAAAACCTCCAGGAAATGCTGAGAACCGAGAGAGAGCAGAGCAGCAAGAAAAAGGATATGGTAAGCATAAGATATGGTCACTGCTTTCACTGAGGGCACTGCGTTGAAGATGCTGCTGTGGTAATACTATTTGCGGGGCTGGAGCTACCATTGAGTGACCGTGTTTTTCTCATGTGGCCCTACCTTTCTGACCTGTTTGTAGCCTCTACTGACTTGTGCAATTGAAGACCCTCAGTGAGTCTCTTCTCTTGGTCCCTTAACACCCATATGTAACCTCTCACTTTTCTGTTCTGGTTCTGTTACCTGTTTTATGGGTTGGTTTGTGGTACCTCCTATTGGACCAACATGAGTAATACTCAGATGTGATGGATAAGATTTTGGATTTAACCACTCGAATTTCCAAACTCTTATTCAAAACAACGTACACTTTAGATCCAGTAGTCTGGTCTGTGCACACCAAAGAGGATTCAGAAGGAATGGAATGGATCCTCAGGAGCTTAGCCGAGATTGGGTGGCAGAGCCGGTGGTGGGAGGCGGGGCTCGTGGTTGGGAGGCGGGGATAGTGCTGGGCAGACTTATATGGTCTGTGCCAGAGCCGGTGGTGGGAGGCAGGACTGGTGGTTGGGAGGCGGGGACAGTGCTGGGCAGACTTATATGGTCTGTGCCAGAGCCAGTGGTGGGAGGCGGGGCTGGTGGTTGGGAGGCGAGGATAGTGCTGGGCAGACTTATATGGTCTGTGCCAGAGCTGGTGGTGGGAGGCGGGACTGGTGGTTGGGAGGCGGGGACAGTGCTGGGCAGACTTATATGGTCTGTGCCAGAGCCAGTGGTGGGAGGCGGGGCTGGTGGTTGGGAGGCGAGGATAGTGCTGGGCAGACTTATACGGTCTGTGCCAGAGCCGGTGGTGGGAGGCGGGGCTGGTGGTTGGGAGGCGGGGATAGTGCTGGGCAGACTTATATGGTCTGTGCCAGAGCCGGTGGTGGGAGGCGGGACTGGTGGTTGGGAGGCGGGGACAGTGCTGGGCAGACTTATATGGTCTGTGCCAGAGTCTGTGGTGGGAGGCGGGGCTGGTGGTTGGGAGGCGGGGATAGTGCTGGGCAGACTTACACTGTCTGTGCCCTGAAAATGACAGATACAAATCAAGGTAAGGTATACACAAAAAGTAGCACATATGAGTTTATCTTGTTGGGCAGACTGGATGGACCGTGCAGGTCTTTTTCTGCCGTCATCTACTATGTTACTATGTTACACTCTTTCCCCTGGATCCTGTAAAGGTTGCCCAAACTTGAGCACCTGCATTTGGATGTGGACCCGAGATCCATGCACAAACTATAGCTAGGTGATGCAGGGTTCCACATTAGAAGTCACTGCCCAGAAAAAGGATCTAGGTGTCATTGTTGATGATACATTGAAAACCTCTGCTCAATGTCCAGCAGCATCTAAGAAAGCAAATAGTATATTAGGAATTATTAGGAAAGGAATGGAAAACAAACATTAGAATGTTATAATGCCATTATATCACTCTATGGTATGACTACACCTTGAATATTGTGCGAAATTAAGGTCACCACAGCTCAAAAAAGATATAGTAGAATTAGAAAAGATACAGAGAAGGGAAATTAAAATGATAAAGGGGATAGGTCGATGACCTTATGAGGAAAGGCTAAAGTGGCTAGGGCTTTTCAGCTTGGAGAAGGGACGTCTGAGGGGAGATACGATAGAGGTCTGTAAAATACTGAGTGGAGTGGAACAGGTAGACATGAATCACTTGTTTACTCTTTCCAAAAATACTAGATCTGGGAGCAACTAGTGAGGTAATTAATCTGAGGATGACACAAAGTTGTTAAATCGCAAGAGGACTGTGAAACATTACAAGAGGACCTTAGATGGCCTTGGGTGGCGGAGCAGGTGGGGGGAAGAGGGGTTGGTGGTTGGGAAGCTAGGATAGGGGAGGGCAGACTTATACGGTCTGTACCAGAGCCGGTGATGGGAGACGGGACTGGTGGTTGGGAGGCGGGAAATACTGCTGGGCAGACTTATACGGTCTGTGCCCTGAAAAAGACAGGTACAAATTCAAGATATGAGTTTATCTTGGGCAGACTAGATGGACCATGCAGGCCTTTTTCTGCCGTCATCTACTATGTATGTTACTATGTTAGAAGACTGGGAGACTGGGCATCTAAATGGCAGATGACGTTTAATGTGAGCAAGTGCAAAGTGATGCATGTGGGAAAGAGGAACCCGGATTATAGTTATGTAATGCAAGGTTCCACATTAGGAGTCACCAACCAGGAAAGGGATTTATGTGTCATCGTTAATGATACATTGAAACCCTCTGCTCAGTGTGCTGTGGCAGCTAAGAAAGCAAATAGAATGTTAGGCATTATTAAGAAAGGAATGGAAAACAAAAATGAAGACGTTATAATGCCTTTGTATCGCTCCATGGTGCGACTGCACCTTGAATATTGTGTTCAATTCTGGTCACCGTATCTCAAAAAAAGATATGGTGGAATTAGAAATGGTACAAAGAAGGGCGACGAAAATGATAAAGGGGATGGGACAACTTCCCTTTGAAGAAAGGCTAAAGCTGCTATGGCTCTTTAGCTTGGACAAAAGATGGCTGAGGGGAGATATGATAGAGGTCTATAAAATAATGAATGGAATACAACAGGTAGATGTGAATCGCTTGTTTACTCTTTCCAAAAATACTAGAGCTAGAAGGAATGCAATGAAGCTACAAAGTAGTAAATTTAAAACTAATTGGAGAAAATATTTCTTCACTCAACGTGTAATTAAACTCTGGAATTCATTGCCAGAGAATGTAGTAAAAGCAGTTAGCTTAGCGGGGTTTTAAAAAGGTTTGGATGGCTTCCTAAAGGAAAAGTCCATAGACCATTATTAAAATGGACTTGAGGAAAATCCACTGCTTATTTCTAGAATAAGCATCATAAAATGTATTGTACTATTTTGGAATCTTGCCAGGTACTTGTGACCTGGATTGGCCACTTTTAGAAACAGGATACTGGGCTTGATGACCTTCGGTCTGTCCCTGTATGGCAATACTGATGTACTTATGTAGGACTGGGGGGCATGCAATGAAGTTACTAAGTAGTACATTTAAAACAAATCAGTGAAAATATTTCTTCACTCAACATGTAAATTGAACTCTGGAATTCATTGCCAGAGAACGTGGTAAAATCAGTTAGCTTAGCAGAGTTTTAAAAAGGTTAGGATACTTTCCTATAAGAACAGTCCATAAGCCATTATTGAGATAGACTTGGGAAAATCCACTGCTTGTATCTGGGACAAATAGTATAAAGTCTGTTATACTCTTTTGGGATCTTGCCAGGTACTTGTGACCTGGATTGGCCACTGTTGAAAATAGGATACTGGGCTTGATTGACCTTCGGTCTGTCCCAGTATGGCAACACTTATGTTTCATGTTTATTGAAACTTTCCATCTCAACCAACAGAGCAAGCCATCTAGGCAGCATACAATCTAAAGTGAAAGAGAGGAGAAGAGAGGAAAACCAACTTATATGACTAGCATGAAACAAAAGGAATCAGGGTAGAGCTACAATGCAAATAGGATAGAAAAGGGGAAGGACACTATGGAGAGGAAAAAAAAACTGTTGACCAGGTAGAGCAGCCTTATCTGGGACATAAGCATCCAACTTGGCCCAGTAATTCCCAGACAAGGATAGGCAAAGGATTTCTGATCATTCCGAAGTACTAAAGAACAGAAAGCAATTATTATTACATCAGCCCCTCTAAATCTAACGTTAATAAAACTGTCTTTTGCTAATGGCAATCTAGCATTCCTTAGAACTGACCTTGTCATAGCCATTTGCATACAAGCTTGGTTTTGTTTTTTTCAAAAGTTTTCTTCCTTCAGTGAGTGTTTGAGGCGCTTTCTTTAGCAAATGCATCAGAACCAATCACTACCCTTTGATCTTCTTGAAAATATATCATACCAGACTTCTTTCATTCATTCATATATTATTTTTTTATTGTTTTAATCTTTGGTTTACTGGTTGCAACTTGCTAGACGCATTTGCATTTTTTCTACTGCAACTAAAAAGTTAATAGTCTTTGAAAAAGAAAACAAAGTAACACGGCTGCATAAAATTGTTTTGAAAACATTGGTATTTTTTTTTTTTTGCCATAGTACAAAATGTTTCTGAATTTTATTTGTCAGGTTTACACAGTGGCGTACCAAGGGGGGGGGGGCGGTGGGGGCGGTCCGCCCCGGGTGCATGCCGCTGGGGGGTGCCGCGGTGCACGCCTGTCAGCTGAGTTCGCTAACTTCGCTGCAGCTCCCTCTGCCCCGGAAGAGGTTACTTCCTGTTCTGGCTGGGGCAGAGGGAGATGCAGCGAAGTTAGCGAACTCAGCTGACAGGCGCGTGCCGCGGCACCCCCCCCCCCAGCGACGTGCACCCGGGAAGGGGGTGTCATTTCACCGGGGGGGGGGGGGGGAGGTGTCATTTCCCCCGGGGGGGGGGGGCGTATCGGCGATCCGCCCCGGGTGTCATGCAGGCTAGGATCGCCACTGGGTTTACAAAATTCTAACCAGAAAAAGGGAAGAGTTATTTCTAGAGTAAAAGAGACTCTACCCTTAAAAGATGCTGGATTTTGATTTTTTTTTTTTACTTGCCTTTTCACCCTAATAACGCAAATTATAGTGACAGCTCTGAGCTAGATGGAGCTATATATGGGTTGGAACCTTATCTGAAGATTGTGGGAGTGACATTAGACAAGTACTTAACTTTTGAACCCCACTCAATTAATTACATCTAGGATAGTTAAACTTTTATGGAAATTGAGGTACATTCGGGCTTGTTTTGAGGTAGATACTTCTTGATTACTAGTTCAAATGTTGATAAAAGGCATACTCTACTGATCCAACATAAATGCCTGATCTCTGCAACACAACAAAATTAAAGTACGTAACGGACATAACACAACTCTTCTGTTGTACGATTCCCTAATGTGGCTGTGCCACGTGAGCTTTATCTTACCACAATATCACTTTGTATTTGTTTACACCGGTCTGCAAACGCCTCTCCGGTACTATGTAAGCCACATTGAGCCTACAAATAGGTGGGAAAATGTGGGATACAAATGTAATAAATAAATAATGTCACACTTGGACTATTGCAACATCATTTCCGTGGGTTGCAGGTAGTGCCGTTCGGTATATTGCAAAATACAGCTGCCCGGCTGCTACATAAAACCTCTAAATACAAGAGCTCCAGACCATTACTCCGCAAATTACACTGGCTGCCAATGGAAGCTCAAGCTGTTTTCAAATTGTGTTGTTTTATCTTTTTACTTTTACGTGGTTGTGCTCCTTTACATGATTTATTTTATTTATTTATTTATTGCATTTGTATCCCACATTTTCCCACCTCTTTGCAGGCTCAATGTGGCTTACAATGTGTCGTTATTGGTAGATAGTAGATTAATAGATAACAGTTAGTGTTACATACAGAATAGCATAGTCGAAATTTAAACAAGTAAATATAAGTCGAGAACATTGTTGATTTTAGGTAAGGTTGCGATGTGTTACATTTATAGTTGCTGCTCTTATTGGTATGCCTTGTTGAATATGTGTTTCCTCTGGTTATGCTGCTAGAGAAGAATTATTTATATACTTCAAACACACAACATCAAAGAAGCTTTTCAGATCCACCACAGAAAACCTGTCCAAAAAATGAGTGGATCACGAGTCCAATTTGAAATAAAAAGATCCTTTATTTATTGATAAATAAAAACCTGAGGTGGTCCACGTTTCGCCCAATTAAGGCTGATTCAGGCGGATGCAACATACTACAATTCAATATGAAAATACAACCATATGTAGGACCACACAATCTGAAAAAGCAGATCACAGCAAATAATGCCAGCTCCAAGATCGCTCGTACGTTAGTCAGTGGAGAAAATACAAGTGATCTTGTTGGCTCAGCCCCACGGTGGACCCTACCCCTGTTAGCCTAGTAGCTGGGCCCAGCTGGAGCTCACAATAGCTCACACTAGGGAAGGGGTGGCTTGTCCCCTGTTAAACAGTGGGCTCTGGATGACCCAGTTGCCCTTAGGCACAAATGTATAAGTACCCAGAACTCACTTTTACATTGTACAGATGAATTGTATAATATCATCCTGCAACTGCAACTAAGCACTGCTGAGTTCCAGTGGCTATATTAATCCTACAGCCCAGAACACTGCCGCCAGACTCATACTTGGAAAATCTAAATATGAAAGTGCAAAACCCCTAAGAGAGAAACTTCACTGGCTCCCACTTAAGGAACGCATTGCGTTCAAGATCTGCACGATTGTACACAAAATCATTCATGCAAACGCCCCAATCTACATGCTAAACCTTGTGGATCTACCTCCCAGAAACGCCACAAAATCGTCCCGCAAATTTCTCAATCTGCACTTCCCCAGCTGTAAAGGTCTAAAATACAAGCTGATGCATGCCACTACCTTCTCCTACATGAGCACGCAGCTATGGAATGCATTACCCACAGACCTAAAGGCAATTGAGGAAATAACTAACTTTCGCAAATCTCTGAAAACATATCTCTTCAACAAAGCCTAGAAAGAGAACCCATAGCCCCAACAATCCACCTCACCAACCCATCCAGTTATGAAAGTCCACCTTCTAAACTTACTCACCCAATCACTTCCTTCTTCTTCCCCTTACTTAATCTCTACATATTGCTAATTGTATCTGATTTCCTGGAATGACACACATCATAACTAAACTATGTAAGCCACATTGAGCCTGCAAATAGGTGGGAAAATGTGGGATACAAATGCAATAAAATAAATAAATACAGGTAAATGAGTCCTTTGTAAGTTATACTATATTTCACAGGACCAACTTTTAGCTCATCTATCAGCAGTGCATTTTTTCTAGCAAAAAAGGTGCCGGTACTCAAATGCCTGGCCACCCTTCAGGGGTGGGGTAATCACCGAGAAACCCACCCCACAATAGCGAGGCCCCCTGCAATCAGTCACAGAACCTATGGCAAGGCAGAATTGGTGTGTAAAGCCTGAGCTCTTTCATTAAAACTTGGGGTCCTTGGGTCAATTTTAGCAGACAATGGGAAAGGTGCCGGTACTCAGTACTCCCAAGTACCCCCTCAAAAAAAAGCCCTGTCTATCAGGAACAAACTATTCTTCAACCAGGCTGAAGTGCTGGAGCAGGAGTTCTCAAACCAGTTCTCAGGGCACTCCTAGCCAGTCAAGTTTACAGGATATCCTCAATATACATGAGATAGATTTGCATTCACTGCCTGTTTTCTATGGATATCCTGAAAACCTGAGTGGCTGAGGACAGGGTTGAGAACCATTGTACAAGAGGCTACTGTCAGGACTGTGGTCTTGACTCCACTTTCGGACTCACCTTGTCTTCCGGTGGTCAGCTTCAGAGGTGGCTCCACTCTGTTTTTTTTCCTTGCATTGTTGCCTCTGCTACAACTTCTGTATTTGAAGCCTCACTCTGGTGTTCTGTGGGCTTCAAGCCTCACTC
Organism: Microcaecilia unicolor; assembly: GCF_901765095.1. Lineage (NCBI taxonomy): Eukaryota > Metazoa > Chordata > Amphibia > Gymnophiona > Siphonopidae > Microcaecilia > Microcaecilia unicolor. The sequence goes on along the minus strand of NC_044033.1, from coordinate 30,118,123 downwards.
TGGTGTTCACTGTGTTTCAAGCCTCATTCCTGTAGTCATGACATCATCAGTGATGACCCTCATAAGGAAAGTGAGGACATTCGTTCAGGGCCTTTGCATAGCCAAAGGTCTCCAGTTTTGTTGGTGTGCTTGTGTAGCACTTCTGCCCTGTTTCCTAGTCAGTGTGCTTGTGTAGCACTCCTGTCTTGTTTCCTAACTAGTCTGTCTGTGTGGCACTTCTGCCTTAGTTCTTATCTGTTTGCCTGTGTGCTACGGTTAGCATTTCTATCTTGGTTTGACTATTTGTCTGTGTGCTAGGGTTAGCACTTCTGTCTTGGCTTTTGCCTGTTTGATCTGTTGTTTGAATCTGAGTGGCTGTGTGGCATGGCCTTGATCCTCTGTGTGGCTTCCCTCTGCCCTTGTGGCCCAGCCTAGTGTTCTGCCTTGCCTGCCTTGCCTTGTGCTCTGTCTAGTCTGCCTTGCATTGTATTCTGTTCTGCCCAGTCTGCCTTGCCTTGAGTTCTACCTAGTCTGCTTCTGCCTGTGTACATGCCTTCTCTTTAGTCTTCTGCCATTGTGCTTGGGTTCCAGTTCGGCATTCCAGTCCTTATGAGAGGGTTCTGGTGTGCATGGGTTCTACTTCGTCCTTGCAGCCCATTTGAGTCCCTTCCTTCTAGCTTTACTTGGCTCTGTTCCTGTGTACCCCATTCCTGCCTGTGTGCTTCTTGCACTTCTAGTCTGTTCTAGTCCTGCCTAGTCAAGCCCAGTTCCTGAGTATCCCATTCCTGCCCGTGTACTTCTTGCACTTCCAGTCTGTTCCAGTCCTGCTTAGTCAAGGTCAGTTTCTGTGTACCCCGATCCTGCCTATGTGCTTCTTGCACTTTCTAGTCTGTTCCAGTCCTGCCTAGTCAAGCTCAATTCCTGTGTACCCAGTTCCTGCCTGTGTGCTTATTGCACTTCTAGACTGTCCCAGTCCTGCCTATTTAGTCCAGTTCTGGTTGGAAGGTTTGCCTGCTGCTACTGTTCATCGGCAGTGACCCAAGAACTCATGTTTCCCTGAGTCCATGACAGTTTGCAAAAGCCCATGAGTCCATGACCGTGACAGCTACTGTGCTGTGCAATGCCCAGATGATTGAAAGCCCCGTTCTGTTCCAAATAGTGCTCTAAAAATAGCACTAGAACAGTGCGGGCTTTACCACCCCTATGATCAGAGATAATAGCATGCAAATTTATGCATGCTATTATCTCTGATCTGAGGATAAAAAGCGGGAAGATTGTGCCTTAGCCTGTGCTCAGGCACAATCCTCCTGCACTTGTTTGAGAGATCTGGGCTGTCAAAAGCCCAGACCTGTCAAACACAGGGGCTGGAGGTCCGTGGGACCACCAGACCTCATACAGCATGGCACTAGTGACCTAGTACCCCCACCAAACCCCCACCCAGAGCCAGCGACATGGGGGGCTAGCAGTCCGGTGGACTTCCAGTCCCCCTGACACAACTTCAGGGGGGCTGCAGATCCAATGGGTCTCTAGCCCCCTGACATCCCTAGCATCACCCTCCAAAAAAGCCCTGGTGGCCAAGTGGGATTCAAATCAAGCCCCCCCCCCCCAACATGGTGGTCTAGAGGCCCTCTTCCCTGCCCCATACCTTTGTTGGAGTTTGAATGGCTTAGATAGTTAGTTCTTTCCTATCTACAATTGGCTTTCTTTTCTGTTTTTTTGGTTTTACTATAAACCACTTTAATTTGCCTGCAACAAAAGTAGTATGTCTTTGTACTTTTGGAATGAGTAAAAAATGATTTACTTCTACTCGTTCTGCACCACTCAGGATTTTGTAGACCTCAATCATATCTCCCCACATCCGTCTCTTTTCGAAGCTGAACAGCCCTAAACTATTTAGCCTTTCCTTACACGAGAGGAGCTCCATCCCCTTTATCATTTTGGTCGCTCTTCTTTGAACCTTTTCTAATTCCGCTATATCTTTTTTGAGATATGGCGACCGGAACTGAACACAATACTCAAGGTGCAGACGCACCATGAAGCGATACAAAGGCATTATAGTATTTTATGTCTTATTCACCATCCCTTGCCTAATAATTCCTAGCATTCTGTTTGCTTTTTTGGCCGCTGCCCCACACTGAGCAGAAGATTTTAGCACATTATCTACAATGACACCCAGATCTCTTCCTTGAGCACTCAATGAAATTACATTGAAATACATTTAAATCAATTAGGAGGAAATATTTTTTCACTCAAAGAATAGTTAAGCTCTGGAACTCGTTGCCAGAGGATGTGGTAACTGCGGTTAGCATATCTGCTTGCCCCAGAATTGGTAGCATGGAATGTTGCTACTAATTGGGTTTCTGCCAGGTACTTGTGACATGGATTGGCCACTTCTGGAATAAGGATACTGGGCTATGTGGACCATTGGTCTTACCCAGTATGGCTATTCGTGTGTTCTTATGTTCTTATAAGAGATGACCAGACTGGGCAGGGAGGGAGTGAGGGCAGAGTGGAAGAAATGATGCTGGATTCAGGGGAGTGGAGGAAGTGAGAGGTGCTGGATTGTAGAAGAAGGGAAGCAACAGACAGGAAGACTTTTGAGCGGGAGTGTGAAATGCGACTGTAATCCTGATGTGATTACTGTTATGTATAAAAAGTAATTAGCTATAGTAATGCCGTTACTATAGTTAATAGTAGTTAAGCAGTAATTTAGGGGCCCTTTTACTAAGCCGCATAGGTGCCTACGTGCGCTGAATTCACATCAAATTGAAGTTACCACCCGGTTACCGCATGGCCCTTGCGGTAATTTCAATTTTGGTGCACGTCCGCTACGCGCGTCTGAAAAGTATTTTTTTTATTTTCTGGTGCACATAACGGATGCACGCCAAGTGGCATTTGACCCGCGTAGGTCATTACCGCCCAGATCCTTTACCGTTAGGGCAATGGCTGGCGCTAAAAAATGGATTGGCGCACGCCCAAAACCCACGCCTACACTACGGCAAGCCATTTTTCAGTGCTCCTTTATAAAAGGACCCCTCAATTACTTGGAAAAAGCAATTAGCTACTGTAATGTGATACCACACAACACTGTCCGGGGTGGGGGGTGCTAGAGAGCACTAGGGGTCATGTTGTACAGAGCATAATTCTAATTTGGGACACTCCTGCTGGTCAGTACAATTAAAGGGTGATGCTATTGCTTAACAAGAATGTTCTGTTGCTTGTTTCCCCCTTCATTTCATAATGCCATCCATTGACATAAACTTCTCAGTGCTGCATTACTGTTCTCATCAAGTCAACAGCACAGTAGGGACGTTGCTGAAGAGCTTCTCCCAGCTGTAAAGTGATGACAGTTTTAGAAATTTAAGCCTGTCTCTAACCAGCCAAGTGATTAACAGGTCTTTCCCCATAGCAGATAAAACTGGCTGAGATTATCTACCTGCAGAGTGGAGGAATAGCCTAGTGGTTAGTACAGCAGACTCTGGTCCTGGGGAAGTGGGTTCAGTTCCCACTGCAGCTCCTTGTGACGCTGGGCAAGTCACTTAACCTTCCATCATCCCAGGTACAAATAAGTACCTGTATATAATATGTAAACTGCTTTGAATGTAGTTGGAAAAACCTCAGAAAGGCAGTATATAAGTCCCCTTCCCTTATTTGGTGGCTAAATGAAAAGGCTAGATTTTTAAATTGGAATCCCATTTCCAAAAGTTTGATTAAATATATAATGCAAATAATAAAATACAAATGGTGGTGAAAGATATTAGAATTTCCTTAAAATCTCTTCAATCAGTCACTGACCAGTGCTAACGAAGCTGCTCATTACCACCATGTAGTGAAACTGTGGTTACGATGATGAGGATATTTTGCTATGATGATGATTATTGGACATAACTTAATTTAAATTCTTTATTGATTTTCAATTTCACAAGTACAACAAACTTGCATAGGAAACACAGAAGGCAATAATTTCAAGAATCAATTACAATACACTTCCTTGTCTAAAATGACAATTTTCATTCTTCCTTAGACCTCAAATATAGGAAGGAGGGGGGCGTTAAGAAACATTTGAGGAGAAGTTTTTTAAACATAACTATTAGTTGAATAAATCGGCTAACCTTTATTCCACAAACTATCTTAATTGGTCTGATGTTGTTACACCGTGGGGGTCTGAATCCTCTTAGCTTCCACAAAAACTTTTAGCTGGTATGGTTCAGAAAAAACATACTTATTTCCCTGGAAGTTAACTCTACACTTACAGGGATAAGCTATGATTATTATTATTAATCATTTATACAGTGCATAGCGGATGTATGTAGCACAATTATAGAGATTCATATTATCCACAGCGAGACTCCGACCTACATGGCAGACCTAGTAGATCTACCAACCAGAAACACAAAAACTTCAGCACGCACATACCTAAACCTCCACTACCCAAGCTGCATAGGACTCAAATATAAATCAACATATGCAACCAGCTTCTCCTATATAAGCACGCAACTATGGAACGCATTACCAAACGTCTTGAAATCAATACATGACATAGAGGGGCATAATTGAACGAAAACGTCTATCTCCATGGGCGTTTATCTCCGAGAACGGGTTCGTGAAGGGGCGGACCGAACCGTATTTTCGAAAAAAATAGACGTCCATGTTTTATTCGACAATTTGTGAGCTGGGCGTTTTTGTTTTTCAGTGATAATGGACAATGAAATCACCCAGCTCAAAAACGAATAAATCCAAGGCATTTGTTCGTGGGAGGGGCCAGGATTCGTAGTGCACTGGTCCCCCTCACATGCCAGGACACCAACCGGGCACCCTAGGGGACACTTTTACAAAAACAAAACAAAAAGGTAAAAGAGCTCCCAGGTGCATAGCACCCTTCCCTTGTGTGTTGAGCCCCCCAAATCCCCCTCAAAACCCACTGCCCACAAGTCTACACCATTACTATAGCCCTAAGGGGTGAAGGGGGGCACCTACATGTGGGTACAGTGGGTTTGGGGGGGGGGTTGGACGACTAAGCATTCAGCAGCACAATTGTAACAGGTAGGGGGGGGGGAATGGGCCTGGGTCCACCTGCCTGAAGTCCACTGCACCCCCTAACAACTGCTCCAGGGACCTGCATACTGCTGCCAGGGAGGTGGGTATGACATTTGAGGGTGAAAATAAAAAGTTGTGAAACATCATTTTTTGTGGTGGGAGGGGGTTAGTGATCACTGGGGGTGTCAGGGGAGGTCATCCCCGATTCCCTCTGGGGGTGATCTGGTCATTTAGGGCACTTTTTGGGGCCTTATTCGTGAAAAAACAGGGTCCAGGAAAAGTGCCCTAAATTCTACCTACAAACGCATACTTTTTTTCCATTATCGGCGAAAGGCGCCCATCTCTCCTTGGCCGATAACCACGCCCCAGTTCCACCTTCGCCACGCCTCTGACACGCCCCCGTCAACTTTGTACACTTCTGCGATGGAGTGCAGTTGAAAACGTCCAAAATCGGCTTGCAATTATACCGATTTATTTGTTTTTGTGAGATAAACGTCTATCTCCCGATTTGGGTCGAAATCTAGGCATTTTTCTCTTTCAATTATAAGGTGGATAACAATCTTTTGGAAATCATTAAGCCACATTGAGCCTGCAAAGAGGTGGGAAAATGTAGGATACAAATGCAATAAATAAATAAATAAAAATAAAAATTAAAGACCAATTTATTCAAGAAGGCATACCATAACGACCCAACCTAAACACCCGAATTATGCCACACAACGAAACTTGCTACCAAACCAGGACACTTAATTTCTCCTCTTAACCACTTAATTCACTCTGTAACTCATGTACTTTAAAACAATTACCACTCTGAATTGCTCATACCGGAAGTGGCGTATGACAGCCCCTGCTCATTTAAGCTTACGGACAGAAAAGAGATACACAGATTAAAAATAAAATAAGAGAAAAGGAGGCCATAATTAGAAGAATCTAAGGGGCCCTTTTACAAAGCCGTGGCAAAACGTGGCCTGCAGCAGTGCAAGTGCGTCTTTTGGGTGTGCACCGGGTCATTTTTTTGCCATGTCCTGGAAAAAAAGAGCATTTTTTTAAGGGGCTGGAAAATAGATGTGAGGCAAAATAAAAACCAGTGCGTGTCCATTTTTGGCCTGAGTGTCACGTTCTCAACGCAGCAACTAGGTTTGTGAGCCCTTGGACCACTGCCGAGGAGCAGCAGCGGCAGGCAAATCACCCAAGCAAAAAGCAAGGTTGAACATAACAGGCAGGAACCACAGGATAACTAGAAGAGACTTTAATAGTAGGCAGCAAACAATCACATCCAGGCAAAGTCTCTAGGCAGGTGGCTACCAAAAGCAGTAATCAGGTCCAGGCAAAGTCTCTAGACAAGTGGCTAACAAAAGCAGTAATCAGGTCCAGGCAAAGTCTCTAGGCAGGTGGCAAACAAGGGTAATCCATAAACTAACCAGAGTCTTTAGGCAGGCAGAAATCAAGAGATGTCCAGGAACAGGCAGGGTCAAACACACAGGAAACTTTCAGAGCAGGAACTCGAACAAACCAATAGGAACTCATGGAAGACCTTTGATAACAAGGCAAAGCAAGCAAGGCTCACAGAAGCTAATAAGCCCATCAGCAGCTGACACTCAGCTGCAGTAATCACCAGCCAAGTAAGGTTGCTGTTCAAGGACAAACCAGCAGAGCAAGTCTGGCAACCTGGAAAATCCGGACCGGACTCTCTGAAGTCTGGAACATGGAAGACAGCAGAAAACAGTCCATAGCAGCCACCAGTTCTGGCCACCAGCGGGCGAGGAGAGCACCCACATGGAAAGCAGTCACAAACGTGACACTGAGACCTTACTGCTACCCATTGACAGCGGTTAAGGTCTCATGCGCTACCCGGGTGGTAGGCGTACAGCACGTGCCCACTGCCGTTTACCACCAGGTAAGCGCCACGTGGTAGAAAATAGAAAATATTTTCTAGCACATGTTTTTGGCACGTGCCAAATTCAGAATTACCGCCCAGGGCATGCGGTAGCCGGGCGGTAATGCTGATCTGGCACATGTTGTATGCACGTAGGCCCTTATGTGGCTTTGTAAAAAGGCCCCTAAACTGGGTGGATGGTAGAGGGGAATTTGAGTAGACCAGAAAGGTATGAAGCTTCTGCACAATTTATAGTAGAATGGAGGAGTAACCTAGTGGTTAGTGCAGTGGACTTTGATCCTGGGGAACTGAGTTCGGTTCCCACTGCAGCTCCTTGTGACTCTGGGCAAGTCACTTAACCATCCATTGCCCCTGGTACAAAATAAGTACCTGAATATATGTAAACTGCTTTGAATGTAGTTGCAAAAACCTCAGAAAGGTGGTACATCAAGTCCCATTTCCCTTTCCCTATTTGAGATTCTACATGTAATGTTGCTGTTGCTATTATTTGAGATTCTGGAATGTTTTCTACTATTTGAAGATTCTGCATGGAATGTTGCTACTATTGGAGATTCTAGATGGAATGTTGCTACTACTGAGATTCTGTTGCTACTATTTGAGATTCTACATGGAATGTTGCTAGTGGAGGAGTAGCCTAGTGGTTAGTGCAGTGGACTTTGATCCTGGCGAACTGAGTTTAATTCTCACTTAGCTCCTTGTGATTCTGGGCAAGTCACTTAACCCTCCATTGCCCCTGGTACAAAATAAGTACCTGAATATATGTAAACCGCTTTGAATGTAGTTGCAAAAACCTCAGAAAGGCGGTATATCAAGTCCCATTTCCCTTTCTAGCAGAGGAAGGAATAGCTTTGTGTTTAGAGCAGTCAGCTAAGCAGCGAGGCTACCAGGTGCTCAAATCTCGGTGATGCTCCTTGTGCGCTTGAAGAAGTCGATCACCTCTCCGTTGCCTCAGGTGAAAACTTAGATTTTGAGTCCTCTGAGGACAGAGATAGGCCTACTCACGTTGAAACTACTACCAAAAAATGTTGTAAACTAAATACAAATAAATATATCAAAGCCAGTGGAGTGGGTAGGTGTGATTCAATGTCCGTAACTGAAAATCTGGGCCCAATATTCAAAACTATGTAAATTGCCAGGAGAGGCTCCTGACAGTTTAAATTGTCTGTCCTAGGCTAACTGGGCATTTTCAATGACACTTAACTGGATAGTACTGCAGAAAAATCACTGTTGATCGTTCAAGCTGAAACTGGCAATTTTTGGGGCATTCTGGGGGCGGAGTTGCTACTTAGCACTTAGGGGTCCTTTTACTAAGCTGCGGTAAAAAGAGGACTGTGCTAGCATCGGCGTATGTTCTTGACGTGTGCTGAGGCTCCCTTTTATGGCAGCGGGTATAAGGCCGGCCATTTTGGGGGGGAAAAGAAATGGCTGTGCGGTGCGTGAACCATTTGCCGCACGGCCATTTTGGTGGAGAGCCCTTACCAACACCCATTGAGATGGCGGTGAGGGCTCCTGCACTAACCCGGTGGTAACCAGGCAGCGCTGCCGCCGGTTAACTTCCGGCGGTACAAAAATTCCCCCCAAATTACTGTAGCGCTGGGGGGTGGAAACTACCACCGGGCTCCTGCGGTAGTTCCAGATTGGTACGTGACAAGCCTGTTGCCACATGCCAACTCTTTAGTAAAAGGGCCCCTTACCCAGCTAAGATAATTGCATAAATAGGAAAGCATAAAATGCAGTCCTATGTGTGTGTGGTACTTCATAACACATAGTTTCAGTGGCATACCAAGGGGGGGGCGGTCTGCCGCGGGTGCACGCTGCTGGGAGGGTGCCGTGGCGCGCGCCTGTCGCCCTGTCTCTGAGTTCGCATGTGTTCACTGCTCCCTCTGCCTCGGAACAGGTTACTTCCTGTTCCGGGGCAGAGGGAGCAGTGAACACATGCGAATTCGGAGCCGACAGGGCGACAGGCGCGCGCCGCGGCACCCCCCCGCAGCAGCGTGCTCCCGGGGGGGGTGTCATTTCGCCCAGGGGGGGGGGGTAGGTGTCATTTCGCTGGGGGGGGGGGGGGGGCGCCACGCTGCACCCCGGGGAGGGCGCATCGGCGATCCACCCTGGGTGTCAGCCAGCGTCGGAACGCCACTGCATACTTTATTAGCACTCAACTATGGAATGCATTACCTAAATTGTAAAACTCATTCATGATCATCTGAACTTCAGAAAATCTCTTAAAACCAGATTATTTTGAAAGGCTTACCCTAATGGACCCGTCTCAAATCCTTAATTCCTGGAACACAACTCATTTATGGACCTCATGGACTCTATTACCCTTCCCCTCTTTTCCCTCGTCCCTTGTAATTATTATCCTTCCTATTCACCTTATTACACTGCGTCTGTTTGTTTACCGGATTGGCAATTGCCTTTACAAACTGATGTTAGCCACATTCAGCCTGCCAATGGGTGGGAAAATGTGGGGTATAAATGTTATAAATAAATAAATAGCCGGTTAAGTACCAAATATCACACTTAACTGGCCATGTTTTTGATGGCTCCATATACTCAGAAATTCAATGGCAGAGACCAGACATGGCTTGGCATTGAATTCCTGGGTATAAGGCCAGCAGCGGTCAGCAAAGCGCTGATCGCTGCTGACTGAATATAGGGCCCTTGAGTAATGCTATCTATATAACACTATATATATAACTATATAACTCCTCTTCTCTGCGATTCCCTAATGTGTCTGTAACACATTTATTCTTATTGACAATAATATCACTCTTTATTTGTTTCATCACCGGAGGTGGCTAACGCCTCACGGTACTGTGTAAGCCACATTGAGCCTGCAAATAGGTGGGAAAATGTGGGGTACAAATGTAACAAATAAATAAATATTGTAGTCCCTTTCTATATTTTTTATATTATATAAACCTCTTTGACCTGCTAGCCAGCAAAGGCGGTATATCAAGCCTAAGGGGCCCTTTTACTAAGGTGCACTGAAAAATGGCCTGCGGTCAGTGGCGTAGCAAGGAGGGCTGCAACCCGGGGCGGTTCGCCATTGCACCCCCCCCCCCCGGTGCAGCACGATGACACCCCCCCTCAGCGCATCAACACCCCCCCGACCCAGTGCCTACCCTCCTCAGCTCCCTCCAACCAGCTGAGCACCCTACCTTTAAAGACATTTCGGAAGCGATGGAGAGGCAGGCGCAGCGCCTCGCACCTGCAAGTAAAAGAAGCGAGCATTGTCATCGGGCCTTCCCTTACGCTGTCTGTCCCGCCCTTGCGGAAATAGGAAGTTGCGTATGCGGAGGGCGGGACAGACAGCGTGAGGGAAGGCCCGATGAGGATCCTCGCTTCTTTTACTTGCAGGTGCGAGGCGCTGCGCCTGCCTCTCCACCGCTTCTGAAATGTCTTTAAAGGTAGGGTGCTCAGCTGGTTGGAGGGAGCTGAGGAGGGTAGGCACTGGGTCGGGGGGGGGGGTGTCATAGTGCTGCACCCGGGGAGGGGGAGCTGGCAGGGAGCACCCCCCCCCCCGAGCTGACACCCGGGGCGGACCGCCCCTCCCGCCCTCCCTTTGCTACGCCACTGCCTGCGGTAAGGTCTCACATGTTAACTGGGCAGTTAGGGTCTACACGCATCAAATGCCTTTTACAGCCAGGTAGCGCCGCGCACCAGAAAATAAAAATTATTTTCTGGCACATGTAGGGGACACCAAACCATAGGTTAGGGTAAAGGAAAAAAAAACCCACGTATGTAACTGTAGTCAAAGAACAAAGAAGTGGAGGTGGACCAAGAAGTCTCGCCAGCCGAGGTTGATTGAAGTGACTTTATTGCATCAAACACCAATAAATGACCCGACATGGGACCGTAAAAAATATATAAATAAATTAAAATATCATAATTGTATATTTATTTATACTCTTGTTTTGTATTTTTAAATTATGTTAGATTTTATTCATGCACATTTCAATTATTTATTTATGTATTCCCGTTCTTGCTTTGACCATTGATAACCAGTTGATATCATCTCTTCCATTACAATTATGATATTTTAATTAATTTATATATTTGTTACGGATTTTAGACTATGTTAGATTTTATTGCATTATTTTGATTTGAACCTATCGTCATGCTTATCTTTTTTTATTTGTTTTTTTTACATGTTTATTTTTATGTAGTTATTTGACCCCTGAAGCAGACGGTTAAACCCAGTCTTAGGAACACCCAAATCCTACCATTAATATGCCCCCAATATGCTTCCTTGAGATTTGGACACACTGCAGTCAAAAGTGCAAAGAGAAACGTCTGGAAATTAGGTTCTAAAAATGCTGCTTTATGCCACTTTTTAAACATTTTTCTCTTTCAAAAATTAGCCCCTTAGTCTTCATTTTATTCTCTGAATCTTTGGATGCATGAAAAAGTTCTAAATTACATACCTGTTAGAATTTACACCACAGCATCTCACCAAATGAGCTGCTCTGTAGTTTCAGTTTCAACAGCCCGTACTTACATGGGAATGATTCCAAAAGGCATAGTAACATAGTAACATAGTAGATGACGGCAGAAAAAGACCTGCATGGTCCATCTAGTCTGCCCAAGATAAACTCATATCTTGAATTTGTACCTGTCTTTTTCAGGGCACAGAACGTATAAGTCTGCCCAGCAGTATTTCCCGCCTCCCAACCACCAGTCCCGTCTCCCATCACCGGCTCTGGTACAGACCGTATAAGTCTGCCCTCCCCTATCCTAGCCTCCCAACCACCAACCCCTCTTCCCCCCACCTGCTCCGCCACCCAATTTCAGCTAAGCTTCTGTGGATCCATTCCTTCTGCACAGGATTCCTTTATGCCTATCCCACGCATGTTTGAATTCCGTTACCGTTTTCATCTCCACCACCTCCCGCAGGAGGGCATTCCAAGCGTTCACCACCCTCTCCGTGAAAAAATACTTCCTGACATCTTTTTTGAGTCTGCCCCCGTTCAATCTCATTTCATGTCCTCTCGTTCTACCGCCTTCCGCCTTCTGGCCTTGGTAAAAAAAATCTCAAACATACATATGGAACCCCTCCGAACAATTTTTAAATTGATGAACTAGTCAAAAAAATACTGAGGTTAAGGCTTCACTCTCCCTCCTTCAGCAAGCAGTAAAACAGATATGTGACTGGCTGTTCATTCGCATTGAGAAACAAGCTGTACGTACCATGACATCACGCTGCCGCTTGACCTAAATCTATCATCTAGGCCAGCTCTTTCTTCTTAAATTTTCCCAACAGGGTAAAAAGGATACAGGTTTGGGCTTTTCATGTGTGAAGCACATTTTTATATCTCCTTTAAAATCGTGAAGGGCAATTCTATAAACTGGAGGCTCAGATTAGGCGTCCCAATGCCATGCAATTAGAATCAATTCAGTGATGCCATCTTGGTGCCAAGATTCCATTATAGAATACTGCCATAAGGTTGGCATTGGTGTACCAATGTATGTGTGCCCTTTAATGCCATGTCAATAGTCTTATGTCATGTCAATAGAGGGAGTGAGTTGGCACTCCTTGATGCATCAAGTGAAATACATACTGGCTGATATTCAGCTGGAGGCAGACAGCGGGGTTTTTTGTCCGCTGCCGGAGCTAAAACCGGAAATTCAAAGCCGGACCCTGTGCAGGCTTTGGCACTGAGTTTCTTTTTTTTTTTTTAAGACAGCCAGTGCATGATCGGTTAAATTAATATTCAGACTTAACCGGCCATGGGTTAGTGTATAACAATATGTCAGTTATTTATGTGGTCCTATTTATGCACTAAACCTGGCTGGTAGGTCTGAATAGCAGGATCTAACTGGACTTCGCCCCTGGAAGGTCCCCAAAATGTCCCCAACATAGCCGGCTTTAAGTTCAGAGCTAACCGGTCATTTTCAATTAGGGTGACTGGGTAAGTACATAAGTACATAAGTATTGCCATACTGGGAAAGACCAAAGGTCCATCGAGCCCAGCATCCTGTTTCCAACAACGGCCAATCCAGGTCACAAATACCTGGCAAGATCCCAAAAATGTACAACACTTTTTATACTGCTTATCCCAGAAATAGTGGATTTTCCCCAGTCCATTTTTAAACTCCGCTAAGCTAACTGCCTTTAGCACATTCTCTGGCAACAAATTCCAGAGTTTAATTACACGTTGAGTGAACATGACCAGATAGCCGCAACCAAGTGAGTTAACCAGTTGGCGACTATTTCCGGCTGGTGAACTCGCTTTTTACATTGGCCAGATGGTTTCTAGTATTCTATGAACTATGCACTTAACTGGGAGACACGCCCATAGCGCACCCATATTCCATCCATATGTACACCCCCCCTTGTAGTTAGGGGGGCACTTAAGCGCTACCTTGTAGATGTCAAGCTGTCAATTAATGGCGCCTTTGATGTACATAAGTGGCGCCTATCTCTAGGCTCCACTTTATAGAACTTCCCCCATAGCCTTAACATTCTTTCTGCATTTGAATAAATAAAATAAGAAGCAAAAAAAAACCCCTTAAATAAAAATAATACAAATATTAAAAATAACAGTTTTGTTATACTACTTATCATCGTAAGTCCAAAACTTCAAAAACAAAGTGCCAGGAATGAATACCCACAGCCAAGTAACCTCAGATATAAAAACTTCCCTCATTAAATCAGTTGTTCTCTAATTCATAATTGAACTTAAGTAAAGACTGATTGACGGGCAGATGGTTTTAATATTGAGCTCCTACCGCACGTGAAAGGCACATTATTTTTACAGCAGCCTCTCTACCCTTGGGTGTTATCAGCAGAACATGTTTTGGAACCCACCTAATGCATTTTGAGGTATTTAGGTTTATTTTCCTTTCAATAAAATAAATGGCTTTGCAATTTAATTTCTGTACTGGCTGTGCTTAATGGTTGCATTGACAAGTGCTAATGTATGGCAAGAGAAGGAATTTGAAATGAAACATGCTGTTTTCTAATCTGCAAGCAATTTTGCACCAAAGCAGACAAAAAGTTTTGCCAGTGAAACATTTTCATTAATCTGCTAACCTGTTGCTCTCTAGTGCCTACTCAGCAAAGCAAAAATACCTTTTTTTTTAAACTTATATATACAGTAATATATATTTATATCTATATATCTAACTCCCAAAATCTTATGAAGCAGGCCATTGTTTGAGATCGTTCTGTGGTCTCTGGCAGCCTGGCCTGTGGAAATGCGCTGACTTTACACCATGAAATACTGCAGCTGTTTCAGAAAGGGACTGGCTGCCTCACTGTTCCAGCCCTCCGAATATCTCTTTTTCCTCTTTAACTGAATTTATTTTTTAATAATCTTCTCCTAGAAAACTGAGAGCAGCTAATTCCTATTTGAACTTCGCTGGCAAAAAACCTGCTCCATTCCAACTGTTTGAGTCTACAAATCCAAAATGAAATGGCTCTGGATTTCACCCACAGTCTTTATATATGTAGTGCTATTAAGTTTAAACATAGATGTGAATTTTTTCTAAATGTGATACATAATGACTATTACAAAATATGGGGGCCCTTTTACTAAGCCGCATAAGCGTCTACGCACGCCCAATGCGTGCCAAAATGGAGTTACCGTCCAGCTACCTCATGGCTCTTGCGGTAATTTCATTTTTGGTGCGCGTCCGATACGTGCATCTTTCGGACGGGCGTATCGGGCATGCGCCAAGTGGCATTTGGCACGCGTAGATCATTACCGCACGGTTACCATGCGAGTCTTTACCGCTAGGTCAATGGCTGGCGGTAAGGACTCAGACCCCAAAATGGACGCGCGGCAATTTTCATTTTGCCGCACGTCCATTTTCGGCAAAAATGTTAAAAAAGGCATATTTTTTTGCAGGTGCGCTGAAAAATGATTCTGCGCGCGCCCAAAACATGCGTCCACACTACCGCAGGCCATTTTTCAGTGCGCCTTTGTAAAAGGGATCCATAGTCTGTTGTTTGAAATGATGTAGGCGCACATCAGTCTGGAAATGAGAGGGTCACATTTAGAAACGACAATAACTTCCCATAAAGGCCCTGGATGTGGTATACTCCAATTACCAGAGGACATGTCCATCAGCAGGGCTGGAATTAGGAGGGGGGATACAAACAGGACAATTACTATGGGCCTTTACTCCTGTCCTGGGGGACCACCAGCCAGTTAGGATATCCTTAATGAATATGCATACTGTTTTAACATCAACTGAGTAAATCCTCTCTCTTAGTTGCATTCAGTATACTATATAATAGCAACTAATTGCTGTTTATCATTACAAAATTCACTTTATTCAAAACACTTTTTAGAACAAATAATATGTCTTCTCATAATCTTAACCATGCACTATTCTCATTCATACCTAAAATCAAAATTATTTGGAATGATACTATCCCTCTATCCCCAGAGATTTAGGGGTCCTTTTACTAAGGTGCGCTGAAAAATGGCCTGCCTTAGTGTAGGCTCGGGTTTTGGGCGTGCGCAGAATCATTTTTCAGCGCACCTATAAAAAAAGCATTTTTTAAAAATTTTTGCCAAGAATGGACATGCGGCAAAATCAAAAGTGCCGCACACCCATTTTGGGTCTGAGAACTTACCACCAGTCACTGACCTAGTGGTAAAGTCTCACGCGGTAACTGGGCGGTAATGACCTACGCATGCCAAATGCCACTTGGCGCGCGTCTGATACACATGGCAGAAAATAAAAATTATTTTTTGACTGCACATATCAGATGCACGCCAAAAATGAAATTACCACAAGAGCCACACGGTAGCCATACGGTTAACTCCATTTTGGCATGCTTTGGGCATGTGTAGATGCTTACGCGGCTTAGTACAAGGGCCCCTTACAGACCACCTCATGTGACATATGTACATATAAGCTTATAAAACTCTATGAGAAAATCTAAACTATAATTTGCCCATATAGAAGATGATAATCCAAGGCTCCTCCTTCTTTTAATGTCCATCGCCAAAAACATCCAATCAATATATTCTCATAGCGTCACTTTACAAACTCCAGCTGATGAGAGCGTATTATCTCACAACTGTAATGCCATCCACAGGCTACTCAAAGCACCTCCAGATTATGTTGAGACCTTCATCACATTCTCACATAACCGCACCAGCTTCGATATTCTTGTTTAGCAGTTTCTGTTCTCTTCATGAAACCCGACACAGTTACTGCATTTCGCAAAAACGTCATCAGGAGTTCAACTATAAAATGCAGATTAACATCATGAGAAACGTATACATTCTCCCCCAAATATCCTCTCCTTTATCCTCCAATATATTTAATGAATATGCATGAGACAGATCTGCATGTCTGTCACCTCCATTATATACAAACCACTGCCCAAAGTAGAACTGAGTGAAGCCTTCCTGCTGGCTCCAATGCTCCCTCCCAAATTGTAGACCTAACCATCATAATTGCTTCAGGAAAAAAAAAAAAAAAACAGAGACAAGGATCTGCAAAAATCTAAGAATCAAATAAAAAGAGTGCAGATTCACAAATATAGGGGTCCTTTTACAGCTGTGGAAAAAAGGGTTCTGTGGTAGCTGAGGGGGGCGTTTTCCCCACACACCAGGGCCCTTTTAACCATAGCGGGTAAAATGCCCCCCCCCCTAAAATGTCCATTGGTAAGATAATTCTTATCATGTGGTGTGGAGCACCTACCGCCATCCATTGAGGTGGCAGTAAGGGCTCCCGTGGTAACAGGGCCACCGAGAGACTGGGCTGGGCCCGGGGCAAGGCCGCCCCCGCCGCCCCCGAGGTCATCGTCATTGCCCCCCCTCCACTCGCCCCCCTCTATCTACCACCGGGCCGGGCTCCCCTGATTTCAAATCATAGCGCCTCACCTTGACCTCGCTCTGTGTGAAAGAAGCGCAGCAGCGGCAGTCTGCAGATCGCCTCCCTTCAGGCCTTCCCTCCCTGTGTCCCGCCCTCGTGCAAGTTACGTCAGACGAGGGTGGGACACAGGGAGGGAAGGCCCGAAGGGAGGCGATCTGCAGACTGCCGCTGCTGTGCTTCTTTCACATGGAGCGAGGTCGAGGTGAGGCGCTGTGATTTGAATTCAGGGGGGCCCGACTGTGGATGGAGGGGGGTGGGTGGAGGGGACTGCGGCGCCGGGCCCCCTTTGGAGGCCCGGGCCCGGGGAATTTTGCCCCCCCGCCCCCCCTCTCGGGACCCTGCGTGGTAACCTGGTGGTAACCAGGCAGTGCTCAGCAATGCCTGATTACCGCCAGGTTAGAAATGCACTATTAAAAAAATGTTTCTGGCGTGCGCTGGAGCCAGAACTACTACCAGTGGCCAGCGGTAGTTCTGGAACAGCGTGTAGTAAGCCCGCGTTGGGCTTACCGCCGCTTTGTAAAAGGATCCATAAGGAGGACTTTAATAAATACAGAAATACATTTTTAAGCAAAACTAAAAAACCTCACATGGCCATGTTTCACCCAAATGGCTGTATCACTCATCACTGCACCACATAAATTGATTAATAGGATACGGTAATCCACCAGACCAATACTTCCAGGAAGCATAAATAAAGTTCATCATAAGTGCATAAGTATTGCCATACTGGGAAAGACCAAAGGTCCATCGAGCCCAGCATCCTGTTTCCAACAGTGGCCAATCCAGGTCACAGATACCTGGCAGAAACCCAAATAGTAGCAATGTTCCATGTAGAACCCCAAAGAGTAGCAGGATTCTAGAATTCTAAAGAATAACAAGGTTCCATGCAGAATTTCAAAGAGTAGCAAGATTCCATTCAGAATCCCAAGTACATAAGTACATAAGTATTGCCATACTGGGAAAGACCAAAGGTCCATTGAGCCCAGCATCCTGTTTCCAACAGTGGCCAATCCAGGTCACAAATACCTGGCAGAAACCCAAATAGTAGCAATGTTCCATGTAGAACCCCAAAGAGTAGCAGGATTCTAGAATTCTAAAGAATAACAAGGTTCCATGCAGAATTTCAAAGAGTAGCAAGATTCCATTCAGAATCCCAAGTACATAACTACATAAGTATTGCCATACTGGGAAAGACCAAAGGTCCATCGAGCCCAGCATCCTGTTTCCAACAGTGGCCAATCCAGGTCACAGATACCTGGCAGAAACCCAAATAGTAGCAATGTTCCATGTAGAACCCCAAAGAGTAGCAGGATTCTAGAATTCTAAAGAATAACAAGGTTCCATGCAGAATTTCAAAGAGTAGCAAAATTCCATTTAGAATCCCAAGTACATAAGTGTTGCCACACTGGGACAGACCAAAGGTCCATCAAGCCCAGCATCCTGTTTCCAACAGTGGCCAATCCAGGTCACAAATACCCGGCAAGATCCCAAAAATGTACAAAACATTTTATACTGCTTATCCCAGAAATAGTGGATTTTCCCCAAGTCCATTTAATAACAGTCTATGGACTTTTCCTTTAGGAAGCCGTCCAAACCTTTTTAAAACTCCGCTAAGCTAACCGCCACATTCTCTGGCAACGAATTCCAGAATTTAATTACACGTTGAGTGAAGAAACATTTTCTCCAATTCGTTTTAAATTTACTACATTGTAGCTTCATCGCATGCCCCCTAGTCCTAGTATTTTTGGAAAGCGTGAACAGAGGTCATCAGCAGTGGTCCTCTTTTAAATTTGTGGGTCTGCTCTTTTTAAGGTCCGTGTTAGAAAGGTGCGCTGAAAATGGGCTGCAGTAGTGTAGGCACGTGTTATGGGCACGTGCAAATCCATTTTTCAGCGCATCTGTAAAAAAAGGCCTTTTAAAAATTTTTGCCAAAAATGGACGTGTGGCAAAATAAAAATTGGCACACGTCCATTTTGGGTCTGAGATCTTACCGCCAGTCATTGACTTAGGGGTCAGGCCTCTCGCGTTAACCATGCGGTAATCACCTATGCACGTCAAGTCAGAGTTTTCGTCATGCACAAGAAAATAAAATATACTTCTGGCATGCTTAGCGGGAGCACATCAAAAATGAAATCGCCAGATGGGCCAGGTGGTAACTCCAAATTGATGTACATTGGGTGCATGTAGGTGCCTGCACGTCTTAGTAAAAGGGCCCCTAAAATATCTAAAAAAAACCTCAAACACCCATAGCATTTGGGGAACAAAGTACCAAAGATTGTTGTTACCATACTGAATAACAAAATAAAAAAATAAAAAAATATTGATTAATAATTCTGAAGTAAGGCCATTTATTATATGGAATATTTGCATGAATATTTTCAAATAGCCAATTTACCTGGGTAAATGCTGTTGAGATATTGCCCTCATTATTTGTGTATTTATTTATTGGGATTTATTTACTGCCTTTTTATTATTATTATTATTATTTGTAGCATTTGTATCCCACATTTTCCCACCGATTTGCAGGCTCAATGTGGTTTACATTTGCCGTAATGGCGGTTGCCATTTCCGGGTAACAGAATTACATGGTATTGTGTTAAGGTACATACATACATGGTAGCATACATGGAACATAACATATATGGAACAGATCATGGTATATATATATTGTGTGCATACATACATGGTAAAGCAGAATACATTATGGTATTGCATGAGGTTCTTGAGTAATACATTGGATTGTAACATACATTAGGTCTTCGACTATGGAGGTATCCTATTCGACATAAGGTTTAAGATGATAGTGCTTGATCAATTAATAGTAAAGAGGTTAGTCAGTCATGTGGTAAGATTTCGGTTTTGTGTAGATCGTGTATAGTGTTATTGTTTAGTATTTTAGATGGATGTTTATGGTATGCCTTCTTGAAAAGATCTGTTTTCAGTAGTCTTCGGAAGATGGTTAGGTCTTGCGTTGTTTTTATGGCCTTTGGTAGTGCGTTCCATAGCTGCGTGCAGATGTATGAGAAACTGGTCGCGTGGATTTATATTTTAGCCCTTTACAGTTAGGATAGTGTAGATTAAGGAATGTGCATGACGATCTTTTTGTGTTCCTATTTTAAAGACATTCACCCAAGGTAGAGTACAGCAAGAATAAGCCAGACATAGGCAGCAGTCAATTACAGCAATAAAAATATTCAAATAACTGTTCACGTTATAGCATGATGGTATGCTACTTACAATGTCAACACAATACACAACATCTTAATAGACAGCATAGGGTAGAAGCAGAGGCGGTACATATCGGGGCTCTTTTACTAAGTTGTGTAGGCGCCTATCAGGGGCATTTTTGAAAGAGAAGGATGTCCATCTTTCGACACAAATCGGGAGATGGGTGTCTTTCTCTCAGGGTCGCCCAAATCGGCATAACAGAAAGCCGATTTTGGGCGCCCTCAACTGCATTCCATCATGGTATGAAGGATCCCTCTGCTCCTTTAGGAGTAGCCTAGTGGTTAGTGCAGCAGACTTTGATCCTGGGGAACTGGGTTCAATTCCCACTACAGCTCTTTGTGACTCTGGGCAAATCACTTAACCCTCCATTGTCCCAGGTACAAATAAGTACCTGCATATAATATGTACACTGCTTTGAATGTAGTAGGAAAAACCACAGGAAGGTGGTATATTAAGTCCCTTTCCCTTTAAGGGACACTCTGGCCTCTAGCCCAAGTTTTATATATGATAATCCACCGGGATACAACACCCTGTAATCCCCAGATGTGCCCTCTGACCTGGGGTACGTCAGCAGCACTTTTCAGTACAGCTCCCGAAATATACAGTCAGGAGAATAACTCCAGCATGTAGTTCCAAAAACAAACAGTTAAAAAAAAAAACAGTAGTAAAAACCCAGTAGTTTTTAATAATGCAGATCCAAAAGCAAAACAGTTCAGAAATCTCAACAGCTTCAAAAATGCAATTCATAAACACCCAGCTCAGAAATCCCCCATCAGCTTCAATACTGCAGTTCAACACAAACAGGGCATGAATCTCAGCAGTCACAATGATGCAATTCAAAATAAACAATTCCAAAAACAAAACCATTCCAAAAAAACAAGCAGTTCAAAGAAAACAAGCACTTCCAAACAGGCAGTTCAAAAACAAGCAGTTTAAAAATCCCACCAGTAGTTCAGAGGGCGAGAGCCTCCAGGGGTCCTACCCTTCTCTGGCCAGCTCTATCTCCTGGTTTCCTCCCACTTGACCCTGTCACTTCCTGGCTCCTCCTCAATAGTTACTGCCTTCCTTTTTTTACCAAGACCACACACCAGTGGCGTTCCTAGGGGGGGTTGACACCCGGGGCGGATCGTCGATGCGCCCTGCCCCCGGGTGCAGCGCCCCCCCTGTGCAGTGCACCCCCCCGGTGAAAGAACACCCCTCCACACCAGCGAAAGAACCCCCCCCCCCCCCGGGTGCATGCCGCTGGGGGGGGGGGGGTGCCGCGTACCGCTCAGCTTTGTTTGTTTCCGTGCTCCCTCTGCCCCGGAACAGGAAGTAACCTGTTCCGGGGCAGAGGGAGCATGGAAACAAACGAAGCTGTTTGGCGAACGGCACCCCCCAGCGGCGTGCACCCGGGGCGCACCGCCCCCACCGCCCCCTCCCCTTGGTACACTACTGCCCCACACCAAGCAGTTACCTGCTCTTTGAACTTTCCACCTTTGGATCTTGCCAGAGTTGCAACATCCATTGGCTCCTCTTGCCTCAATTCCTCCTCCTTTTCTTCCTCCTTCCATTCCATGGGCTCCTTGCCCCACCCATTCCCCAGCTGATCCTCCTCCCCCTGATTAGTTCTGCTTAGAGGCTCCCCCTCCATTCCTGGCCTCCCGACCGTGTCTTGGGTTTTGCCTTTACCTACCTTTCCCTTGGGCTCCACTGGGGGCTGCTGGGATAGGAAGTCTTTCATTCTGTTGTAAGACCTCCTCAAGGGCTGCTGGAAATCGTAGTTTTTACCCTGCCTCCAGCCCTCTGGGGAAAATGATCTATGCCTTCTCCTGACACGTGGAACTCCTTGAGCTCTGGGTTGTCCCCTCCTCTGGGCCATATCTTCTCCGCCGGTACCCCCCCTCTCTGTTCCCCTAGCCCCTTCTTCACAGCGGGGACGACCAAAGTTCCCGGGGACGTGTGGCAACGTATCGAAGGCGGGACAGGGGCGTGCTTAAGAGATGGGCATCCTCGGTCGATAATGGAAAAAAGAAGGGCGTCCCTGACGAGCATTTGGCCGACTTGGTCCCTTTTTTTTTCACAACCAAGCCTCGAAAAGGTGCCCAAACTGACCAGATGACCACCGGAGGGAATTGGGGATGACCTCCCCTTACTCCCCCAGTGGTCACCAACCCCCTCCCACCCCAAAAAAAAATTAAAAAACATTTTTTCCAGCCTCTATGCCAGCCTCAAATGTCATACCCAGCTCCATCAAAGCAGTATGCAGGTCCCTGGAGCAGTTTTTAGTGGGTGCAGTGCACTTCAGGCAGGTGGACCCAGGCCCATCCCCCCCTACCTGTTACACTTGTGGTGGTAAATGTGAGCCCTCCAAAACCCACTTGAAACCCATTGTACACACATCTAGGTGCCCCCCTTCGTCCCTAAGAGCTATGGTAGTGGTGTACAGTTGTGGGGAGTGGGTTTTGGGGTTTTTTGTGGGGCTCAGAAATTTCTGAAGTCCACTGCAGTGCCCCCTAGGGTGCCCGGTTGGTGTCCTGACATGTGAGGGGGACCAGTGCACTACGAATGCTGGCTCCTCCCATGACCAAATGCCTTGGATTTGGTCGTTTTTCAGATGGGCGTCCTCGGTTTCCATTATCGGAGAAAACCGAGGTCGCCCATCTCTAAGGTTGACCATCTCAACATTTAGGTCGACCATCTCTTAGGTCGACCTAATTGTGGAGATTTGGGCGTCCCCGACCGTATTATCGAAACAAAAGATGGACGCCCTTAGAGATGGTCGTCCCCATTCGATTATGCCCCTCCACGTGTGCCCAACGTGCACCAATTCGGAACTACCGCCCAGCTACCGTATGACCCGGATGGTAATTTCATTTTTTAGGCGCATCCACTATGTGTACGGGAAAACGTTTGTCGCACGGTGCTAACCAGGCAGTAATCATCAGTGTACACAAGCTGATGATTACCACCCAGTTAACACATGAGACCATTATTTATTTATTTATTTATTTTGCTGCACGTCCATTTTCGGCCAAAAAAAAAGGCCATTTTTGTAAGGGCGCTGAAAATTGACCTGCACGCATCCAATACACATGTCTACACTAGTGTAGGCCATTTTTCAGCTCACCTTAGTAAAAGGACCCCATAGATAAGATAGAATAACAGGAGTGAGACGGGAAATAAGGGTAACTAATTTATGAAAAAATTGCACGTGGAGTCAGAAAAGGTGCAGGAAAATGACCTCAGCTAGAGTAAGAGTGGATGAGCAAGTACTGCTACAGAATGCGCAGCTGGTGTTAGTCCTTATGGATTAGATTCTATGTATCGCTCCAAAACAAATTGACGCCGAAAAAAAAATACACCATGGAGCATTCTATAAACTGTGCCTAACTTAAGGCATGCTTTCTAGAATCCACCTAATTCTAGGTGTAGTTTATAGAATATGTCCAATACCCATTTTCTGTGACTGTATTTAGTCGCAGCTATTTACGCCAATGAAAAAACCTGGTGATGCACACGCAAAAAAACGATTACTGCAATAATTGACAGTTAACATCTATTTATTGCTTATAGGTTGTGAACTAATTAATTTGCATGCACATCTTTGATTGGCGCATACATTTTGGAAACGAAAAGCGGAGAGGAGAATCCTCACGCACAGCAAAAGCAATGAACACAAAAAGTGAGGACAAGCTGAAGAAGAAATCAAAAAAACCTTTATTAGTGATAAAATGACGACCCGACACGGCCATGTTTCGGCCTCAAAGCCTGCATCAGGGGTCAAACAAATCTTTTTAAGTTGTCACTCAATAACAGACCAAGGGAAATGTAGCTGTAGGACTTCCTTAAAACACAAGAATTAAGCAGTCACCTGTGAAGCGCCTCGATGGCAATACACATAAATGACATCAGTAGTACCTTTCAGTGGCGTAGCCAAGGGTGGGCCCGGGCGGGCCCAGGCCCAACCACTTTGGGCTCAGGCTCACCCAGTAGCAGCACACCTATGATGTGGCTGGCAGAGATCCCCAAGCCCCACCAGCCGAAAACTCCCAACAACTGTCCCTCCTGCGTATCTTGTAAATTGCAGATCTTCTTCTGCAGCGAGTGATACATACTGCTCGCACCGGCCCCACAGCCTTCCCTCTGACGTATTCCTGACTGTGTGGAAACAGGAAGTTGCATCAGTGGGAAGGATGTGAGGCCAACATGAGCTGTGTGTATTAGTTGCTGCTGGCTGTCGGTGAAAATCTGCTACTTAAAAGGTATGCGGGAGAGGGGGGATGTCTGAGAGATCATATGGCTTGCAGGTGAGAGAAGGAGATACCAAATCACCTGTAGGATGGGGCAGGGTTCTTCTGCCCACCCATCTTGGGCCCAGGCCCACCCAAAATTGGGTGTCTGGCTACACCCCTGGTACCTTTTGGCACACAAATTTGAGGGGCTCTTTTACTAAGCTGCGGTAGGTTCTACGCACATGCAGTGCGTGTCAAAATGAGACTACCGCCAGGCCAGCGCACCCCCCCGGTAGTAATTTCAGATTTGGTGCGTACCAATAACGCCTGGATGAATTAGTTATTTATTTCCTCCCACAAGCGCCATTTCTGGCGGTAATCAGCAGCTGGCACACGCCAACCGGTCACCGCTCTTGTAGCGCTTGAGCCCTTACCGCAAGATCAATGGATAGCGTTAAGGACTCAGGCTGGTTTTAGATGCATGCTGGTTTTCTCTTTTACTGCATGCCCTTTTCCTGTCACATTAAAAAAAAAACTTTTTTGCAGACGCGGTAAAAACTGGCCCAGCGCGTGCCTAATACACATATCTACGCTGCTGCAGGCCACTTTTTACTGCAGCTTAGTAAAAAGGCCCCTGAAAACCTTATATAGAATGTGGGGGAAAAGTCCTTTACTCAGATTCACCTCCATAACTTTCCTCTACAATTACCCTATCCAGTGGCGTACCAAGGGGGGGGGGGGGCGGTGGGGGCGGTCCGCCCCGGGTGCACGCCACTGGGGGGGGTGCCGCGCATCTGTCAGCAACGCTCGTTCCCTACTCCCTCTGCCTCGGAACGGGTTACTTCCTGTTCCGGGGCAGAGGGAGCAGGGAACGAGCGAAGCCGACAGGCGCGCGGCACCCCCCCCCCCCCAGCAGGTAAAAATGCACCCGGGGGGGGGTCGTTTCGCTGGAGGGAGGTGTTCGTCGTTTCGCCGGGGGAGGTGTCCTTTCGCCGGGGAGTGGGGGGGTCACACTGCACCCGGGGGGGCACATCGGCGATCTGCCCCGGGTGTCAGCCACCCTAGGAACGCCACTGACCCTATCCACCCTCCATGAGTTCTTCATAAGTCGCTGTTCAGACAGTGTTTTTTTTCTTCACAGTGCCTTCCCTATGGAACATACTTCCCCCTCTCTGTGAGAGCAGAAACTTTCTTATAAAAAACTTCAGGGCAAATTTTAAAACACTCCTGCTTTTCTGGGTAGTGCACCTAGGTTATCCAAGACCCTGATTATATGTAGTAATTTAAAAACAGGACTTTTTGTTGCTCAGTCTATCACAATATTTCAAAGTACATTATTCACAACTTGGCGTGCCTGTGAGATGAAATGGCAAGTTGGACGTTGCTTATGCTTTTTATTTTGAATGTAGGATTTTCTTTCCTTTGGCAGCTGTGTGTTCAGGATGAATGTTTCAATATACAGTGCGTGCTTCGCCACTCTTTTCCAGGACCTGTCACGTCTCCTGGAGTCTTTTAGCTTCTAGAATACATGAATTTAGATTATACCCATTTGCCAAATCATGTCAACGGAATGTTTTTGCTGGCAAACAGCATCCGATCTTTGTGCTGAAAAGGTAGATTGGATCGCTTTCTCATAATGCTATTTGTACTGTATTTTTGACACCTTTGATAACTAGTATGTCTGTTCCTCTGCAGATCTTTAATCTGTACTGGACTGGATGTCCTTAGTTCTTATATTTCAGGCTGTCATCCTTGGCTTTTTTTTTCTTCTGTTAGACGGACTATTATAACTTAACGTATCATCTGGACTATTGTTACAAGAACGAATATCTCGTCTCCCCTTACATACCTCATGTGCTTGGCCGGTTAATTGAAAATGAATTATTACTGCTCTTTAATTAAGTGAAGTTGAGTGGTTTGGTCTTTGTCAAACAGTAAGGCAGACAGTGCCCTGGGTTAATTAAGCATTCCTGAGGTGAAGGAATTATCCTGTCTTTTTTTTTTTATCTGATGCCTATAATGTTTCTTACCATTCCCCGACACCTTGCAACTTTCAGAATATTAGACTTTCTCTTTGCAGGAACAAAACACAAAGGTTTTAATATTTCTACGAGTTCCCTGTGATTTATCTTCCTATGTACTATCTTCTGGTTTTATGAATTATTTCTTGAATTCTTGTTGTTTTTGCTTGTGTTTGAACCACTCAATTAAAAAAAAAAAAACAACAACTTGAAAATTAAAAAAAAGAGTTCCCTGTAACCGGTTATCTTGGGGTGAAATTGCAAGAAGTCCTTTGTGTCTATAGAAATGTATTTATGTTACATTTGTACCCTGTGCTTTCCCACTCATGGCAGTGTGGCTTACATGGGGCAATGGAGGGTTAAGTGACTTGCCCAGAGTCACAAGGAGCTGCCTGTGCCTGAAGTGGGAATCGAACTCAGTTCCTCAGGACCAAAGTCCACCACCCTAACCACTAGGCCACTCCCCACTGTTGCTACTATTTGAGATTCTACATGGAATGTTGCTATTCCACTAGCAACATTCCATCTAGAAGTTGGCCCTTGCACATTACCAATATGGCCGCGCAGGCTCTGTGAGTCTGACGTCCTGCACACTTACGTGCAGGACGTCAGACTCACAGAAACAGAAGCCTGCGCAGCCTTGTACATGGAATGTTTAGCAACATTCCATGTAGAATGTCCAATAGTATCTATTTTATTTTTGTTACATTTGTACCCTGCACTTTCCCACTCATGGCAGGCTCAATGCGGCTTACATGGGGCAATGGAGGGTTAAGTGACTTGCCCAGAGTAACAAGGAGCTGCCTGTGCCTGAAGTGGGAATTGAACTCAGTTCCCCGGGGACCAAAGTCGACCACCCTAACCACTAGGCCACTCCTCCACTCCAAATGAGGAAAAAACCACTGAAACACAGATCATTTTCTGTCAGCTCGTGGTTAATGCTCTGTTACCACCACGTCACGTCATGACTATGTAGTATGGCATTTATATCACAAAATTGATACCGTGTGTGGGAAATGATTGAGTTGTCATTGTGATATGGTTTTGAAATAAAATATCAAATTTACCCCGCCCTCTTTTTACAAAGTCACTGGTAATGCCTTTAGGGCAGCTTTGTAAAAAGGGGGATGGGTTTACATTTTACCTAGTCTTATTATTGGAGTCTGAAAATCTCAAGGTGGCAAAACAGTGTGACAAGGTGGTGGTCATGGCCAGAAGGATGTCAGTCTGTATAGAGAGCGGTATAACCAGCAGAAGAAAGAAGGTGTTGAAGCCCCTGTACAAGTCCTTCATGAGGCCTCACTTGGAGTATTTTCAGTTTTGGAGGCCGTATATTGCTAAGAATGTAAAAAGACTTGAAGCAGTTCAGAGAGGAGCGACAAAAAAGATATGTGAAGAGATTTGATAACCTGAAGATGTACACCCTGGAGGAAAGGATAGAGGTGATATGATACAGACATTCAAATGTTTGAAAAGTATTACAGTAGAGGAGTGGCCTAGTGGTTAGGGTGGTGGACTTTGGTCCTGGGGAACTGAGGAACTGAGCTCGATTCCCACCTCAGGCACAGGCAGCTCTTTGTGACTCTGGGCAAGTCACTTAACCCTCCATTGCCCCATGTAAGCCGCTTTGAGCCTGCCATGAGTGGGAAAGCGCAGGGTACAAATGTAACAAAAATAAAATAGATACTATTGGAGATTCTACATGGAATGTTGCTACTATTGGAGATTCTGCATGGAATGTTGCTACTATTGGACATTCTACATGGAATGTTGCTATTCCACTAGCAACATTCCATGTAGAAGGCTGCGCAGGCTTCTGTTTCTGTGAGTCTGACGTCCTGCATGTCAGACTCACAGAAGCAGAAGCCTGCGCGGCCACATTGCTGATCTGCAAGGGCCGACTTCTACATGGAATGTTGCTAGTGGGACTCTGGGCAAGTCACTTAACCCTCCATTGCCCCATGTAAGCCGCATTGAGCCTACCATTAGTGGGAAAGCACGGAGTACAAATGTAACAAAAAAAATTAATATACAAAAAAACCTTTTCCAGACATGGTAAGGCAATAGAACTAGAAGACATGAACTGAGGTTGCATGGAGGCCAACTCAGGAATAACATCAGGAAGTGTGTGTCAGGGGCATGTTAAGGGCGGTCTACGCCCTGATCGTGACTGAATAGAGATGGATGGGCTGGAGTGTAAATTTTAAGGGGCTTCGACGTTAGCTTCAGAACTTTTAGTACAAGAACAGTGCTGGGCAGACTTCTACGGTCTATGCCCTGAGAATGGCAAGGACAAATCAAACTCGGGTCTATATATAAAGTATCACATACTATGTAAAATGAGTTTATCTTGTTGGGCAGACTGGATGGACCGTGCAGGTCTTTATCTGCCGTCAGTTACTTTGTTACTATGTTAATCTTTGGGGTTTTACATGGAATGTTGCTACTAGTTGGGATTCTGGAATCTTGTAACTCTTTAGGATTCCAGAATCTTCAGAACTTTTAGTACAAGAACAGTGCTGGGCAGACTTCTACGGTCTGTGCCCTGAGAATGGCAAGGACAAATCAAACTTGGGTCTACATATAAAGTATCACATACCAGGCGTTCCTAACACTTGGACGTTTTTCAGCCATAACGGAACAAAACAAAACCGTCCAGGACTAAAACTAAGAAGTTTTGAGCTAGACCTGTTTTTTATATCGAATAAGGCGCAAAAATATGCCCTAAATAACCAGATGACCGCTGTAGGGAATCAGGGATGACATCCCCTTACTCCCCCAGTGGTCAGGAAGTACATTTTTATGGCGAGAGTGATAGGTACCTGGAAATCCCTCCTGTGGGAGGTGGTGGAGATGAAAACGGTAACAGAATTCAGAGAATGGAACCAAACAAATTTAGTGGTGCTCAGATGGGAACTCCAGTAATTGGGGAATAAGGCCAGTACTGGGCAAACTTCTACAATCTGTGCCCTGATCATGGTTGAACAGATCTGCGTGACTTGGAGTGGGACTTCGATGACAGCTTCAGTAGTTGAGGAACAAGGTCAGTGCTAAGCAGACTTTTACGGTCTGTGCCCTGAAAATGGCAAGGACAAATCAAGATCAAGTATGCATTTGTAGTATCGCATCATGCTTTATGCTATGAGTTTATCTCATTGGGCATACTGAATGGACCATACAGGTTTTTTTTTTATCTGCCGTCATCTACTATGTGACCATGTTACAGTGATCTGAATGAGAGAGTTGTCTAAAGTTTGAAAATGTAAACTTTGACAGGGCCGCCAAGAGGGGGGAAGAGGGGACAAAATTCCCCGGGCCGCCAAGGAGGGCCCGGCGCCGCAGTCCCACGGTCTCACCTGCCCGCCCTCGGCTCCGTTGACCATCTGCCACCGGGCCGGGCCCCCGGCATTCAAATCACAGCGCCTCACCTCCGTGTGAAAGCACAGCAGCGGCAGATCACCTCCCTTCGGGCCTTCCCTCCCTGTCTCCCGCCCTTGTCTGATGTAACTTTCGCGAGGGCGGGACACAGGGAGGGAAGGCCCGAAGGGAGGTGATCTGCCGCTGCTGTGCTTTTACACGGAGGTGAGGTGCTGTGATTTGAATGCAGGGGGCCCAGCCCGGTGGCGGACGGTCGACAGAGCTGAGGGCGGGCGGGCAGATGAGACTTGGGACTGCGGCGCGGCGACCTTGGTGGGGGCGGGGCCCCCAGGGGCGGCCATGCCACGGGCCCGGCCCAGTCTCTCGGTGGCCCTGAACTTTGATAAGCCTGGAGCCATACTCTAAAAGCTTAACAACCTCCTACACTCCATCTGGCACTCGGTCCCTGAACCCTGAATCCAGATCTTGGTGTACAGATTCCAAGGAGAAGGCAGGGGCTTAGAGGTGTACCAGACTCCCGCTGTTGCCTGTGAGGTACTGGATTCTAGTCCTGTCCCGATATTACTTTGTTCTTGTGTGCCTTCCTTGTCTGAATCCTTTTTCATGTCCTGCTACAAGGTTAAGTGCTATTAAATTTGCCTTATTATAATTGAAAGATAAGCGCTATTAAACTTACCGTTGAGAAATTTTGTGGATTTTACACTCTTTGCCGTTGGTTATCCTCAAACATACACTGAACTACACTAGTTACAAAATGAGAAGTCTGTTGCATGAAAATACAGTCCACCCTCCCTAATTCTTACTGATACCTGTGAGAACTGGGAAGCATGAAAAACGTAATCTGACAAAGGATCAATAATATATATTTCCATACAGACGGAAGTCCTATTCATAGCTAAGACTTACATGAAGGGATTAAATTTATGATTAGATGACAAATTAGCAAATACTTCACCATGGTCTAGCCCTAACAGCATGGGAGGTGCCGTGGTGGAAGGGTTAAGGGAGGTATATAACGCCAGTTGTCTGAATTCTCAGGCTTCTGACATTCTTAGTATTCCAGGCAGAAAGAAGTCTCTTGTATAAGCAACAGGAAATGGATCAGGATTCAATTTAAATGATTTCATGCTTGAGTTTTCATAGAAAACTAAACCCCATGCTGTTTTAAAGAACAAGTCTAAATTATATAGTGGAGCAAGTTTATGTTACTACAAGCCTTTCTTGAAAAGTATAATATAAAAAATGACCGCAGTGCTGGTGATAAATTTTATTCTTATTATCATCCTTGGAAAGCCGAAGTACGGTGCTTAGTGCAGCTGAAGACAAGCTTTTTCTTTTTTAAAAGGAAATACATCTTGGTTAAATTTGCTGTTTTTATGAGGATGTTAAAGTATATCTTAAAATGTGATCTGCAGCCTTTGATTTTATTAGGGACGGACATTTTAATCCAACACATAAAAAAAATAGTATGTTCTGGGCTTTGCTAATTTAAAGCCCTATATAATCTAGCAACTAAAGAATGGAATCTAACTTTGGATGGCAAGATTATGTTTTTAATTCTTTTTGTTACATGGACTCTGTTTCAACTATTTTACTTATGCATTGATGAACCCAAATCCTCTAAAATTAAAGGGTCCTTTTTCTAAGGCGCACTAAAGTGAAGATACATACCTGTAGCAGGTATTCTCCGAGGACAGCAGGCTGATTGTTCTCACGATTGGGCCGTCGTCCGCGATGGCCCAAGAGACCGGCAAAATTTGTATAGCAAAACAAAGAACTCTCCAGAACGCTCCATCGTGCAGGAAGAACACACCACGCATGCGCGAACGGCTTCCCGCCTGCGACGCGAGCGTGCCCTTCTCAGTTTAATAAAAAGCAAAACAGAAAACTGGAACAACTCCAAAGAGGAGGAGGGTGGGTTTGTGATAACAGCCTGCTATCCTCGGAGAATACCTGCTACAGGTATGTATCTTCACTTTCTCCGAGGACAAGCAGGCTGCTTGTTCTCACGATTGGGGTATCCCTAGCAGCCAGGCTCACTCAAAACAATGAACATTGGTCAATTGAGATTGACCTGAAAAGAAACACAACTAAGTGAGAGTGCAGCCTGGAACAGAACAGAAATGGGCCTAGGAGGGTGGAGTTGGATTCTAAACCTCGAACAGATTCTGTAGCACCGACTGCCCAAACCGACTGTCACATCGGGTATCTTGCTGAAGGCAGTAGTGAGATGTGAATGTGTGGACTGATGACCACGTTGCAGCCTTGCAAATCTCTTCAATAGAAGCTGACTTCAAGTGAGCCACTGATGCAGCCATGGCTCTGACATTATGAGCTGTGACATGGCCCTCTAGAGTCAGCCCAGCTTGGGCATAAGTAAAGGATATGCAATCCGCTAGCCAATTAGAGATTGTACATTTTCCGATGGCGACTCCCCTCCTGTTGGGATCAAAAGAAACAAACAACTGGGCGGACTGTCTGTAGGGCTTTGTCCACTCCACGTAAAAGGTCAATGCTCTCTTACAGTCCGAGGTGTGCAACTTGTCTTCACTAGGGCGGGTATGAGGATGGGGAAAGAATGTTGACAAGGCAATTGACTGGTTCAGATGGAACTCTGACACCACCTTCAGCAAGATCTTAGGGTGAGTGCGGAGGACTATTCTGTTATGATGAAACTTAATAAAAGGTGCATGTACTACCAGGGCTTGGAGCTCACTGACCCTACGAGCTGAAGTAACAGCCACCAAGAAAATGACCTTCCAGGTCAAGTACTTCAGATGGCAGGAATTCAGTGGCTCAAAAGAAGCTTTCATCAGCTGGGTGAGAACGACGTTGAGATCCCATGACACTGACAACTGATCCAAGACGGCTGCCTGAGCAGACGTGCGGGAAAGAGCTCCTGACACCCATTGAAAGCTTGCTCAATTGAATATCCATGGACCCGTAATGGGAAAGAGGAAGGGGATACCCGGTTTGCCTACCTCCACAGGCATGGTTGAACCCCCTCTCTTGCGGCAGCTGACAGTAGAGGAGTCGGGACTCCAAACGCCGGGAGCCGGAGCGATCACTTCAGGAGGTCCGGGAGAGCAAGCTGACCTGAGCGCTGAGGGAGTCTCTTTGAGTCCTCCCTCGATAACGGCCCCTCCAAGACCAGGAAGAGAAGCAGCGGGAGCGAGTGAGCAGCATGCTGTGTCCAGAAGTCGGTCCCCAGCGGCTACGAGTGGGGGCCCCGCTGCCGCGTCAACGCCAGTGAGTTTGCCAGCTCAGACAGTACTTCTGTCTGAAAGAAATCCTGATGAACCTTCCGTGAGTCTTGGAGTTTTGACTAAACCTGCGACCGTTACATTGGAATATTGTGGGAGGCAATACAAGGATTGAGTTCCAACCTGCAGCAAATTTCAGGTATTTTGCGTGGTGAAGTAGTGGATCTAAAGCGATCGCAAAGTGAGTTAGTAATGAAATTTGCAGAACAATCTACAAAAATGGAGACTTTTGATAACTTAAAATGGTGAACTCCTCAACGCTTGTGTTGATAAAGGACAGTAACCTCCAACAGAGAAAGATGGAATATTTAGAAAACCAGATTAGGGAAAACAATTTACATTTCCTTAATTTTCCTAAATCCCCTCTCATTCCAGCATTAGATATGTTGAAAAAATACTTTAGTGAAGTACTAGGTATTCCCTCTGAGGGATATCCACCTATTACTAAAGCAGTGCATATTTCAGGAGCTGGAGGGAAAAAATTGCCTGTTAATCCCCAATCTGGTTTAAATTTAACGGAATTTCTTGAGACTTCATTGGAGGTTATAACTGAAAGAACTACACTTTTGGTCACCTTTGCTCTGCAATTAGATCATAATAATATTTTCAAACTTTATTTTCGCCACACGGATTCACCCTTCTTTGGCTCAAAAATTCAGGTTTTTCCAGATTTTGCGCAAGAAACTCAAAGAAAAAGAAAGCAATTTTTATTGTTAAGAGAGTGCTGCTTATAGGAGGGACCTTTATGTTAAGGTTCCCCTGTAAATGTTGTGTTTCCTTGAATACTATGAATTATATTTTCTTTGAACCAGAGAAGCTAATAGAATTTATTTCACCTAAAGAATAGTACTGCAGAAGTTCTTGATTGCTAGCGCTTTACCCGGCTGCGACACTCTAGGCTCTGTCTGCTCGATTATATGTATTAATTTACTTTTATTTTAATTGCGTATTTTCTAGTTCTTGGATCAACATTTTGTGGACTAAACTGTAAAAAAAGTTTCTTTTTCAGTGAATTTTCATGTTATCCTTTCTATAATGTGTAATTTATGTTAATTGCATAAATGTAAAATGAATAAATGCATAAATAAAAATTAATGCCATGAGTTTATTTGAGAAGAGTGTTTATTTCCTTAAAGGCTAGACTGAAGAAGTGGGTTTTCAATAGACTTTGGAATAACAAGTAATCATTGGTGCGTTTGATGGTTTTAGGTAAGGAGTTCCAAATTTTAGTGTCTTGAAATGAAAAGTTAGCAGTATGGATTATTTTGTAGGTTACTTTCTTACAATTTGGAAAATGTAGTATAACATGGTGCACGTAAATTCTAATGTATGCAGCCATGGGTGTGTAAAGAGCTGGTCACGGACATTTCAAAAAACTATGCGCATTATTATGGAATATACCCGATCTGCACTTAAGTTAGGCACAGGTATTTAGGCCTGGTTTTAGGTGGCCTAAATGGGTGTGCCTAAACTTTAGTCTCAAGAATGGCCACTAAGCATATTCTATAAAGTACACCTAACTTTAAGTGTAGTTTATAGAACTGTGCTAAGCACATGATTTTTTGGCGCAGATTTTTAAGGCGCCAATGATAGAATTTGGCTCTAAAGGTATATTTACTAATCTGATTGAAATAAAAAACATGGAATGTATTCTATAATTTTATACATTATGTCATATTATATTAACCTTGTAAACAGTGATTTATTTAGCTAAGGGGCCCATTTCTAAACTGAGTTGAGCACTTAACCCCTGATTCTATAAAGGTTGCCCAAATTTTGGTGCAGATCTCAGATGTATGCAGAAACGAATTAGTTAATTAGGTGCCAACAATTATTGGAGTTAATTGGCACTAATTATGCCCTATACCCAATTCTATAATGGGGGTGCCTAAATTTCATCGCACGCAACTCAGAAGTGGGTATGTCCATGGGAAGGGCATGGTGAGTCAGGGGCATTCCCAGAAATTAGGGCCATGGTATAGAATACTGGGATTTCTGTGCCCAACTGCCATCAATTGGGTGTAAGGTTTTATACCAGGTTTCAGCAGGCATAAGTCCTCATGCTCAAAGTTGGGTGCGAGAATCCTCTCTAAGCGCTACTCCAATAAAAGCTGCTTAGTGTTATGTGGCCTTTATAGAATTTATTTAATTTATTAATTAATTTATTTATTTGCTGCATTTGTATCCCACATTTTCCCACCTATTTGCAGGCTCAATGTGGCTTACATCTTACCGGTCAAGGCGATCGCCTAAACTGGTGTGGAAATAAATACAATTTGATGTTAGGGTCGGGTAAAACTAGTATATTCAGGTGCCTAGGGATAAAGGATAGGAAGTAATATATATTGTCCAGTACAGCTTGAGGTTTGCTGAGTTGCAGATTGGAGGCATCTAGGTTTGATTGGTGGGGAATGCTTTTCTGATTAGGTAGATCTTTAATGATCTCCTGAAGTCTAGATGGTCGTAAATTGATTTCACAGTCCTTGGGAGTATATTCCATAGTTGTCTGCTTATGTAGGAGAAGTTTGATGCATTGGTTAATTTGTATCTGAGACCTTTGCAGCTCGGGTAATGGAGATTTAGGTAGGTGTGTGATACTCTAGTTCTGTTTCTGTCCGGAATGTCAATCAGGTCGACCATGTATCCTGGGGCTTCATCATAGATAATCTTGTGGACCAAGGTGCAGATTTTGAAGGTGATACGTTCTTTGATAGGGAGGCAATGTAGTTTTTCTCGGAAGGGTTTGGCAGATTCGAAATGTGCCGTGTTTTGGGCTGTCTGGAGTTTCTTTATGAGTTGTTCTTTGCATCCCGCATATATTCCGTTGCAGTAATCTGCATGGCTCATTACCATTGATTGTATTAGGTTACGGAAAACTTCTCTCGGGAAGAAAGGTTTTATACGTTTACGCTTAGGGCAGTAAACATTTCCACCTAAGCATATTCTATAAGCAGCACCTAGATTTAGGCATGGTATATAGAATATGTTTAGTTGATATCCCAGTGCCTAAAACTATGTGCCTCTATTTACACCAACAAAACATATATAAAAACTAGGGCGGGGGATAGACAGCATAACCTCTCATTCCATAATCTTACCTCCAGATTCTATATGTGGCAACTAAAGTTATACACACAAATTTGGAAGTGTGGCCAAATTGAGTGCACAACTTAGTTGTTTAACGAGCCAATTGGTGCCAATAATTGGTCAATAACAAGCAATTATCGGAACTAATAGGCATTAATTAGAATTTACCCACACAACTTTCTGAGAGTATCCTGTAAAGTGATGCATGTAAATTCTAATGTGTGAATCTCGGAAGGAGCGTGACACATAACTTGAAGGGGGTGTTGATAAAGAGAGGCGCATAGACAGTGCGTGGACATCAATGATAAAGAGGATGGAACTCCTCCCATGTGAGGAAAGGCTAAAGACATTAAGGCTCTTTGGCTTGGAAAAGAGACGGCTGAGGGGGGGGGGGGTATGATTGAGGTCTATAAAATCCTGAGAGGTGTAGAAAGGGTAAAAGTGAATCGATTTTTCACTCTTTCAAAAAGTACAAAGACCAGGGGACTCTCTCTCTCTCTCTCTGTGGCCCTATTCAAATCTGAGCTAAAAACCCACTTTTTGGAGGCTGCTTTTCATTTTTAAATATTGTTGATTTTAACCATACTACTACTTATAATTTCTACAGCACTACTAAACATATGTAGTGCTATACACTAAACATATAAGAGGCAGTCCCTGCTCGATAGAGCTTACATTCTAATCAGGACAGACAAACAGGACAAATAAGGGATTAGGGAATTATTTATGGTGGGAATGATAAATACTGAGCAAGTGAATAAGAATTTAGGAGTTTAAAAACACCCTCAAAAAAAGTGGCCTTTTAGCCTAGATTTGAATACAGTC
This sequence comes from Microcaecilia unicolor, assembly GCF_901765095.1. Classification (NCBI taxonomy): domain Eukaryota; kingdom Metazoa; phylum Chordata; class Amphibia; order Gymnophiona; family Siphonopidae; genus Microcaecilia; species Microcaecilia unicolor. The sequence continues at coordinate 30,081,354 of NC_044033.1, read as the reverse complement.
AGAGATGAGCCTTGACATACTGACTCAGGAAGTCTATTCCAATCATACAGTGCAGCAAGATAAAAGGCATGGAGACTGGAGTTAACAGTGGAGGGAAAGGGTACAGGTAACAGGTAAGAGAGATTCACCCGATGAATGGGAGAGATGAGAGTGCAGAGGTACTGAGGAGCTGCAGAGTGAATGCACTTGTAAGTCAGTAAGAGGAGTTTGAACTGTGTGCAGAAATGGAAAGGGAGCCAATGAAGTTACTTGAGGAGAGGGCATAAGCACAGCAACACTGGCAGAATATAAGTCGTGCAGCAGAATTGTTAATGGATTGAAGGGGAGAAAGATGGCTTAGTGGGAGACCTGTGAGAAGCAAGTTGCAGAAATTTCAGCAAGAATCCAGGCCCAAGTCTTAGCCTGCCTGTTTGACATTGCTGCCTGGATGTCTCAGTGCCATCTGAAACTAAACATGGCCAAGACTGAGCTTCTTACCTTTCCTCCTAAGCCCACCCCTGTCTTCCTCCCCCGTTCTCTATCTCTGTGGATAACACTTTCCATCCTCCCTTTCTCATCAGCTCATAACCTCGGGGTCACCTTTGACTCCCCTCTCTCTCTCTTTCTCTGTTGTTTCTTTCTCTATAATATCCCCAAAATTTGTCCCTTCTTTTCTGAGCACACTACTAAAACCCTTATCCATACTCTTCATGCTTAGACTAACATAGTAGATGACGGCAGAGAAAGACCTGCATGGTCCATCCAGTCTGCCCAACAAGATAAACTCATATGTGCTACTTTTTGTGTATGCCTGACCTCGATTTGCATCTACAATTCCAGTTGACACTTGTTTTTCCAAAACCGACACTGCAATGCTATGATTTATTTACATTCATAAGGTTGAAAGTGTCTAACAGCTGCTGAGAACTTTAAAGACTCATATCTTCTTCAAGAAATGAAATGAAAGGAGTATCTAGATGATTTTTCTTGTTTCATCTTCTTGCCAACATAAAAAAAATCTCTTGCCGGTACTCGTGTTCTTTAAATTTGACACATTAAAGCACTATGAGGACAGTTTCCGAAGCCATAATTTACACGCATAAATCAGCCATTTGAAAATTGCTCTCCCTCTGTGTTTTAAGTTGGGAGAGGATACTGTAGGTTGCATTTTATAATCTATGCATGTCATTTTCCATGAAGAAGCACCTGTGTGTGCTTTTACATAAGTGCGTAACTATATAAGCAGGAAGCCGGCAAAAGAATCGGTTGGGCCGCTGGATGACCGAGGGGTAAAAGGGGCGATCAAGGAAGACAAAGACATAGCGGAGAGACTGAATGAATTCTTTGCTTCGGTCTTCACCGAGGAAGATTTGGGTAGGATACCAGTGTCGGAAATGGTATTTCAAGCGGACGAGTCGGAGAAAGTTACTGACTTCACGGTAAACCTGGAGGACGTAATGGGGCAGTTCGGCAAACTGAAGAGTAGCAAATCTCCTGGACCGGATGGTATTCATCCTAGAGTACTGATAGAACTGAAAAATGAGCTTGCGGAGCTACTGCTAGTGATATGCAACTTATCCTTAAAATCGAGTATGGTACCGGAAGATTGGAGGGTGGCCAATGTAACGCCCATTTTTAAAAAAGGCTCCAGGGGAGATCTGGGAAATTATAGACCGGTGAGTCTGATGTCGGTGCCGGGGAAAATGGTAGAGGCTATTACTAAAAACAAAATTACAGAGCACATTCGAGGACATGGATTACTGAGACCGAGTCAGCACGGCTTTTGTGGGGGGAAATCTTGCCTGACCAATTTACTTCAATTCTTTGAAGGAGTAAACAAACATGTGGACAAAGGGGAGCCGGTTGATATTGTGTATCTGGATTTTCAAAAGGCGTTTGACAAGGTACCTCATGAAAGGCTACAGAGGAAATTGGAGGGTCATGGGATAGGAGGAAATGTCCTATTGTGGATTAAAAACTGGTTGAAGGATAGGAAACAGAGAGTGGGGTTAAATGGGCAGTATTCACAAAGGAGAAGGGTAGTTAGTGGGGTTCCTCAGGGGTCTGTGCTAGGACCACTGCTTTTTAATATATTTATAAATGATTTAGAGATGGGAGTAACTAGCGAGGTAATTAAATTTGCTGATGACACAAAGTTATTCAAAGTCGTTAACTCGCGACAGGATTGTGAAAAATTACAAGAGGACCTTACGAGACTGGGAGATTGGGCAGCTAAATGGCAGATGACGTTTAATGTGAGCAAGTGCAAGGTGATGCATGTGGGGAAAAAAGAACCCGAATTATAGCTACATCATGCAAGGTTCCACGTTAGGAGTTACGGACCAAGAAAGGGATCTGGGTGTCGTCGTCGATAACACACTGAAACCTTCTGCTCAGTGTGCTGCTGCGGCTAGGAAAGCGAATAGAATGTTGGGTATTATTAGGAAAGGTATGGAAAACAGGTGTGAGGATGTTATAATGCCGTTGTATCGCTCCATGGTGCGACCGCACCTTGAGTATTGTGTTCAATTCTGGTCGCTGCATCTCAAGAAAGATATAGTAGAATTGGAAAAGGTGCAGCGAAGGGCGACTAAAATGATAGCGGGGATGGGACGACTTCCCTATGAAGAAAGACTAAGGAGGCTAGGGCTATTCAGCTTGGAGAAGAGACGGCTGAGGGGAGACATGATAGAGGTATATAAAATAATGAGTGGAGTGGAACAGGTGGATGTGAAGCGTCTGTTCACGCGTTCCAAAAATACTAGGACTAGGGGGCATGCGATTAAACTACAGTGTAGTAAATTTAAAACAAATCGGAGAAAAGTTTTCTTCACCCAACGTGTAATTAAACTCTGGAATTCATTGCCGGAAAATGTGGTGAAGGCGGTTAGCTTAGCAGAGTTTAAAAAGGGGTTGGACGGTTTCCTAAAGGACAAGTCCATAAACCGCTACTAAACGGACTTGGAAAAATCCAAAATCCCAGGAATAACATGTATAGAATGTTTGTACGTTTGGGAAGCTTGCCAGGTGCCCTTGGCCTGGATTGGCCGCTGTCGTGGACAAGATGCTGGGCTCGATGGACCCTTGGTCTTTTCCCAGTATGGCATTACTTATGTACTTTACTAGGCTAGACTGAAGGTCCATCAAGCCCAGTATCTCATTTCCAATAGTGGCTAACCCAGGTCACAACTACTTGGCAGGATCCCAAACCCGTAAACATTTTATGCTGCTTATTAGAGACTGGCAGCCTTTAACAACGACATAGGAAATCTGAAAGACATCTCATCTGTCATTTCCTGTATTGGCAAATGAAAATGGGCAAGTCTTTGTCTGCCAATGTCAGGTTTGGTGACAATAGGCCATCCTCATGATCCAAGGTCCCACCTCTCCATGACTTCCCACCCATTATCCATAGCATAGTAACAAAGTAAATGAAGGCAGATAAAGACCTGTACGGTCCATCCAGCCTGCCCAACAAGATAAACTCATTTACATGGTATGCGATACTTTATATGTATACCTGAGTTTGATTTGTCCTTGCTTTTCTCAGGGCACAGACCGTAGAAGTCTACCCAGCACTGTTCTTGTACTAAGTTCTGAAGCTAACGTCGAAGCCCCTTAAAATTTACACTCCAGCCCATCCCTCTCTATTCAGTCCCAATCAGGGCATAGACCGTAGAAGTCTGCCCAGCTCCCATTTAGTTTCCCAATTACCAGCGTCGCCACCCAATATCCGCTAAGATTCTGCGGAACCATTCCTTCTAAACAGGATTCCTTTGTGTTTATCCCACGCATGCTTGAATTCCATTACCGTTTTCATCTCCACCACCTCCCATGGGAGGGCATTCCACATATCCACCACCCTCTCCGTGAATTTCCTGACATTAGTCCTGAGTCTCTGCCCCCCTTCAACCTCAAGTCATGTCCTCTAGTTCTACCACCTTCCCGTCTCTGGGAAAGGTTTGTTTGCAGATTAATACCTTTCAAATATTTGAACGTCTGTATCACGTCTCTGCTGTTTCTCCTTTCCTCTAGGGAATACATGTTCAGGTCGGCAAGTCTCTCCTCGTACGGTTTGCAACGCAAATCCCATACCATTTTCGTAGCTTTTCTTTGTACCGCTTCCAGTGTTTTTACATCTTTAGCAAGATACAGCCTCCAAAACTGAACACAATACTCCAAGTGGGGCTTCACCAATGACTTGTAGAGGGGCATCAACACCTCCTTTCTTCTGCTGGTTACGCCTCTCTCTACGCAGCCTAGCATCCTTCTGGCCAAGGCCGTTGCCTTGTTGCATTGCTTCTTCACTTTTAGATCCTCACACACCAACACCCCGAGGTCTCTCTCCTGAGTCAAGCTTATTAATCTCTCCCCTCCTATTCGGTATCTCTCTTTCGGGTTTCTGCACCCCAAGTGCATCACTCTACACTTCTTGGCATTAAATTTTATCTCTTAACTCTTATCTGGGGTATTTTTTTCTTTCTGGTTTCACCTTTTACTACTGTAGTTATTTTTCAAGTAACCGTTGTAGCCCCCTTTTTTTCTATTATTTCTTTTGCTGTGAATTTACTTACAGTGTCTATTTTTATCAGATTAATTTACTAACCACCTTATAATTGAAAGAGAAAAACGCCTATATTGCGACCCAAATCGGGAGATAGACGTTTATTTCACAAAAACGAATAAATCGGTATAATGGAAAGCAGATTTTGGACGTTTTCAACTGCACTCCATCGCGGAAGAGTACAAAGTTGACGGGGGCGTGTCGGAGGTGTGGCGAAGGTGGAACTGGGGTGTGGTTATCGGCCGAGGAGAGATGGGTGCCTTTCGCCAATAATGGAAAAAACGTATGCGTTTGTAGCTAGAATTTAGGGCACTTTTCCTGGACCCTGTTTTTTCATGAATAAGGCCCCAAAAAGTGCCCTAAATGACCAGATTACCACCAGAGGGAATCGGGGATGACCTCCCCTGACTCCCCCAGTGGTCACTAACCCCCTCCCACCACAAAAAATGATGTTTCACAACTTTTTATTTTCACCCTCAAATGTCATACCCACCTCCCTGGCAGCAGTATGCAGGTCCCTGGAGCAGTTGTTAGGGGGTGCAGTGGACTTCAGGCAGGTGGACCCAGGCCCATCCCCCCCCCCTACCTGTTACAATTGTGCTGCTTAATGCTTAGTCGTCCAACCCCCCCAAACCCACTGTACCCACATGTAGGTGCCCCCCTTCACCCCTTAGGGCTATAGTAATGGTGTAGACTTGTGGGCAGTGGGATTTGAGGGGGATTTGGGGGGCTCAACACACAAGGGAAGGGTGCTATGCACCTGGGAGCTCTTTTACCTTTTTTTTTGTTTTTGTAAAAGTGCCCCCTAGGGTGCCCAGTTGGTGTCCTGGCATGTGAGGGGGACCAGTGCACTACGAATCCTGGCCCCTCCCACGAACAAATGCCTTGGATTTATTCGTTTTTGAGCTGGGCGCTTTCATTTTCCATTATCACTGAAAAACAAAAACGCCCAGCTCACAAATTGTCGAATAAAACATGGACGTCTATTTTTTTCGAAAATACGGTTCGGTCCGCCCCTTCACGGACCCGTTCTCGGAGATAAACGCCCATGGAGATAGACGTTTTTGTTCAATTATGCCCCTCCACGTGTAATAACAGTGCTCAGTAATCACATATTACTCCGGTCGGATGGCTCTCCGTAATATGTTACAACCCACATCACTGCACTGCAGCCCTCCCTACTTCCTTACTTGCTTAATTCTCCTTTTTTATTCTTCTACACATGCATTCAAAATTTTTCATATGCTCTAAATTATTAGTTAGTGCACTTATCTTTGGGCGGATGTTCATTTGTATCAATTGTGATGTGGTTATTCCTCCGAAGTAACTGATATATGCCATGTTGTGATCAATTTGTTGTGTGTGCAGCTATCTTCTTATTAGATATCACTCCGTTCACTCCATTCCTGCTCAGTTCTCATTCCTGTTCAGTTCTCAACACAAGCTGTGTTTCACTAGTTATTTGCGTCCTCAGGAGAACGGTTTGACTCTAAAACAGAAATGCATAGTTGTACATAGCTATAGCCTCTACTTTTGTAAGCTCATACTTTGCATCTGGTTTTGATCCTTTTTTCCAATATTTATTTATTTATTTATTACATTTTGTACCCCGCGCTTATCCACTCAAAGCAGGTTCAATTCGGCTTTCAAAGTAATAGGGGTTACAGAGTGTTGCTAGAGAAAATATAAGTTAAGTATATTAGAATAATGAAAGAGAGGGGGGATGGGATGTGGGATAATCATAGGGAGTTTTGGTGGGAGATGTAGTCTGGGTCATTTTTTATTTTATTACATTTGTACCCTGTGCTTTCCCACTCATGGCAGGCTCAATGCGGCTTACATGGGGCAATGGAGGGTTAAGTGACTTGCCCAGAGTCACAAGGAGCTGCCTGTGCCAGGAATTGAACTCAGTTCCCAGGACCAAAGTCCACCACCCTAACCACTAGGCCACTCCTCCTTCCGTTGTTGTTGTCTCCTGGATATGTGTTGGGTAGATGGATTTATAGGATTAGTTTGGGTCATTTGGGTAGGCTTGCTTGAACAGATGAGTTTTTTAGTGATTTCCGGAAGATATTAACTGATTGAATGGATAGGTCTGGGAAGGGCATTCCAGAGTTGGCTGCCTAGGAAGGAGAAGTTGGATCCATAATAGGTTTTGTACTTGAGACCTTTGCAATTGGGGTAATGTAGGTTGAGGTAAGTTCGCGAAGTTTCAGACATGTTTCTGGTGGGAAGGTCAATCAGATTGAGCATATAGCCCAGAGATTCACTATGAATAATCTTGTGGATTAATGTGTGGACCTTGAAGTTGATTTGTTCTCGGATAGGGAGCAAGTGAAGGTTTTTACGAATAGGTGTTGCACATTCAAATTGTGGTTTGCCAAAAATGAATCTTGCTGCTGTATTTTGGCCAGTCTGAAGTTTTTTCAGGATATGGGTCTTGCAGCCTAAAAAGATACTATTACAGTAGTTGGCGTGGGTAAGTACCATTGATTGTACCAAGTTTCGGAATGTTTTCAGGGGGAGATATGGTTTTACACGTCTCAGTATCCACATCATTTTGAACATTTTCTTTGGAGTGGATTTTGGTGACTTTCGAGCGAGAGATGGTTGTCTAATGTCACTCCAAGGATTTTTAGGTTGTCAGATATGGGGATTGTGATGTCAGAGGTGTCAAGATTAGTTGGGAGGAGCGCGGAGTGTTGAGATGAGAGGATTAGGCATTGTGTTTTCTCTTTGTTCATTTTTATCATAAAGGTGTTGGCCCAAGAGGTTAAGATGTTCATGCCCAAGGATATTTTGTCGGAGCTTTCTGTTAGATTAGATTTGAAGGGAATGAATATGGTGACGTTGTCGGCGTAAATGAAAGAGTTGAGACCATGCCTGGATAGAGCTTTGGCTAGGGGGATCATCATAAGATTGAAGAGGCTCGGTGATAAAGGGGATCCTTGAGGTACACTGCAGTTTGGTGTCCAGGGAGATGAGCTAGTTGAGGTTGATTTAACTTGGTTTAACTTGGTTTTGATCCTTTTTTCCAATATATATTTTGTCCACTTTTTTTACCCATTTTTTGATTATCGTAATCTCCAATTACTTTTTTTAACCTATATTCTTGGCGTACTTGGTGTGGATCATCTCTCCTACTCAAGACTTATCACGGAAAACTGCTCGCCCATGCGCTCTGGTTTTATAGACCAATGTTCTGACATCATTTCCTTTCAATCTGACAACCACTCAATCTCACGGTTCAGGCCACGTGGTATCACCGTATCCCATTGGAAGATCAGTCTTCGTTCTCTACACCGCAACACTCTGGCTACATCACCCTCATGGGATGATTTTATTTGGATTAGTGTCACATATTTTAAATCCTGAAGCTCATGTTTCATATTGTCCCAATGTTCTACTAAAGGAGCTTCTTTCTTTTGTACTCGGAGGTTACTGACATGTTCGGCTATTCTCTGTTTAATTTTCCTGGTTGTGTACCCTATATACCACTTCTTGCATGGGCAGATAATCCCATATACTATTTGAGATGAATCGCAATCTGTGCTTGTTGTAAGCCAGTATGGTTTCCCTGTCTTTGGGTGTGGTACAGAAGTGGTCTGCCAAATGTATACACATTTAGAACACAGTTTGTGTCCTCTTTCACCTGGTTTTATTGGACTGTATCCACACCCTATTCGTTGTCTCAACATCTCCCCCGTGTTTTTGGATCTAGTGTATGCAAATAGCGGATTTTCTTTGAAGTCAAGTAAGGATAATATCGATCAATGTTTATTCATTATATTTTTTACATGCCCCGTTTGGGTCGAGTACAGTAATACACACGTGAATGTATCCCGTTGTTCTTTTTCTCTTCTTTTAGGCTGTAATAACCATTGCTGATGCCTGTTAGCGGCTCTCTTTCGAGATTTGTTAATTATTTTCTCGGGATATCCTCTAGTCCTGAATCGTCTGGACATTTCCTCTGCTTGTATTTTGAAATTATCATCTGTGCCACATAATTTCCTCATTCTTAGAAACTGCCCCGTGGGAATGCCCGTTTTCACTGTATGTGGATGAAAACTGTTAAAGTGCAACAATGTATTAGTGTCTGTTAGCTTGCGAAATACTGTGGTCTCAAATTTGTTTCGAATAAATGTAATGGTTATGTCCAAATAGTTAATTGACGTTCCTCCTACCGTTGATTCAAATCTGATGTGTTCATCACATTTATTAATGTATTCAAAAAAATCTTCTAATTGTTGACAATCCCCTGTCCACGCTAGAAGTACATCGTTGATGAATCTTTTTCAGATTTTGATATAAGGACGAAATCTGCTGTTATATACACGCCTCTTTTCAAAATCTGCCATGTACAAACACGCGATTGTTGGTACTACTGTCGCTCCCATTGCGATGCCATGGGTCTGTATATAAAGCCGATCTTCAAAATGAAAAACATTTTTTATTATCACTCTTTCCGCCAAAACTATTGCCAGAGGCACTGTTTAACAATAATGAGGACATAGGACAAACTTGTTGGGCTCCTTGGGATAAACCAAGGCCTGTGATTGCTCCCCATTGACTAACTAACTGTACAAAACTTTAGTCGTGGCAATGAAGTTAGGACCAAAACCAAACCATTACAAGACATCAACCAAAAAATCCCATTCTATCACTTCCCCCTAATTCTAGAAAAAGCACTAAAAAATGAACAAATTTGGGCACATGCCCAATTTGTGTGTGCATGTTAATTGAATAATGAGCTAATTAGCACCAATAAATGGCTTTTAACAAGCAATTATTGTCACTAATTAGTTTTAATTAACATGTAAGCACATTAATTTAGGTACGGGATTTGCATCTAAATTTTACATGTGAGTTGGACAAGGGGGTAAGGAAATGGTCGGATCAGCGCAGATTGGGGGGCCTGACTTTTAGTTACATGCATAATTATAGAATAAGGTGGATCTCTGCCTAAATATAGATATGGGCATTTGCACCACATTTTCACTGGTGCAAATGGCTGCACCTAAATCCTCTTTTTGTACATCTAAAGACAAACTCAGAAGAGAGCCTTCCTAAGTATGGGATCTGGTCAAGATGTTGCACAAGAGTGTGGTTCCCTTATCTAACATAAAACCATTCTGATCTGGATGAATAAAAATTGGCAGCACCTTCCCTAAATAAATAGCCAAGATCTTGGCACATATTTTACTGTCTGTGTTAATAAGAGAGATAGACTATAATTTGTAACTCATGCAGGGTCTCTATCTGGTTTAGGCAGTAGTTCAATGTAAACTTCTGGTAGGGACTTCCTGCTGTGCTGTGCTACTATTCCCTTATCTCTTGTTTGTCCTGTTTGTCTGTCCTGATTACATTGTAAGCTCGGACTGTCTCTTCATGTTCAAGTGTACAGCGCTGCGTACGTCTAGTAGCGCTATAGAAGTGATAAGTAGTAGTAGTACTGTGGACACGTATTGTATATAGTGAGTGAGGTGAGGGAGAAGAGTATCTGAAAAAGCTCTATAAAATTTAATAGTGAACCCATTGGGTCCAAGAATTTCTAAATGAGTAACACCTTAATCACCTGAAAAATTTCCTCAGAGGAGAACTTCCAGTCTAAAGCTGCCATCTGAATAACAGTTAACAGTGGATAGTCAAGGCAATCAAGGAAAACCTGAATTCAATTCGAATCAATTCTTTAATATCCCCTTTCTAGGGTTCAGTGCGGTTTACATTCTAGGTAAGACAAAAGCAAACAGTGTTTGTGTGAGGTTTGAGAAACATTAGAGACCATTGGATTAATGTTTGAGACTATAAACATTAAGGAAAGGATAACGGATGATACTAGATGGTAGAGGTCATGATGGATTGTTATGAAGCAGTCTTTGGGAAGAGAAAGGTTGAAGTTGAGGTAGCTGTTTTCTGTTCTGATGGGAATAGGTAGAGAGTTCCATATTTTAACTCCAAGTACAGGGAATAGAGAGCTGAAAATATTCTGATTTCTAATTGTCTTTTGGAATGGTGATGCTAACATCAGTTGTTCTTTCTGTCTGTTAGACTGGACCAGATATAGCAAAGCAGTCTTCGTCAGCAGTTCAGAGGTGAAGCCCTGTAGGATTTGAAAAAACTAAACAAGCAGCTTTGAACCTGAATCTTTCTGCTATGGGAAGCCAGTGCAGTTTGTTTAGATGAGTTGAAACACTAGTATAACTATTCAATCTGTATATTCAGTTATTTTCTGATATTGACACTTAATCCAAGTGAGGTAGGATTAAGATTTGGACTAGTAGTGCAGGGGCCTTTTGGTCGAAGAATGATCTGACCAGACGTAGCTGTCTCATTTTGAATAATGTTTTCTTCCATAGCTGGTTAATATGGGAAGCGAAGGTAATTGAGGAGTCAAACAAGACCCCTAGTACTCTGGTTTCAGATTTGACTGTAAAAATTTGACTATTGGTCAAGGATATTGATGATGGGACCTCAACTCCCTGATTTCAGAACCACAGGACCTTGTTTCCCCCCCCCCCCCCCCATTCAATTTCAGTTTATTAGTCGGGGCCCAGTTGCTGACAGCAGTCATACCATTCGCTACAGACTGAGTTGGATCTCTGTTTGGTGCTGTCACTGGCAAGAGAAGCAGGATGTCATCCGCGTAGGATAATGGTTGTTCATTAAGTCCCAGGTGTATTGAGGCAAGGGATGACATAAAGAGATTAAACAGGATAGGCGAGAAGGGAGGTCCCTGTGGGACCCCGCAGTTAGGATACCAGAAGTTGGAAAGTTGGTTGTTTTGCTTGACAGAATAACTTTGATTTGAAAGGAATTCGCTGAATCATTTGAATACAGTCCCCGTCATTCCTATCTGATTCAGGCATTCGAGTAGCAATGTGTGGTTAACCAGAACGAAAAATGAATAGCACCTTCTGGGGGAAAACACTCAGAGGAGTAGAGGTTTTGATAGCACTAATAAAAATATTGCACCAGATCCTCAACACAAAACCATCCTTAGTATAGCTAGAACCATCAGCTATAATATTCATTCTTGGTTGTGCTTCCCTTTAATTTATTTATTTATAACATTTATATCCCACATTTTCCCACCCATTAGCAGGCTCAATGTGGCTTACATAATACCATAAAGGCAATCGCCAAGTCCGGTAGATGTTAAACAAATACAATTTAAAATAAGGGTCAGGTAAGGTTAGAGTAAACAGGTACAAAAAGGGACAAGGAAATAAAGGAATATATAATGTCCAATGCGATGGAAGGTATTGATGCATTGCAGAGTTGAGGCATTTAAGTAGGGCCGGTAGGTGGCAGGTTATATTTGATTCTTCAATAACAGTGAGCCCTTTGATTATATAACTTGGAGCCTGCTTGTTGGCTTAACAGAGGATTGATATTTTAATTTTTTGCAACTGAAGGAACAGTGAAGCGTCTTTTGTGGAGGTAAGTTGTGGTTCTAAAGTTTTTTATTTGGTCCTCCAACTGAAGTAAAGCTTGCTGCTTCTCCCTCTTCTTCTTAACACAGTGAGACAAAATTTCTCCTGGAACTGTAGCCTTAAAGGCTTCCCATTTACATTAAAAAAAAAAAATATCAAGCCCTGAATGAATATTTACCATTCGGCAACATTATTCTTGTCACTGAATGAGAAATACCAACAAATATTCCACGTTCAACAAATTCTGTGTTGTGATCCTAGCAGCTGACATGTCTTAGCGACCACCAGGAAAGCATTAAACAACTACAGATGGAAATACCAAAGACATTCCTCAAGTGAAACTCACTGACATGTCGTGTATCCGAGTTTAAGAAGAAGCATGTATGATAGCTGGATAAAAACACGAAGATGCAGAATAGAACATTTCAACTGAGATAATGCAAACACTGCTATTGCAAGAGATCTGAACTGAAGACATAAAAGGCTGTAAGTAGATTTTTCTCCACTGTGTAAAAAAATGCCTTAAAAAATGTGATGGTTCTTTGAAGGCAAGCAATTGATCATCCAATTACCTGTACGTTTTTTTAGGCTGGAATAATAACTAAATTCTAGGTGTTTTACAGGTTGTTTATATATGTGTGTATTTGTTAGGCAATTTTCGAAAAACCTCATTTCTGCAAATATGCATGGAAATGCCTTTGAAAATTGACATTTCAAAGTCAAGGGAAGCTTAGCTTTAGAGATTCACCCATAATGAATAAATTATAGGCAGGAATCAATGAGAACAGTGCAGTAAGAGCAGATCTTCTAAAGCAAGAGTTTAAAAAAAAAAGCCTATGACCAATTTCATTCCTGTCCGTTATGTTATTTACAAATAAACCACTGAATCTCTGATGTGCTAAAGTGTCCAGCCTTCTCTACAATGGGTTGGTCAATGCAACCACCATGCTTTGTGTGTCACAGGATGTTTTGTCTGTTTTGACTTTGAGAAGGCAGTCGTAAATAGGGATAGGTAGACAGAACATTTTATTTGCTTATTTATTTATTTATTTATTTGGATTTTGCTCACACCTTTTTGTACTGTATCGTTTTCCATGTTGTTTATGGGAATGCTCTTTTTGTTCATTTTTTCTGGGAGAGGGGGGTTGTTCTGGGATTAATGTCGTAAAGGCATGCACTCTATCAAACTCGGGTATAGCTATAAAGTATCGCATACCATGTAAAATGAGTTTATCTTGTTGGGCAGACTGGATGGACCGTACAGGTCTTTCTTTATCTGATTTTATTTACTATGTTACTATCACGCTTATTTTTGAAGGAGAAGGACGCCCATCTTTTGACACAAATCGGGAGATGGGCGTCCTTCTCGCAAGGTCGGCCAAATTGGCATAATCGAAAGCCGATTTTTTGACACCCTCGACTGCTTTCCGTCACGGGGACGGCCAAAGTTCACGGGGGCATGTCGGCAGGGTAGTGAAGGCGGGACTGGTGCGTGATTAGGAGATGGCCGTCCTCGGCCGATTATAGAAAAAAGAAGGGCGTCCGTGACGAGCACTTGGCCGACTTTACTTGGTCCATTTTTTTTCACGACCAAGCCTCAAAAAGGTGACCCAACTGACCAGATGACCACCGGAGGGAATCGGGGATGACCTCCCCTTACTCCCCCAGTGGTCACTAACCTCCTCCCACCATAAAAAACAAGTTTAAAAATACTTTTTTGCCAGCCTCAAATGCCATACTCAGGTCCATCGCAGCAGTATACAGGTCTCTAGAGCAGTTGTAGTGAGTGCAGTGTACTTCAGGCAGGCGGACCTGGGGGGGGTTGCGGGGCTCAGCACCTAGGTAAGGGAGCTATGCACCTGGGAGCAATTTCTGAGGTCCACTGCAGTGCCCCCTAGGGTGCCCGGTTGGTGTCCTGGCATGTGAGGGGGACCAGTGCACTACAAATGCTGGCTCCTCCCACAACCAAAGGGCTTGGATTTGGACATTTTTGAGATAGACGTCTTTGGTTTCCATTATCGCCGAAAAACGACGATGACCATCTCTAAGGTCAACCTAAATATCAAGATTTGGGCGTCCCGGACCGTATTATCGAAACGAAAGATGGACATCCACCTTGTTTCGATAATACGTGTTGCCCCGCCCCTTCGCGGCACCGTCCTTAGAGTTGGGCGCCCTTAGAGATGGTCATCCCCGTTCGAAAATGCCCCTCCACGTTACAAAGAGGGTGCACTCTTCCTGAGGATGCAACACTATTTATAAAGAGTGTGGACTCTTTATCTAATACATGAACCGTCATGTACACATGAAGCAGCGTGCATGTGTGCATTATTGAGAAAAGAGTGTGCACTTTTTGGAGATAGTGTGCGCTCTTTTGTAAGAGTGTACCCTAATTAAGAAGAGTCTGCACTGTTTGCAATGAGCGCATACTATTATTGGTGAATGAAAAAGAAAAAAATGGGCCTGATTCTATAAATGGTGCTCAAAAATGGATGCTGGAAAAGATCAACATTAAGTGTGATTCTATAAAGGGCGTGCACGCATAATAGACCAGAAATTTTGAATAATAAAATGAATATTATTATAGATGATTAATATCGAGATTATTGTTTTTCCCAGAGTTCCGGGTATGACTCCTAAAGTTTTCCTCAGAAATATTTCCTCAAATTATTACTTTAAAAGGAGTGAAGCCTGTGAAAACTGGGATTACTTTAATCAGTGGGGTTAGAATTAGAGACTTAAGTATATGTATTGTTAAATAACTTCTGGTTTTTAAAAGAGAAAGAATGTAATCAGATGTATTATTTCTAACTAATATTGGACAATAAGTATGTTTTCAATGAAATGATTTGACTATACACTGTATTGGCCAACCAGATGATCAATGTGGAATAATGAATTAGACGAGTAATATCTGGGGATAATCAGGTTAATACCACATTTTTTTTCTGTTTACTGTTTAATTGATCTCCTTGTCTTGTTTCACTCTCCCTATTTAGTGGTCTAAGGAAGAGAATAGAATTACCTGACTGAAATAATTCCTACATATTACTTTCTCTGTATTTCCAGCAAGTTGTTTTATGGCTTGTAAAAATTTAAATGGTTATAAATAAAAATTTTTTAAAAAAGGGCGTGCACGCTTTATAGATTCAGGTGTAGCACCGATTCTCATGCCCTAACTTTGGGCGCCAGACTTTCGCCTGCTGAAACCTAAATGCTGGTGCCCAAGTAGGGTTTGCTGATCTATTATTTTGTAACAACACGTGCAACTTTTTGGAATGGCCCTGACATACCCTTCCCATGGCCATACCCGTTTTGAGTAGTGTGTCATGAGATTTGTTCACCAAGAGTTATAGACTAGCGCGCCGCCAGATGCATGCGCCAATCCTAATTGGTGCCGATTAACTTTACTGTACTTTACTTCTTATATTCCGCATCAACCCATAGAGCTCAGTGTGGGTCATAACAAGAAGCAGGCAGGCAAACCCTAAGAATTAACAGCCATTCAATTCATTCATGTTAATCAGTGGTGTAGGAAGGGGGCGGTGGGGCGGTCCGCCCACGGGTGCACGCCGCTGGGGGGGGGGGGTGTTGGCTCCGCTGGTTCCCTGCTCCCTTTGCCCCGGAACAGGTTACTTCCTGTTCCGGGGCAGAGAGAGCAATGAACCAGTGGAGACGACGCAACTCCCAGCGACGTGCACTCGGGGGCGGATCGGCCCTCTCACCCGCCCCTCACTTCCTAATTCAAGTAAGAATGCGCTCCGGAGGGTGCGCGCCAAGGTGGGGGGGGGGGCGCCGTGCTGTACCCGGGGGGGAGGGGTGTGCAGCAGCGACCTGCCCCGGGTGTCAACCGCCCTCGCTATGGCACTGATGTTAATGTAAAGAAAATTAACATATTCTAGTTGTAAAACATCTTAAAAAGAAAAGTTTTTAGAGCTTTCCTGAAAACAGATAAGCTCTGCATTTTCCTCCGGTGTGAATTCTATAACAAAGGGGTCTGATACATAAGACTAGCAGAGTAAATAGTTTTATTTTTCAATTTACTAGGACTAGGATAGTGACATAATAAATTATCTCGAAGGCCTCTATCTTTATCGGCCATTTGGACCCAACTAAGCAAGTATTCTGGGGTTAGACCATTAAGAATCTTATGAACTAGAGTGCAAACCTTAAATTGAATTTGAGCCTCCACAAGGTCCTGAGCAAAAGAGAAACACTGTTGTATTTATGAGCAGAAAAAATTACTTGCGCAGCTGTATTCACAGGACAAATCCCTCCTCTCACTACCCTTCTCCACCACCGCCAACTCCAGGCTCCGCTCCTTCTGCCTCGCCTCACCCTATGCTTGGAACAACCTTCCTGAGCCCTTACGCCAAGCCCCCTCCCTGCCCATCTTCAAGTCTTTGCTTAAAGCCCACCCTTCAATGCTGCGTTCGGCACCTAACTCTTACCTTTCAGTAAATCCAGACTGCCCCAATTTGACCGCCCCTTTCGGACTGACTGTTCACTTGTCTTTTAGATTGTAAGCTCATTGAGCAGGGACTGTCCCTCTATGTTAAATTGTACAGCACTGCGTAACCCTTGTAGCGCTTTAGAAATGTTAAATAGTAGTAGTAGTAGTAGTATTCTGAATGGTCCGAATCCTCCTTAGAAGACCTTTTTGACAGCCTGCATAATTGACATTACTATAATCTAAGACAGATAAGAGTAAGCTTTGAACAACCAATCTAAAAGTGGGGGTATCAAAGCAATTACGTATTCTTCTTAGTTTTCTTGTCAATAAAAATGGTGTCTTACTGAGTAAATTCACCTGTGAATCTAATGAAAGATTTTGTGATAAAGTCACGCCAAGGATCTTAATGATGTTCTCTTCAAAAGTAAAAGATGAACGACTTCAAATAGATGCTTTAGTTGCTTGTAAAGTTCTCCCCCCTCAAGACTCTATTAGGACTGTACAGACCAGACATTTTCATTTTGCTTAATTTCCCATGCCATTTACGGGATTTTTTTCATTTTATTCACAGATTTTTTTTTCCAGGGCAATGTTACCAATCGTGCGCTACTGTGTAAAAATGCACAATAGTGTGCACTGTTGTGCAACAGGATGCACTATTGATAGCACAGGGGGAAAAATGAAATTTTGGTTCTTTACCTGTTGAACAGGTTAAAAACAACTTGAAACATAAGAAACGTTGATGTGCCATGTCTTTCAAAACAAATGTATACAGTATATAATTCTTAGGTACCCAGCTAAAACTCCAGTAGATCAATTCTTCAGTCAGAGAGTTTCAGATATATATTCTTCAAATCCACACCTTTCAGTTTTACATTTACTTTCTTTAACTTTCTATGTAGTGACCTCAGCGGTGCTCATCGCCAGTAATAATTCTTCGGGACCAACCCCCCCCCCCCCCCAGGTTGGTCCCGAAGAATTATAGCAGAGCTGGCGCTAAAAAGAGTCAGGGGGGAAATGTCCTTGAGACAGCTCGCTTCTGAGCAAAACATGCATGTCGGACAGTAGAACCCCTGGGTCCGATCGAAAAAAGATCTAAAAGTTAATTGATAGATATATAAAAAAAACTTTTCTTAGAAAAAAATGGAGAAATACAATTAAGTGAACCGATGAAGAGGGTGGTTGCTGTTTACATTGCCAAAAAAAGTTTTTTTTTTTTTTTATACTGGGGATGAGCACCGCTGAGGTCACTACATAGAAAGTTCAAGAAAGTAAATGTGGATTTGAAGAATATATATCTGAAACTCTCTGATTGAAGAATTGATCTACTGGAGTTTTAGCTGGGTACCTAAGAATTATATACCACCAAGGGTACCTTATATAAATTTGACTGAAATAGGCCATTGATGGAGTATTTCAAAACAAATGGGCATCCCTTTGACTAAATGTAAACATGACAGCTATAGACATATGAAAGAATTCATCATAGTTTTATCAGCATTTCTAAATAATTAACAGTGTGAGAAACTGAACCCGAGTTTTGTCTAAACCCATTTGTAGTATATCAATAGCATTTGCATCAATTTTAATTATTCTAAAAAGTAAATGTAATCAGTGATTCTCTTGCACATTGCCCACCTACAGCACACAGAAAATTCTACCTATTTTTGTACATCTTTGTGCAATATAGAAATAGTTTATTAACTTTATTTGAGCTGTATAATGTATGAGCTAATTGAGCACACATCCTTTTTATTATAAATCCCTGAGCGGTCATTAGGTATTAGAAATAGATTAGCTTCCTCAAATGTGCCCTGTTTTTTCTTAACTAAGCTTGCAATTCCATTTCAGAAACTCATTTTCTCAGTGCATTTCATTTTGTGCTTAATATACTTCATGAGCAAAGCATAATAACGTGTTTGTGCTAGTGGCAAGGTGTAATATTACCGACTAAAGCAAAAGAAAAATAAACTATTGTCCAAAATTTGGAATTACATTTCACGTCTTCCAGACAAATCCTTAGTTTAATTTAGAAGAACAATAGGAGAGGATAAGAATTGTTAAAGAATGTTTTTTTTTTCCATAATATCTATTTTATGTCTTACTCTTTTGCATCCATTTACGGAGCTAGTTCTGGACAACGTCCACTGGATAGGCAGAGGATGTGAGCAATTACTAATTCTTTAAACACTGCTTTTAGCAAAGTTAATTCTGCTCCCTGCCTTCCTCTGCTGTCGAAAAGTTTGGTGGCTTTCTCTAGCAGACGAGAGACGGTGTCTAGAAACAGAGCTGCCAGCTCCAATTTATGAATCACCCCGAATTAACTTCAAATCGCTCTCTTAAGCGCGGTGCTAACAGAGCAATTCTCCCTAACTTTTTCCCAAGTTGAACTAAACCTGTTTAAAAAGCAGCTCGGCCTAATGGAAGGACTGCTCTTTGGAAAGCAACAGACCATTACACTTTTCCTGACTTGCAGACTTCCCTTGAAAAAATACACGGGCAGCCTTAGAAAACGTAAACGTGATCAAAGGACAGAAATGATATATAGCCCAGTCCTTTAAAGCTACCTGAAAACTCATAAATCATGCCTGGATTATTTTTGTGCCGAGGCTCAGTGTTTCAGATCAGCAGCACTATGTATGGGGAAAAAAATTTTGCTTTTCATCTCTCGGGTTCACCTATGGCTGGAGAGCAGTTGATTCCCTTTAAGAGCTGGGTTTAAAAGATGCCTCAGTCCCCCCCCCCCCCCGCCCCCCCTGACGGCTGGGACAGATATAAAACACAGCACGAAAGAAGAAAAAAAGTGATTCCGAAGCTGCTGCTTGAAAGTAGAGATGTGATACCCAGAAATAGCAAACTAACCTCATCTCATCCTTAACACCCGTAATCAGAAAATATATTTGAAAATGAATGTCTGACTTGGTTGCTCTCCTCTTTATAAAAAAGGAATTGCGTTTAATTGTTGTTTTTTTTGTTTTGTTTTTTTCGTTCTTCTTATATTTGGATGCTCTGCACAGCTGCCCTGCTTTTACAAATAAGTTTGCACACCCATATTTGCAGGAAAGAATAAGAGACTAGCACAGTTAAGTAGACGGGTCCATAAATTTCAGAGTCATAGGAGGTATGATGCACTGACCATGATATGTACTATGTCAGGGTTCAATCAGCTAACTGATGAAATAGAAAAGTCAAAATTTGAAGCCAGCTGTGGATGAGTTTTCATGGGTTACACAATCAGACAACAACAAAAAAAATTGGAAGCAGATTTTTTTTTTAAATTTGCTGTGAGATGAAAAGGATTGCCTGCTCTGCATTCAAATGGAATAATTTCTCCTGTTTCTCTGGTGGGGTTTACTGCAATGTCATATGTGACCAACTCTGGGGAAAGGGAAGGGCAAGGGAAATGGGATTTGATATACTGCTTTTCTGAGGTTTTTGCAACTACATTCAAAGCAGTTTACATATATTCAGGTACTTATTTTGTACCAGAGGCAACCCAGGGTTAAGTGACTTGCCCAGAGTCACAAGGGGCTGCATTGGGAATTGAACTCAGTTCTCCAGGATCAAAGTCCACTGCACTAACCACTAGGCTACTCCACTAGCAACGTTCCAGGTAGAAGCCTGCCTGCCCTTGCAGATCAGCAATGCGGCCGCGCAGGCTTCTGTTTCTGTGAGTGCAGGACGTCAGACTCACAGAAACAGAAGCCTGTGCGGCCGCGTTGCTGATCTGCAAGGGCAGGCTTCTACATGGAATGTTGCTAGTGGAATAGCAACATTAACATTCCATGTAGAATCTCAAATAGTAGCAACAGAATCTCAATAGTAGCAACATTCCATGTAGAATTTCCAATAGTAGCAACATTCCATGTAGAATCTCAAATAGGGAAAGGGAACTGGGACTTGATATACTGCCTTTCTGAGGTTTTTGCAACTACATTCAAAGCAGTTTACATATATTCAGGTACTTATTTTGTACCAGGGGCAATGGAGAGTTAAGTGACTTGCCCAGAGTCACAAGGAGCTGCAGTAAGAATTGAACTCGGTTCCCCAGGATCAAAGTCCACTGCACTAGCCACTAGGCTACTCCTCCACTCCACTAATGTCCCTCAAAATTAAAAAAAAAAAAAAAAAAGGTTTTAGTGAATTCTGTTAGAGCAAACAATTTGTGATACAACAGTCCAAACCCCATCCTTTTGGATGAAAAAATTAAAAAAAAGTTACAGAAGTTCAAAAAGTAACTTTTTCAGACCATCCTCAACGTTTAGGATCCGTTTCTTTAGTCACCTTGTCCCAGAGATGGTCACATATTTTCACAGCAGTAAATCAGAGATGAACATGGGAATTGCTGTGCCTATGGTCTAAAGCAACATATACACTTATGTAGCTGCTCTGAGGCAGCTGGAATTATGTGCATGAATGTGCCTGCAAGAATAAACACACATGTTTAGAAAACATGTGCATACATGCCAATTCTGTCCTGCTGCACCTGTTCTCCACCTCACCCCACCAATGCATATAGCACTAGATTCTATAAATGACACAGAAAATAGTATATACTAGTGCTATTCTATAAAGGATCTGTGTCCTTAATAGACTAGCACTAAGGGCTAGATTCTGAAAATTCTGTGCAGAAAAAAAAATACACCTAGGTGTATTCTCTCAGGTATGCCTATATTTTATAGAATAGGCTTAACTTTCTGGACGGTATATAGAACACGCTGAGCGCCTTGGTATAAATCCAGATGCCTAAATTAGGCGCAGCGCAGTGTATTCTATAACGAGGCACATAGAGAAACACCCCCGCCCCGCCCATGGCCATGCCCCATTGTCAACTATGTGACTTAGAATTTACAGAATATGCTTAGCAAGCTGTGCAAGTAAATCTCAATTAATTCTAATTAGTACTGATACTTGCTTGTTAACATCCAATTAAAAGTGCTGATTAGCTAGTTTACCAATTAAGGGGACCTTTTTACAGAGTGACAGTAAGCCCAACGCAGGCTTACTGTTCGTTCTTCTGGGACTACCGCCAGCCCAACGCGGCTGCCGGTGGTAGTCCTGCCCGAGTGCGTGCCATTTCCAGGGGAAAAATACCCCCCCCCCCCCCAGATATGGCTTGCACGGCGCAAACCCAGTGGTAATTGGGCATCGCCGTGTGCTGCCCAGTTACCACCGGGTTAGTGCCAGAGCCCTTATCGCCACTTCAGTAGGTGGCAGTAAGGACTCCCCACCGCATGGCCAAGCAATAAGAGCTATCTCACTGCATGGCCATTTTTTCAGCTTTTACTGGCTGCGGAAAAAATGGCCCTGGCATGCGGGAAAAACAGCCCTCGCCACTAGCGTAGGGCCCTTTTTCCTGCAGCTTGGTAAAAGGATCCCTAAGTTACATGCATTGCTATAGAATATGCTTTGATTTCCATGCGGAAATCAGGGGCGTAGCCAGACACCCAATTTTGGGTGGGCCTGGGACCAAGGTGGGTGGGCAGAAGAATTCTGCCATGTCCCACAAGTGATTTGGTCTCTCCCTCTCCCACCTGCATGCCATATGGTCTCTCAAACATCCCCCCTCCCTCATATACCTTCTAAATAGCAGATTTTCATCGGCAGCGAGCTGCAGCTAATACACTCTGCTCATGTTAGCCCCACAGCCTTCCCTCTGATGCAACTTCCTGTTTCTGCGTAGGCGGGACTACATCAGCAGGAAGGCTGTGGGGCCGGTGTGAGCAGTATGTGTCAGTCGCTGCTCGCTGCAGGTGAAGATCTGCTATTTACAAGGTATGCAGGGGGGACAGTTGTTGGGAGTTTTCGGCTGGTGGGGCTTGGGGATCCCTGCCAGCCACGTCACAGGTGTGCTGCTACTGGGTGGGCCTGAGCCTAAAGTGGGCCCAGGCCCACCCTTGGCTACGCCACTGGCAAAAATTAAGGCACCCTATATATTGAATTTCAAGGTAAGTGCATAAACAGCACCTAACTTTAGGCGCTGGCAATTACGCCTGCTGAAAGCAGGTGTAAATGCTGGTGCTTAATTAGGCACAGATCGAGTCTATTCTGTAACAATGCATGTAAATTCTGGGAACGTCCCAGGAATGCCCCTTAAAATGGCCCTCTCGGTGCCCTCTTGAAGTTACATGCTATAGGAGTTCCAGGCACATCGTTATAGAATAGGATGTGCGTGTAACTCCCAATTAAGGCCAATTGACAATAATTGGTTGTTAGCAGCCAATTATTGGTGTTGATTGGCTCATTGCTCAATTAAGATGAGCACGCAAATGCAGGGCCGGTCTTAGCAAGTGCGGGGCCCTATGCAGACCAATTTGGTGGGGCCCCATCCTAGCCCCACCTACCCTAGCCCCACCCCCACCCTAGCTCCACCCCATTGATAAGATTATTCCATTTTTAGAACATTTTTTTATTTACAAAATTTCAAATAAAGACAAATGAAGCTAAACTTGTACAAAAAAACCTGATTGAAATAATAAGCACAATGCTATCATGAAACCTCCCCTCCCCAGAAATTATTCAGTTCAAGTCCACTACAATTAGTAGCGGGCCCAAGCCGGGGGTGGATGCCGCGCCGGTGGTGGCGGGAGCAGAGTGGCCGAGCCGCAGGAATGGGGATCATCTCAGGCGACTAAGGCGAGCAGCGGCGGAGGTCGGAGCAGAGGCACGAGCGAGGCAGAGTTGAAGCGTTGCGCGGGGCCCCCTTAGGCATGCCGTGCGGGGCCCCCTTAGGTGCGGGGCCCTATGCGGTCGCCTTGGTCGCCTCTGCCTAAGACCGGCCCTGCGCAAATGGGCAATATGCACTGATTTGTGTGCACAACTTAAGTCACCATGCAGATAGAGGGTAATTTTATAAAGTTTGTTGTTTGATTTTAAACACAGAGGATTCTGTAATGGTCACCCAAATTTTGGCACCCAAATTTGGGTGTGGATCTTACATCAGTACCAAAAATAATTAGTTAGTGGGCTCCAATGATTTAATTGTTGGAGCTAACAATCACTTAATTGGTACTAATTATGATCTGGGTGCCGATCTGGCTACGCACTATTCTGTAACAATGAGCACCTAAATTGGATCATGTGCCACTCAAAAGGGGGTGTGGCCATGGGAGGGGTATGAGCAGGTCAGAGGCATTCACAAAAGATGCACACAGTCAGGGGTGGCCTGACCATTAGGCCACCTGAGCTGGTGGGGGGGGGGGGGGGGCCTCAGGCGGCACTCTTCAGGACCAGCATCTCCCTGGCATTACCCGGCAGCGATTCCATATGCTGCCCTGCTGCCATTTATAGAATCTAGGCCCCATGTCTCCGTGCAGCCACGTTCTACATGCATATACTTCCAGCCTATTTAAGCATCTAAAACAGAGGCCTTTAATGGAAGAAGTAACTAACTTGTTAGTCTCACTCACACACACAAGGAGTGACTCAGGCTGCACATACTGCAGCGGGATATGTTTATCCACTCCTACTCTAGCTGAGATAATATTAAACCATCTCTGACCTCATCTGCAACTTTCTTTAAATTACTCTCTTACCTATCTATATGTTCCATCTTTGCTTTACCCTCCACTGTCAATTAAAATGTTCTATTACGTATTGTGTTGACATTGTAAGTAGTAACTATGCCATACTTTGTATTGTTATTTGAATATTTTTACTGCTGTAATTGCCTGTTGCTCATGTTTCAGCTATTCTTACTGTACACCGCCTTGAGTGAATTCCTTCAAAAAGGCGGTAAATAAATCCTAATAAATAAATCAATAAATCAATATGTCCTATACAACCATACCCAACATGCACAAGAACATGGCATGAAAAAGTGTCATTATTTTCTAGCTATAATCTAGGAAAGTGCAATGCTTTTACAATTGGGTCATTTTTATTTGTATGTAGTAATCTGGTTCTGTATTCTGTGCTGCTATGTACGGTCCTTAGATTAGGCACAGTTTTGGACAGGGGATTTAGTTTCCTGCTATATGGTTTTTGTTTAGCCGTTCCTTGTATCCATGTACCTAGCTTAGTCTAAATAAAAGTACTTTCAAAAAGTGACAGCTCTTAGATTCCAGACTTTCGTTGGCTTCGTCCAAATAGCATTTCTCTTCTGTAAGTTATCAGATCATGGAAACCCTGCAGTTCGCGGGGTGCATTGAGCAGATCGGAAATCCATTTGCTTTACGGAGAAGCTTTCCAGGAACTCCAGCAAGAATATAAATTAATTCAATGGTTCTGTTTTACCATAAATATTGAATGAATAATAGGCTACACACATGTGTGCTAATCAGAAGAAATCCTTTTCTTGTTTGAAATGTTAATACAATTAGGTTAAATTGTTATAGCATTGAATATTAAACCTAAGTGGAATTACATCCTTGTTTTCATAATTAATGTTTATCCAAATTGCTAAAAAGAAGGTTGAAATTGATTTGCAACAGTGCAAATGTTTTTACAAGCCAATACCCTGAGTCCAGCAGATGAAAACAATTGGGGTTTAACGTACGAGTGTGGATAACGGAAATAGTTTTTCTTTATTAATGATACACGTTTTCCCCCCCAAAAGAACAACATTTTATCACTAGAATTTCTAGACTGATAAATACAATGTATTTAAGCTTGCATGTGAAATGAAAGTAACTTTAAAGATATTTTCATCCCAGATTGGTTCAGATAGTTTTTTTTAATGCATTGGCAGCTTTCAGAAGCATATGTAAGATTCCAGGATTTAGCATTAAAATGATTTTAACTGGTATACTTTTATTAATTGAAGAATTTAAAGTATCTACTTCACTTCATCTGAAATTAATTAAGCATATACAATTACAAGATGGGTTTACTGCAGGCAGCAGTCCGAGCTCTAGTTAATCAAAAAGGGCACATGTTGAATGCGTACAATTTAATAAAGGTTAATCCAGTGAAGATGATCCCTCACTGGTCCTAATTAGGTGATAGATGGTGGAATTGAGAAAATAGGAAGGAAAGGAAATTCAGGCCCGCTGGCCTACCCAGCATTTTCTAATTTAATTTTGTTCTCTGTTTTCACAGAAGCAGTTTCAGTCCAGAGAGGAGACTGAAATCTAAGGATAGGATACCCCTTCCCAGGTGGGTTACTGACATTCTCTACAAAATAACAAAAAAAAAAAAAAATAAAAACTAGACTAAGAAAATTAAAACATACAGAACAGAAAATGCATTGAATACATTCATGCCAACATGGAGAAATCAAGTTCAATGAACATTCAGTAATATTAAAAATAGTATTATATGATAGCTAAAATCTTAGGGGTCCTTTTAGTAAGGCGCACTGAAAAATGGTCTGCGGTAGTGTAGGCGTGGGTTTTGAGTACGCGCAGAATCATTTTTTAGTGCACCTATAAAAAAAGGCCTTTTTAAAATTTTTTGCCAAAAATGGACGTGCGGCAAAATGAAAATTGCCGCACGTCCATTTTGGGTCTGAGACCTTACCGCCAGCCATTGACCTAGCGGTAAAGTCTCACATGATAACCAGGCTACATGTGCCAAATGCCACTTGGCGCGCGTAGATGAAGCATGCAAGAAAATAAAAAATATTTTTCGGATGCGTGTAGCAGACGTACACCAAAAATGAAGTTACCGCAAGGGCCACTCTTTAGCCAGGCGGTAACTCAGAATTGGCGCGGCTTAGCAAAAGGGCCCCTTAGGCCTTTATCTTAGCAACATATTCTTATAAGAACATAAGAATAGCCATACTGTGTCAGACTGATGGTCCATATAGCCCAGTATCCTGCTTCCAACGATGACCAATCCAGGTCACAAGTGCCTGGCAAGATTCCATGATACCGATTCAAAGCATAAACAGTGGCATCCCCCCATGTCTGTCTCAATAGCAGACTAAGGACTTTTCCTCCAGGAACTTGTCCAAACCTTTTTTTTTAAACCCAGATACGAAAGTACCAGTTTTGGCCAGGGCTTTACTCAGGGGATTAAGGGAGTCATTCTTCTTAATATCATGTAGTTTATTTTCTCTTGCAAAATGAAACCAAGTTAACATTGTGACTTTTTCTACCTTATCAGTGCAACTTAAAACATGTAGGTTTTTTACCTGGGAAAGGTACACTTGGAAGTGGTGTTACTTGCACATGGAAACTGTGAAATCGCCACTTCCACATACAAGTGCTAAAACCTCCATGTGGAAGCTGCCGAGTCTGTGCCATTCAGTTTTTCAACATGCATGTTTGTAAAATGGATGTTTCCACTGTGCATGTCTACACATGTATGTGCATTCTGCAGGTATTTGAGAAAAGGCCCTGTGTCAGCAGATCCTTTCTAAAATACCAGCAGAACTAAGCACATCCCAGTCTGGACATCTCCTTCCAATCTCTGTGTTCTATTGTAAAATCGGAACTCTTAATCATTTACCCCCCCCCCCCCCCCCCCAGTTTACAATGCCGCATGGCACTGCCGACACAGCCCACAGCATTATTGCATCGGCAGCTGCTAGCGTGGCTTTGTAAACAAGGTTTGGCCAGCAGTAAAAAGCAGCCTTTGGTAGTTAGAAGAATGTACAGTGGAGTTATAGATAATTCTTAAAGGATTGATAAGGCTTGTATCAAATATACTGCACGCTTGCTGGATCACGCTTGTTGCGGCGGGCAACCGGGCAGAGCCTCTGAGTGGAGGAGTGGCCTAGTGGTTAGAGCACTGGTCTTGGAATCCAGAGGTGGCCGGTTCAAATCCCACTGCTGCTCCTTGTGATCTTGGGCAAGTCACTTAACCCTCCATTGCCTCAGGTACAAACTTAGATTGTGAGCCCTCCTGGGACAGAGAAATATCCAGTATACCTGAATGTAACTCACCTTGAGCTACTACTGAAAAAGGTGTGAGCAAAATCTAAATAAACAAATTATATGGTTACCCAAGGTAGCTGGGAGGTAGGTAGAATCCATCCAACAGAGAATGCTGTGTTAAGTCTGTAAGGGACCTGTTTAGTGTATGCTACACATGCCAGGGGCAGACTAAGAGTACTCTGGGGCCCTCCCCCCGCCATGCTGGTGTCTCCCAGTCCCCTGCCATGCTGCTGCTGCCTCCCTTCCATGGTGCTGCCACCGCCACCAGTTCCCCACCCCCACCGTGTTGCCTTCCTCTCACTGTGTTGCCGCTGTCCCTGCCCTACCTACCTTGAAGGGCCCAGATGGTCTAGTGGCTGTGGCTTCTTAAGGGCAGGAAATGAATCCCCTCTTTCCTGCCCACCCACTGCCTCTACTCTGCCCGGCGAAGCACTGTGTTTACAAAATGGCTCCCGAGACTTCCCACGGCAGTCTTACCCTCTTGAGAGACTACCGCAGGAGTCTCAGCAGCCATTTTGTAAACACAGCGGTGCCGTGCAACCAGGGAGAATAGCGGCAGCAGCCACTTAACCACCAGGGCCCCGTGAGGGCTGTAGTGTGCTGCGGCGGGCAACCGGGCAGAGCCTCTGGGCCCCTTAGAGTCTCCGAGCCCTCGGGCACTGCCCGGTTGACTGAATAGTCAGTTTGCCCCTGGCACGCGCTAGCACTAGAGACTCTAGCATTAGTGCGTGTTAATTTTTAGCGTGCGCTAAAAACGCTAGTGCACCTTAGTAAACAGGGCCCTTAAAATAAAATGTTTATGTTATGTGTCACATGAGATAAAATCTAGTAACATAAAGGCTTTACAGTGACTATTAAAAGTCTAACAACATTTGAAAATGTGAAGTACATAAAGCCCATCATTAGTGCAGGAAATGTTGTGTATGTAGTGTTGTTACTGGATATTAAATTGCTAACTCCAGACTCTGTTCCTTTTATCCTGATGCACCTTATGCCTGGAATAGACTTCCTGAGCTGCTACGTCAAGCTCCATCTCTGGCCGTCTTCAAATCTAAGCTAAATGCCCACCTTTTTGATGCTGCTTTTAACTCCTAACCCTTATTCACTTGTTCAGAACCCTTATTTTATCATCCTCACTTTAATATTCCCTTATCTCTTGTTTGTCCTGTTTGTCTGTCCTAATTAGATTGTAAGCTCTGTCGAGCAGGGACTGTCTCTTCATGTTCAAGTGTACAGCGCTGCGTACGTCTAGTAACGCTATAAAAATGATAAGTAGTAGTAGTGTTTGGGATTCTGGAATCTTGCTATTCTTTGGGATTCCAGAACCTTGCTACTCTTTGGGATGCTGCACAGAATCTTGCTACTCTTTGTCCTTATCCCTTATTTGTCCTGTTTGTCTGTCCTAATTAGATTGTAAGCTCTGTCGAGCATGGATTGTCTCTTCATGTTCAAGTGTACAGCGCTGTGTATGTCTAGTAGCACTATAGAAATAATCAGTAGTAGTAGTGTTTGGGATTCCGGAACCTTGCTGCTCTTTGGGATTCTGCACAGAATCTTGCTACTCTTTGGGATTCCGGAATCTTGCTACTCTTTGTCCTTATCCCTTATTTGTCCTGTTTGTCTGTCCTGATTACATTGTAAGCTCTGTCGAGCAGGGACTGTCTCCTCATGTTCAAGTGTACAGCGCTGCATACGTCTAGTAGCGCTATAGAAATGATAAGTAGTAGTGAAGTAGTAGTATTAGCTACCTCTAGGGCACTGTTCACCATTCAGTGTTCACCCAAATGCCTCTGCTTGTCCCCTTCTCTTCAGTTTCTTCAGTATGTCAGTATTGTCTAATAGGAAGATTGTGTCTCTTTTCACCCAAAGTTGTCAAATAATTTGCCTCATTTTTTTCAGTTTAGTAATCTATTTCTGCTCTAGTAGGGGGGGGGGGGGGTATCTGTTTCTGATTTATTAACACTCGATCCCCTGTCTTCCTGCCATTGATCAAACCTAACACCCATTTTGGCTGATGAGTTATACATGAAACATGATATTTCAGGAGGAAGGAAACCGTTCCATTTTGCGATATTATTTGCCTTGGCAAAACTTTTGAATGCAATGGCATGCACCGAAAGAAAAATCTCCAAAAGTAGCCATCCTTTTTAAGCAAGGGTAACACTTTTTTTTTTTTTTTTGAAACAAGGCGTGCACTGTATTTATCAACAGAACAGCTGTTTTCTTAATGTCAATCACAATCTGCATACTGTATATATATTTACACCTACTGTCACAACATGGTTTTGCCCTACCACTGGCTGACTGTCTGCCATTCAATCTCTAGTTATGTCATGGTCAGTAAGGTCAACTCCTTTGGCAACATCTGTGTTTGATCAGTTCACACAAAATAGGGACTGGGGGAGTCGAGAAGTGAACCACAGTAGTTCCTGAATGCCATGATGTATTGTAGAAATAGGGAATTTTAATGCATGATTCCAACATTTGAAGGATAAAACACTATGATAAGATGCACTAGCGTTTTTAGCATGCGCCTAAAATTAGCACGCGCTAAATGCTAGAGACACCCATATATTCCTGAAGAGATTTAAACTCTTAAGCTTTTCCTCGTATGAGAGGAGTTACAGTTAGACTGTGCCTTAGTAGGAAGCAGGGGCGTAGCCAGACTTTGATGGGGGGGGGGGGATCCAGAGCCCGAGATGAAGGGGCACATTTTAGCCCCCCCCGGTTCCCGCCGCAGCCCTCTCAACCCACCCTTCCTGCTGCCAACCCTCTCCCGCCACATACCTTTGCTGGCGGGGGACCCCAACTCCCGCCAGCCAAAGTCCTCTTCTTGGCCACGCGGCGTTGCCGAATGATCTGATCAAGTTTGAATCTGTTTCTGTTCGTGCGTCTGATGTCCTGCAAACACAGAAACTTGATCAGATCATTCAGCAAGCAACATCGCGTGGCCGAGAAGAGAACTTCAGCTGGCGGGGGTTGGGGTCCTCCACCAGCAAAGGTACACGATGGCGGCGGGGGAGGGTTGGCGGCGGGAAGGGGGGTCGAGAGGGTCATGGCAGGGGGGTCCAGGGCCAAATCTACAAGAGCCCATGCCTCCGTGGCCCCATGATAGCTACGCCCCTGGTAGGAAGTAAGGCTAATTATCTATTTATTCCATTACGTTTTAGGGCTCATAATCAAAATTTAAAAATCATCCAAAAAAAAAATGGAACATGGCAGATTGATGTGTTTCCCACTCGAAAATGTCCAAATCATATAATAATAATTTTAAAAAGTCCAAGTCTGACAGGAGCTGAAAAAAAAAAAGACATTTTCAGAAGGGACATTTCAGGGGAGTGTCGTGGGCATGAGATGGGCGGCGTTACGTGATGGATGATTTTTGGTGATAACTGAAAGCAGAACAACTTTCTGGGGCTGTAAAGAAAAACATAATTTAGACCTGCTTTAAAAGTGAATCAGTCAAACCCAAACCTGTCTTTGGACCCATTTGTGAATTTGCGGTTGGAGAGTGGAGAGGTGGAATTGGTGGCTTGTGAGCAGTGCCATAGCGAGGGTGCCTGACACCCGGGGTGGGTCGCCGCTGCGCACCCCCCCCCCAGGTGCAGGGCACGGCACCCCCCCCCCCCACTCCGGAGCACACCCCCACCCCCGAAATGCACCCTACCTTTCAGCGGGGGGCAGGCGGGAAGGCCGATCCGCCCCCCAGTGCACATCACTGGGAGCTGCGTCGTCTCTGCTGCTTCCCTGCTTTCTCTGCCCCGGGACAGGAAGTAACCTGTTCCGGGGCAGAAAGAGCAGGGAACCAGCGAGCCGACACCCCCCAGCACGTGCACCCGGGGCGGACCGCCCCACCGCCCCCCCTTCCTACGCCACTGCTTGTGAGCGAGTGGAGAGTTGCAGAGTGGTTTGTTACCTTTCTTTGTTTGCCCCAGTCTGAATCTTTTGGCCCCCCACATTTCCTGCCTTGCCTCCTCTATGTCTCACCTCCACAAATCCTTTGTCTATACCAGCTAGCCCCCCCCCAGCCACACCCATCCCTTGCTCTATATCTGGCCACCTCCCCCTTCTGCTGTGTCCTTGCCCCACCAAACCCTCACTGTTCCCAAACCTCCACATCTGTTATTCTACCTCCTTACCTGCTTGTATTGTGTCTTTCATTGTTGCTCCGTGATGTCCCAAAATAAGGGAGAGGAGCAATACAATTAGAGTCATAAGATCAGTGGCGTACCAAGGGGGGGGGGGCGGTGGGGGTGGTCCGCCCCGGGTGCACGCCGCTGGGGGGGTGCCGTGCGCCGGTCAGCTTCGTTCGTTTCCATGCTCCCTCTGCCCCGGGACAGGACTGTTCCGGGCAGAGGGAGCATGGAAACGAACGAAGCTGACCGGCGCGCGGCACCCCCCCAGCGGCGTGCACCCGGGGGTGGGGTTCTTTCACCGGGGTGTCCTTTCGCTGGGGGGAGGGGGCGCGCTGCACCGGGGGGGGGGGGCGCATTGGCGATCCGCCCCGGGTGTCAGCCCCCCTAGGAACGCCACTGCATAAGATCACCTGGACCATAATTAAACAGACTTAGACCAGTTCAAAAATTTATATACATGCTTCGACTATTCTGGAGGGGAGCTCCTCTACACCCCAAAGTAGCCAAAATCTTCATGGCCTACTGTATGCTTCATAACTTTGCACAGCAATGAAGACAGTCCCTGCCAGAGGACACACAGCAGCAGCAAGACGAAGAGGAAGGATGATGATATCCCCCCCCCTCGTCGTCCACCAGGGGAGGAACCACACCAGCTGGGGGTCCATGCCAGACAAAGACTTATACAGAGATATTCTCTGCAAAGGTAAGTGCAGTATTTATTTGTGCATACTATATCCTATATGGATATCACCACCACCCCTATCCCCACCCTGACCCCCAAAACCAAGCTTCATCCCCATCCCCTCCCCCTGCCCAATAACTCTCACCCCCACCCCTCCCCTCCCTCACACACCCCACCCCTCCCCACACAACCTTCCCTCCCCTGAAACCACCACCATGGCATGGCATTAAGATGGCTCACAGCCCTTCCTCATCCTTCCCGCCCCATCCCCATCCCCCATGAGGGCCATCTCTCCCACCCCTACCTCTAGCTGCTGGTGATGATCATGGCCTTGCAGGATTGAACAATGTCGGAGTCCTCCTGCTGCCCTCAGGGTCCTCAGTACACGCAGCTGCCTCTGCTTTTCTGCGGAAATCTGACCACCTGGTTGGCCCTGTGGCTGACCTGCTGTTGGGCCAGCACCCAGTGTGTGCTACCCCGAGGGACCTGGATTCAATGTTCACACACTGGCCTGGGATCCGGTGATTCCCATCTGCACCCACTTGGATAATGGTTGATTGTCCGCAGTTGAGGTGTTTGCTGTGAAGCTGGGCTTGGTGGTCTGGGCACTGGTGCCACTTGTGGCTGGTGTGGAGGGTGGTGCTGTTGGAATGTTGGCCTCACTGGTTCCAGTGGGAGGGTCAGGCACCTGCTGGGTGGGCAGCATGCTGGACAAGGCCTTAGTGTATGCCTGGAGATCTCTCCGGACCCCAGGAAGCTGCTGTCATATATTATGCCCCCCATCCTGGCTCTCCTACTTCCTGGAATGCAGCACCTGCAGGCAGTCCTCTTGGGCTTGGAGCCTCTGCTGTTGAAGCTGCACGCCCTCATGCAGAAGCTGTAGGTTCTGGCACTGGTGGTCAACCAGCTGCACATTTTGGGCCAGGAGTTTGGTGGCCATCCCGACAACCTACTGCCTGTGGCAGGAGGGTCCCCTATAGAACATCTGTGGCTCTCCATCTGGCTCCTCAGCCTCTACAGGGCATCAGGCAAATCTGGGTGGGGTGGGAGGTGGGTTCTACCACTAATTGTCCTTGCTCTTCCTCCCCTGAACCAGTTCCTGACTGGCGTCCTCTACATCTTTTGCAGCTGCCACGGCGCCCTCCTCTAGCCCCTCTGTTGCTATAGGCTCACCCTCCTCTTACTGAGGTGGCTGCATTGGCTGTTAGTTCTGGCCTCTCCCTCAGAGAGAGTCCTCACCTGCACAGGAAAAGTAGAAGAAATATGTCTGTTGCACTAGCTCACTTGTCAGTCTGTTGCACCCTTCCTGAACATGTCCCTCTCCATGTACGCTCATATATCACAGGTGATGAGTACTTCCATTGTCATGTCACCACATACTGTATGCCTCCATATCCCATAGTGCTGGAGACAAGGGGTACGGAGCACTGTGTACCTCAGAAGCCAGAATGCAGACAGCCACACAGCCAGATGGGTAAAGGAGAAAGGATAGTGGGAGTGGTCTGGAGGGCACAGTGAGAGGGCCAGTGATGCCTTGAAAGCAGGAATAGCCACTGATTGGTGACAGGCAGAAGCGGATGAAGGCACTTAAAAGTGACAGACACGGCAGGCCTCATGTATATATCCCTCTATCTTCCCCCCCATACTTGTATATAGTTTTTTCCCCCTCTTTCATCTCAGAAGTCCTCAGCCATAATGGTTGTTGGCAAGGCAGTATGATGAACAATGGGCCAGATGCACAAAGCTTCCCTTGCTATTAATGTTTGCTTTAGACTGGTTCTAGCCAGTGTAAAGTAAACTTTTACGTATATAGGAATGTACAAAGGGGTTTTCTGTGGCTCTAACATGTGCCGTTATCAGCCACCGAGAACCCCATGCAAATGTATTACAATGAGCTCATTAGTATTCTAATGAGCTCATTCGTAATCTAATGTGTACTCCACGGGATGCAAAGCTCCAAAGCAACCCTAATATAACAAGCAAATTTTACGGCTGCTCTGGAGCTGTCGGAGAGGAGAGAAGCACCAGCAGGAAGCTATAAAGGCTGCCTGCTTATGCTTCCTACCTCTCATCTCCCGGTGCTCCCCATGAAATATATTTTTTAAATTTCCCTGGTGATTCAATGGACCACTACACCCCCCTCATCTTGTTATTTCCTTGGTGGTCAAGTGGACCCTGACCCCCCCCAATCTTTTTTTAAACTTTCCCTAGTGGTCCAGTGAACCAAGACCCCCCAGTGACCCCAGAACCTTTTAAAAAAAATTTCCCTGGTGGTCCAGTGGACCACGACCCCCCTGTGACTCTGGAACCTTTTTAAAACTTTTCCCTGGTGGTCCAGTGGACCAAACCCCTTCCCCTCCACAGGTACACACCCCTCCCTCCCACACCCGACCCACACCCCCACCCCTCCCTGTATCTTTACAACAAGGTAGAGGCAGGAGGGCAGGAGCAACGGCTCCTCCATCCTGCCTCGGACCTGCCTGGAACACAATGGCAGCACACAGGCCCTGCCCAGTGCATTCTGTGATGCACTAGGCAGGGCTAAATACCATATAAGTGAAAAAACCTCCTTATATGGTGTTTAGCCCTGCCCAGTGCATCCCAGAATGCACTGGGCAGGGCCTGGGTGCTGCCATTCTGTTCCGGGCAGGCCTGAGGTAGGAGGATACAGCTGTTGCTCCTGCCCTCCTGCCTCTACCTTGTTGTAAAGGTACAGGGAGGGGTGGGGGTGGGGGTGTGGGTTGGGTGCAGGAGGGAGGGGTGTGTGCCTGCATAGGGGCAGGGATTTGGTCCACTGGACTACCAGGGAAAATTTTTAAAAACATTTCCGGAGTCATGGGGGGGAGGTTGGCAGCATGGTCTACTGGACTACCAGGAAAAGTTTTAAAAAAGATTGGGGGAGGTCAGGGTTCACTGAACCACCATGGTAAATTAAAAGAAACAGTGGAGGTCCAGTGCATCAGAGCTGTCAAATGGATTTTAAAGCAGTGTCAAATCCATTTGACAGCTCGAACTTGCAAACAGCGAGGATACACAAAGGGGGATCTGTGGAGCTTATTTGCATGCGATCCCCTTTGTGTATCGTTGGCTGTTGGTGATTTGCTAAATTTTTAGCGAGGCAGCCTCAGTGTAAATTCTAGTCTGTGCACTGCCTAAGCACACCTGCTGGTTGGTACCAGACATGCGTAGTATGAGGCAATAACTGGGGTTAACGGTAAACTCTCACATCTTAACAGTAGCCCACACTGACAACTTCCCCCCTTAATTAAAGAAAAAAGAAAAGTCTCTAGAAATGGAAATCACTACTATATGTAATAAAAGTGAGCCAAGTACAAGACAATCAAGCCATTGTGATAATTTGATCAGCTGTATACAGTATGCCGAATAGGTGTGGGTGTGACTTCACTGATGAGGTTGGCTCTTAGGAATTAGTGGAATGAAGCATTATGACATCACAATATCAGCTCTGGTTACCAGAGACTGAAACTATTCATACTAAGGGGTGTAATTATGAACATGGTCTACTGTTAAGACATGTTATTTTACCACTAACTCATGCTATTTTAGCACAGGTCCCATTTTACGCAGTGAGACCTAGTTACCAATAGCTGGGGCTAATAATAAAAAAATACATCTTATCAGTAGCCCAGACTGATAACATTACCTCTTACTGAAAGGAGAGAGGCGATTGATGTGTGTGCTACATGCAGAACGCTCCAACGGTACTGTACTGTTTAAACTTATGATAGCACAAAACAGTGATTCCCAACTCATCCTAGAGGAGACCATGGTCAATCTGGTTTTCTGGATATCTACAATGAGCATTCATGAGATTCCACTGCCTCCATTTTAGGTAAACATATCTCATACATATTCATTGTGGAAATCCAGAATACCAGACAGACTGGGGGCTCCTTTAGGACCAGACTGGAGATCACTGCCGTAGGGAGACATCAGAAAAAATAAATATCTCTCTCGGTGCAGCTGAGCAGAAGTTTCCTTCAACTAAAAGGCTGATGTACTACAGTGTGAAGATAAATGTGCTTCAGGTGAAGTAAAACAAAACAAAACCAGCACGAAACACTTCAAAACAAGGAGAAACACTATAAGTACATAAGTAATGCCACCCTGGGAAAAGATCAAGGGTCCATCGAGCCCAGCATCCTGTCCACGACAGCGGCCAATCCAGGCCAAGGGCACCTGGCAAGCTTCCCAAACGTACAAACATTCTATATATGTTATTCCTGGAATTGAGGATCTGCTTAACAAACTATGATTGTGGCACCCAAAAAAAGCCAGAAATTCAATGCTGGTGGCTGGTTACGGCCCCAGCATTGAATTTCCGGATTCGCTAGTCTCTATCCCTTGGTCTCAATAATTTGGCCTCAGAATTTTTAGCACACCAATAATGTATTTTAGCTTGCTAGTACTTACAGAGAAGCCCTTATCCTTCATCCTTATCTAGCTGCTTAGGCAAGTGTCCCCTGCTTGACTGGTGCTCCATGTTGACTTGTTTAAGGCTGCATTATCTATATTTTTGCCTCATTCCCTATTGACTGAATAGCATAGAGTTGTCACATCCTGCCCCAGAAGATCTGTCAGCCCAGCCATAAGCTGTCCCCCCCACTTGACGGCTCTGCCCGGCATTTTGCACTTTTTTGTGCAGAGCACACTTCTGCAAACTAACTTTGCTAAAGTGCCCTTTGAAGTAGCAAACCTTCACTAGGTACAAAAGTTTATTTAAATTCCACATTAATGAGCTGTTGCAACGCCATTTCATGCAGATATACATAGTAACATAGTAGATGACGGCAGAAAAAGACCTACACGGTCCATCCAGTCTGCCCAAGAAGATAAATTCATATGTGCTACTTTTTTATTTGTACTGTCCTCTTCAGTGCACAGACCATATAAGTCTGGCCAGGCCTATCCCCGCCTCCCAACCACCAACCCCGCCTCCCAACCACCAGCTCTGGCACAGACCCTATAAGTCTGCCCAGCACTATCCCCGCCTTCCAACTACCAGTCCCGCCTTCCACCACCAGCTCTGGCACAGACAGTATAAGTCTGCCCAGCACTATCCCCGCCTCCCAACCACCAGCCCCGTCACAGACCGTATAAGTCTGCCCAGCACTAGTCCCGCCTCCTAACCACCAGCCCCAGCACAGACTGTATATGTCTGCCCAGCACTAGCCCCGCCTCCCAACTACCAGCTCTGCCACCCATATAGAAGTCAATAGTCAACCACCAGAGGCTATGTTTTTTTTTAATGCTAACAGCAGCAGTCAGAAGATATCCGGATATCAGAGATGCCAAGTTATCCAGTTTCAGGCTGGAGACCTTTTGGCCAGTGCTTTGTTTTGACCTTATATCCCAAAGCAGTGTGGAATTACTGATAAAACTAAATTTCAACGTGTCGACAGCAAACCGGATTCTATTCCTAACTCTATTCATAGTGGCCAAACTGACTCAAGAAAAATGTCAGGAAGTATTTCTTCACGGAGAGAGTGGTGGATACATGGAATGCCCTCCCGCGGGAGGTGGTGGAAATGAAAACGGTAACGGAATTCAAACATGCGTGGGATAAACATAAAGGAATCCTGTTCAGAAGGAATGGATCCTCAGGAGCTTAACCGAGATTGGATAGCAGAGCCAGTAGTGGGAGGCGGGGCTGGAGGTTGGGAGGCGGGGATAGTGCGGCGCAGACTTATACGGTCTGTGCCAGAGTCAGTGGTGGGAGGCGGGACTGGAGGTTGGGAGGCAGGGATAGTGCTGGGCAGACTTATACGGTCTGTGCCAGAGCCGGTGGTGGGAGGCGGGGATAGTGCTGGGCAGACTTATACGGTCTGTGCCAGAGCCGGTGGTTGGGAGGCGGGGATAGTGCTGGGCAGACTTATACGATCTGTGCCCTGAAGAGCATAGGTACAAATCAAAGTAGGGTATACACAAAAAGTAACACACATGAGTTGTCTTGTTGGGCAGACTGGATGGACTGTGCAGGTCTTTTTCTGCCATCATCTACTATGTTACTATGTTACTATGAATATAAGCTATCTACTGTAATAAAGATCTTGGGCATCCTAGTAGATAGCTCTGTCTCAATGGAAGCGCAAGTTGCCTCCTTAGTGAAAAAAATCTTTCTTTCTTATGAGAAAACTACGCTGTGTTCATAACTATTTTGAGACAGTTTCTTTTCACTTAGAGGGGCATAATCGAACGTCGCCGGCGATTTATTTTGGCGGCAGCGCAACAGCTGGCCAGAACCATATTATCGAAAAAAATGGCCGGCCATCTTTTTTTTTCCTGATAATACGGTTTAGCCCAGCCAAATGCCAGAGTTCGCTGGGTTTGAGATCGCCGGGTTTGTTTTTCAGCGATAATGGAAAAAAAATGCCAGCCATCTCAAACCCGGCAAAATCCAAGGCATTTGGTCATGGGAGGATCCAGCATTTGTACTGCACTGGTCCCCCTGACATGCCAGGACACCAACCGGGCACCCTAGGAGGCACTTCTAAAAATGTTTAATAAATACACAAATAGCTCCTAGGTGCATAGGTCCCTTACCTTGTGTGCTGAGCCCCTCAAATCCCCCCAAAATCCACTCCCCACAACTCTACACCATTACCATAGCCCTTATGGGTGAAGGGGGGCACCTACATGTGGGTACAGTGGGTTTGGGGGGTTTTTGGAGGTCTCAACACTTAGCACCACAAGTGTAACAGGTAGGGGGGGGGTGGACCTGAGTCTGCCTGCCTGAAATGCACTGCACCCATTAAAAACTGCTCCAGGGACTTGCATACTGCTGTCAGGGAGCTGGGTATGACATTTGAGGCTGGCATACAGGCTGGTAAAAAAAGGTTTTTATTTTTATTTTTTTAGTGTGGGAGGGGGTTGGTGACCACTGGGGGAGTATAGGGAGGTCATGCCCCATTCCCTCCGGTGGTCATCTGTTGAGTTGGGGCACCTTTTTGAGGCTTGGTCGTGAAAATAAAAGGACCAAGTAAACCCGGCGAAATACTGCTTAACGCCACTTTTTTTTTTCCATTATCCGCGAAAGCCGGCCATCTGGTAGCCACGCCCATGCCCGCCCATGTCCCGCCTTCGCTACCGCCGCCGACAGGCCCCCTTGAACTTTTGCCGGCACGGTGACGGGAAAGCGGCGATGGTGTCAAAAAAGCCGCTGTTGATTATACCGATTTCACCGCTTTTGAGAGATCGCCGGCCATCTCCCGATTTATGTCGGAAGATGACCGGCGATCACTTTCGAAAATAAGCCTGTTATTGATACAGGCTCTTCTTCTTTCATGACTAGATTATTGTAATCTAGCATATTTGGGTTGTAACAAACCCCAACTAAAAAGAATTGAAACTGATCAGAATACTGCACTACAAGTGATATTTGATCATGTTACTTCCTACTATATTAAACTTCACTGGCTGCCTTTTGAGGTCAGAATCCTGTTCAAATTAGCCTTTTTTTTAAATACACTTTTGCATGGTTTAGCTCCCAATTACCTTTACTCAAATTTTCAGTTTGTAGCTTCTGCTAGATCCAGAAGGACAACCTGTGGTTATTTGCTTTCTTTTTCTTCACCCAAGGGAAAAAAAGAGATCAAGGATGTTGGAATTTACCCTAGCATTTCAAACCACTTGATATTGGAAAGAACTCGTTCTGATATTTTCTTCTTCCCACTCACATATCAGTGGCGTAGCCAAGGGTGGGCTTGGATGGGCCCAGGCCCACCCACTTTGGGCTCAGGCCCACCCAGTACCAGCATAGCTATAATGTGGCTGGCAGGGATTCCCAAGCCCCACCAGCCGAAAACTCCCAACAACTGTCCCTCCTGCATACCTTGTAAATAGCAGCTCTTCGCCTGCAGTGAGCAGTGACTGATGCATACTGCTTACACTGGCCCCATAGCCTTCGCACTGATGTATTCTTGCCTAGACGGAAACAGGAAGTTGCATCAGAGGGAAGAGTATGGAGCTAACATCAGCAGTGTGTATTAGTTGCTGCCCGTTGCTGGTGAAAATCTGCTATTTGAAAGGTGTGCAGGAGAGGGAGGATATTTGAGAGACCATATGGCATGCAGGTGAGAGGAGAGACCACATCATCTGTGGGATGAGGCGGGGTTCTTCTGCCCACCCATCTTGGACCCAGGCCCACCCAAAATTGGGTGTCTGGCTACGCCCCTGTCACATATAATGTTTAGGAGAAAGTTAAGACTCTACTGTTTCAGAAATTAAGGGCCCTCTTTACTAAGCTGTGCTGTAGGTGCGATGTTTTTAGAGCATGCTAAAAATTAGCACGGGTTAACACTAGAGACACCCATAGGAATATATGGGTGTCTCTAGCTTTAGTACGCACTAAAATGCTAGCACGCCTTAGTGAAAAGAGCCCTTATTTTTAAAAATAATGTTTCATTTCAGTTAGATTCTGATATCTTTCTAACCTTATTCCAGAGGTTTGCGCTGGATTTGCCTTGCTTTGTTACCCACTTTGAACTGTATCCCGTTAAGGTGTTAACGGGATATAAACTTGTATGGTATGGTAGGGTAGTGCCTGATCCTGACCATTGAAATCAGTGTTCCAAGTCCTATAATGCACCAGGATGGAGTGGTCAGAAATCCAAGACTGGTCCAGGATCTCCAGCCTGGAACTAGGTAACTTGACATCTCTGGGATATTCAGTGCCAGTCTCTGGTGCTAATATTCCAGGTAAGGTGGTCAGAAGCAGAACTTATCTGGATAGTTGCAA
This sequence comes from Microcaecilia unicolor, assembly GCF_901765095.1. Lineage (NCBI taxonomy): Eukaryota > Metazoa > Chordata > Amphibia > Gymnophiona > Siphonopidae > Microcaecilia > Microcaecilia unicolor. The sequence goes on along the minus strand of NC_044033.1, from coordinate 30,040,529 downwards.
TAAGTTAGATGGATAACTTCGGACAGCTTTTTAACAGTCCTAAGTAATCCAACCCTAGCAGACTGAACATTGCAACTATCCAGATAAATTCTATCACCACTCCAGTTCTACCCACGCTCCACCTCAGGATTATCTGTTTAGTGCATAGGCGGTCTTTAACGATAGTGCCTCTGAATATTTTGATCAGCAGCACTTATTCAGATAGCAGGTACTCTTATCTGGATAAGTGCTTTTGGATACTGATCCAGTAATAAATTGTGAAAAACAAATAGAATTCCACCAAATTGTACTGATCACACTGTGTAATTAACTGATTGGATGTTGTGCAGGAGAGCAATGGTTAGGATCTGGATTCTGTATCTCACTGAGTGGAGAAAGAAATCACCCACTGGAAGAATGTAAGAGGGGTGTTGTCAAAGGTTTCTGAAGAAGACAATATTAGCTCTCAATAGCCCCATTCCATCACCCCCCCCCCCCCCACACCTTAACATGAATGTTTCCTGCATATGGAACTTGACCTCCAGAAAAACATAGAGATCCTTCTGACCTACAAAAATGGGATTTTCTACTGCCTCTTCCCTATCATTGTGGAAGAGTATTTTAGAAAGGACATTCAACTCAGAATATGGATGTCCAAGTCCGTATATCACCCCATTTATATGTACCCCCCCTCCCCCCCCCAAAAAAAAGGTTTTCTTGCCATCCTTGCCGACGTTATACCTTTCCTGTCTGTCAAAGACAGACAATCTTTGACAGACAGGGAAGGTATAACGTTGGCAAGGATGACAAGAAAACTTTTTTGGGGGGTTGGATCCTTGATACAGCCGGATGGTGAAACATGACTTCATGTCGGATTTAAAATTCCCCCCGGAGCCTACCCATTTGAGGTGCATAGAAGAATTTGGAATCACTATTGCTTTTAATATGTTTTGAAACTGCCCATAAGTTATAGATTGGGAATACTCTATATATTTATAAAAGAAAGTAAAAGAAATTAAACAAATACTGTAAGAAAAACAAATAGTAAAAAAAATTAACAAAGACCGGTGATGAAAGGAGAGTGACTGCTGGACCAATTGCATGCTCCACAACTCCACTTGGCTGAGGTCTTCAGAACACAGAGATAAATGGAATTTCTACATAAGCATTTAGTATTTTAGTGGCATATTATAAAATGGCCATTATAGACATCCATATAGAGGACAAGCCTAATAGTTCAAGCAGTTAGGAGACAACCAGAGGTTGCTGGTTCAAATCCCACTGTTAGTAATTTATTTATCTATTTGTTACATTTGTATCCCACTTTTTCCCACCTATTTGCAGGCTCAATGTGGCTTACATAATACCGTAAAGGCATTCGCCAAGTTCGGTAGGGGACAAGTACAAAAGATGTTATGGTGGTATAGGGAAGATAAGATTCAATCACATGGGGTTAAAGGTAAGAGGGTTTGATAATGTCCAATACGATCTTTGATAGTGAAGTGTTGCAGGGTTGAGGCATTTAAGTTGGGTCAGTTAGGTATGCCTTTCCGAACAGGTGAGTCTTTAATGAATTCCTGAATTTTAGGTGATCGTGGGTTGTTTTCACAGCTTGTGGCAATGCGTTCCATAGACGTATGCTTATGTAAGAGAAGTTGGACGCAAGGGTTGTCTTGTATTTTAGTCCTCTGCAATTTGGGTAGTGGAGATTGAGGTAAGTCCGTGATGAGCTGGTACTATTTCTGGTTGGGAGATTAATCAGGTCACTCATGTAACCTGGGACTTCACCGTAGATAATCTTATGGACCAAGGTGCAGGTTTTGAAAGTGACGCGATCTCTGATTGGAAGCCAATGCAGTAATTTTCTTTTCTTTTCTTTTAAAAAATTGTGTGCTGCACAGGAACATAAAAATACCTGCCGTGACTTCCCTAAGTCCATTCAGTGGAGAATTGCTCAATCAGAGCATCTTTCTGTAACCTGGACCTGTTAAGTTCTAGGACTAAATCTGGACATCCATCTTTATGGACACGGACTATTCTTCCCCTTCTGCAATCACAGCTGGACATCCCTATATGGGACCCTCCTTAGTCTCACTCAAAACATGCTCAGACCACACTCCCTTGCCATGTGGACATATTGCAGCGCTAGACGTCCAGATCCCGGCTTTATAAAATCGGGACTTGGGCATCCATGCAACATGTGTTGTAGCAGCAACAGCTGTCTTTTCTCCTTCCCCAGGATTAAGTGCATCACCTTGAAACTACTACTACTACTTAACATTCCTAGAGCGCTACTAGGGTTACGCAGCGCTGTACAAACTGTGCCTGATGCTTACCCACTTCGCTCAAGAGGAGACTGAAAATCAAGGCTCCCATATCATGGGGAGCAACATTTGGGCTTGAGCCATGGGATTGGTCCAAACTTTCTAGCAGACACAGCTTCTTAAAGTTAGGATTATTTTTCTAGGACAAAAATGGCAAATCAAGCAAATTGCCAAAAAATTACAGCAGTAATTTGAAACCAAAGGTATGTGTGTACATCTGTGAATTGTTTAACGTGTTCATGTTTTGTTTAATGCCTTACATCTCAGTGGTGGCTGCTGACAAGGCAGCCTATAAATTGGATTTCCTCATAAGTTTAAAATTCTAGTTTCCATGTGGGTTTTATCAATCCTATTGACACAGAAGCACTGGTGTGGTGGTGAATCTAGGATTTAAGCTGAGTGTACTGCTGAGTATTCCTTCAGAACGCAAAGCAGCTAAGGCTCCTCAAAGTCCTAGTAACACTCTTAAGAACACAAAAAAATTATTGGGCCCGATATGCAAAGCCATTTAATGACCGGGAGAGGCTCCTGGCCATTTAAATAGCTTTCAACAATTCCACCAGACTAAAAAATATATAACCCAACCAAAGAACTTTTTTTGTTATTTTTAAATTGCAGTGCTCAGTAGTGCTGTAGTGTCACTTTAAACCAAACATCTCTGGATTGGAACTGCAGCCCTCTCACATCATAGCACACGCCCTCCCTGCCTTCCAGTTCTCACAGCATTAAGCATTCCCTGCTGGGAAAACAAAGGTGTAATACTGATGACACTTATCTTAGCTGTTTGTCCACTTATCTTAGCTGTTTGTCGGGGAGTGCTGGGTCTGCAGTGCCTCCAGAGCTCCTGTGATTAGTGATTTAAATAGCTTGCCTGGGAATATCTGGGTATATTCAGCAGCACTTAACTGGTTAGTGCTGTGGCGTTGAATATCCTTGCTAACCGGCCATCGTCTAACTGGCTAGGTTAGGGACAGGCTGGAGAGCAGGACATGGGTAGAGTACAAACTTAGCTGGTTAGTAGCGATGTTTAGTCCACTAACTGGCTATGTAACCGCATAAATTTAGGACAGCAAAAAAGCAGTCCTAACTTCATACAGTAAAGATAACTGGATGGCGGTCTGAATATCGGCCTGTGCCCGCTTAACTTCCGGATGACTGCTGACCACTGTTCTCTCTAAGCTGAGCATGAGTCCTCTACCTACAGTCCTGACAGGAGGGGGCGCTGTTTCACTATTACTTTTTCAATAGTGAGGGATAGGCAAGCTCTGCAGGACTCCTGTCACTAGCAATTGAAAACACAATATTGAAGCAGCACCCTCTACTGGTAGCAATGTAGTTGGAGGACTCCAGCTCAGATTAGAGGGAACACTGTCACTGAGACCTGGATACTCAATGCTCCAGCACTGAATATCCAGGGTCAGTTCAGCCTGCGGCTGTGAGCGTCTCAGGCACCGCTTACCGCAGCGAGCTGAATACCGGGTGGATTATCTTTATCTATATTGGAGTTCTTGATAACTTGCAAATTGAACAGTGATTCTTGATATTGTGATCCGTATAAAATAGAAAAGGCTGAAAAAGGGTCAAAACAAAGACAGTTTGACTCAAACATAACACAAAAGGTGAGGGAATAGTTGTAAGTGATATTGTGGAAGGGCTGTCTGGTAAGATTTGCCTCTTTGCGGATGATACCAAATCTGCAATAGAGTGGAAGACATGAGAAGGGATCCAGCAAACCTTGAAGAGCGATCCAAAATTCAGCAGCTAACATTAAGTGGGGAAGTTATCATGCTGCGTTAGGACTTTAAGTTGTATTATTTAAGTCACTGTGGGCTTATATTGCATCTCATTACTATGCAAACATTCTAACACGAATTGCAATGATACACCTCAAGTCGTGTTAGGGGCAAAATATCACAGTAAATAACCTCAGCATTTTGCTGGAGTTATTTTACTGCCTGGGAGTATAGAGCCGCAGAAGGGCCGACACCTAGCATATGGCCATCCCCTGACTGGGCATCACTCCTGCTCAAAGACTTCCCTCTAGACCACCAATAGCTGAAACACGGTGACTGTGTCGGGTCAATTATATAGTTTACTAGTAAAAAAGGCCCGTTTCTGATACAAATGAAATGGGTGCTAGCAAGGTTTTCCTCGGAGTGTGTATGTTTGAGAGAGTGTATGTGAGAGTGACTGTGTGTGAGAGAGAGAGAGTGAATGTGCGAGTGTGTGTGTGTGAGAGAGAGAGAGAGAGTGAGTCTGAGTGCGAGTGTGTCTGTGAGAGAGTGTGTGTGCAAGTGCGTATGTGAGACAGTGTGAGAGAGAGAGTGTGTGTTTCACACAGATACAGTGTGTGCGAGAGAAAGTGTGTGTGTGAGACACAGACTCACTGTGAGACTGAGTGTATGAGACCAAGAGAGTGTGTGAGTGACTGTGTGACACATAGAGAGTGAATGTGATACAGTGTGAGACATAGAGTGTGTGAGAGACAGTGTGAGAGAGTGACAGAGAGAAAGACATTGACTGTGTGAGAGAGAGAGAGTGTGTGAGAGAGTGTGTGTGTGACAGAGATACCTCCCCCCCCTCTGGTGTCAGTCCACCCCTCCCTCCCTCTCTCTGGTATCTGAGCGTTACTGTGCAGGACGCTGAGCTCTGGCTGTGCTTCAAGGAACTGACCAATCCTATTTAATAGAATGCACCTCCAACATTCTGAAGCCGAGAAACCTCGTGTGGTTGGTCACTTCTGCTTGTGACAAACCCGGAAGTACGTGATGTCAATTCAGGAGATGGATACAGAGAGCAAAAATGCCTCAACCATGCAGTCAGCTTCAGAATGTTGGAGGTGCGTTTTATTATATAGGATGATCAATAGAGGCTGCTCTCTGGAATGTTTTTCTCAAAACGCAAATGTGGTTTCAAATCTTACAGGTGGTTTTAAATCTCAAACGTGCTTTCAGGCATTTACCCTTGTTGTCAAAACTATACAAAAAAGAGGGAGTATAATGTTCTGGAGGGAAAAACCTGTGTACGTCTGTGCTCTTTATTCATTCAATCATGCACAGTGACCAAGAGAGCTACCATTCTTCATTGGCTTAAAAAAAAACCTCTGTTCACTTTATTCTTCTCTTTATTCCTCTTTACATTAACATTCTTTTGCAAATTTTTTAATTTTCAATATATAAAAACATTTATTGTTTGCATAACTCCTTAGCATAGCAATTATCTTTTGAATCCGATGAGGTCCAGTTACGCCCATTATTTCTTTCAGGCTTTTTATCAAGGAGATCTGTGTGCTATGTTCACAGGTTCATTTTATCACAGCGTCCTTCCTGGAAACCCAGTCGGGTTTCAAAGTTCTTGAGTACTACATAATCATAGAATTTTATATTTCAAGGTTCAATAACATTTTGGGAGGGCAGGGAGAGGACTCAGTGCAATGATAGTTGGAGGAGTGCATTATGGAGGAGATGGATCCTACACTGTGACCGGAATAATGCACTTGATCTGAACACTATCAAAATATTAATTTATTAAACACTAAAAAGAGTTAAAATTTAATGCCAAAAAGTGCAGTGATGCATTTGGGGGTGCAGGAACCCAAAAGTGATATACCGGATAGGTGGGGAGAGACTGGTAAAACCATTCTCTTTCCTCCGGTCACGGTGTCGCAGGAGACCACACACACACACACACCGCACTCAAATCTCAATTCACCTTCAGACGAGCTTGGGAGTGGGTCAGTGGTCCGGAATACAGATTGGGAGACTTACTAGTAGCACTTTCTTCTCAGTCCAGGAGCAAGCGTTCTTGCTCTTACGCCAACAAAAATCGCTCTTACTCCAACAGTTGTATTTAATGGAAAATAACTTTACTGCAACTTCTGCAACCAGCAGGCAAATTCTTCAGGACTCTTTATGTACATTGTCCACACAAGACTATTCCTAGTAATCTTATCAATTCTGGTCGCCGCATCTCAAGAAACATATAGTAGAATTGGAAAAGGTGCAGCGAAGGGCGACTAAAATGATAGCAGGGATGGGACGACTTCCCTATGAAGAAAGACTAAGGAGGCTAGGGCTATACAGCTTGGAGAAGAGACGGCTGAGGGGAGACATGATAGAGGTATATAAAATAATGAGTGGAGTGGAACAGGTGGATGTGAAGCTTCTGTTCACGCGTTCCAAAAATACTAGGACTAGGGGGCATGCGATGAAAACAAATCGGAGAAAATTTTTCTTCACCCAACGTGTAATTAAACTCTGGAATTCGTTGCCGGAGAAAGTGGTGAAGGCGGTTAGCTTAGCAGAGTTTAAAAAGGGGTTGGACGGTTTCCTAAAGGACAAGTCCATAAACCGCTACTAAACGGACTTGGAAAAATCCAAAATTCCAGGAGTAACATGTATAAAATGTTTGTATGTTTGGGAAGCTCGCCAGGTGCCCTTGGCCTGGATTGGCCGCTGTCGTGGACAGGATGCTGGGCTCGATGGACCCTTGGTCTTTTCCCAGTATGGCATTACTTATGTACTTATGTACTTATGTACTTATCCACTCCACTCTGAATATTCCAAAACTTCCATATTTACGTGAGCTCCTCTCCTTTACACATCCTGTTGTGCCAGCAATAAACCCAAGGCTGCTTCTGTTACTCCTGATACTAATCAAATTCTTTCAGGCACAGACCCAGTGGCGTTCCTAGGGCGGCTGACACCAGGGGCTGATCGCCGATGCGCCCCCCCCACCCCGGGTGCAGCCCGACCCCCCCCCCCCCCCCCGGCGAAAGGACATCTCCCCCCTGGCGAAAGGACACCTCCCCCCAACGAAAGGACACCCCCCCGGGTGCATTTTTACCTGCTGGGGGGGGCGCCGCGCGCCTGTCGCATGGCACCCCCCCAGCGGCGTGCACCCGGGGCGGACCGCCCCCACCCCCCCTTGGTACACCACTGCACAGACCCTTTAGGCTGTCCTTCTGCCAGTGATGCGCCTCACAGGGCTGCACCCCGGCCTTGGACAGGCTTCCCCTGGTCTGGATCGTGCTTCCAGGTTGGACACCCCCTTATCCACCTGAAGCTCTGTCTCCTTCTCAGTTGCCACATAGAGGGGCAGCAAATACTCCTTTGCTCAGCCTACATTTATTTCTTTTACCCCAGGATCCCCCAATGCTTCCAAGGATCCTGGCAACCAAAGACCATGTGCTTCCCTCCGTGATCCTTTTTATCAATTACTAGTAAAAAAGACCCGTTTCTGACACAAATGAAATGGGCGCTAGCAAGGTTTTCCTTGGCTCCCCTGCAGCCACCCATGTCCAGCGACCCTCTTCTCCCCCTGTGCCCACTGCAGCCACCCTTGTCCAGTGAACCTCCTCTATCCCCTGCCCCCCCTCCTGCCACCCATGTCCAGCGACCCTCCTCTCTCCTCTGCCCCCCTCCAGCCACCCATGTCCAGTGACCCCCTGCCCCCCCTGCAGCCACCCATGTCCAGCGACCCTCCTCTGGACATGGATCAGCTGTAAGGCATGTTCCCCTCCCCCGGGGTTCTGAAGTTGACATCATAATGGCTACGGTGATGTCAGCCTGATCTACGGAGCCTAGCAGACCAACTCGGAATGAGCCACGGTCCAAGGCAAGTCAGAATGTTGGAGGTGAGAATTATTATATAGGATTACTCCTCCCATACTGTCACTCCCACCAGGAGACCTCCCAGTTCTCACCCCCCCCCCCCCCCCCCCCCCCGGAGAGCTGACACCAAACACTAGTAATCCCATATAATGGGGGATTACAGTAGCAAAGAAATAACTGTAATTAAATACTTGTTTTTATTGAGGAAGAGTAGAAAGGTTACAGCAAAGAAAATCTGACGTAGATACCAGACACAAGTCTCCAATTCAAAAGCATCAAGATCCAGGGAAAGCCTGGTAGAATAGCCACGTGTTAACCCCCGATTTCAATGCCATGCTTGGTGAGGCCAGAGGTCCATCTGACCCAGCATCCTGTCTTCAGCAGTGGTCAATTTTAGGTCTCTAGGAAGTACCTTACAAAGAATTGATCCATTTCTTACAGTTCCCTCTCTGGAAAGAGTACGAACATTCTGAGATCAGTTTAGCTAATAATTATTTCTAGAGTTCTCCCTGGTGCCTTCTCCCTACCAGGAACAAACTGTACTACCAAGCTTGTTATACTTAATCCCCATTTCCCAGCATAAATAAAAGAGCTACGTTACAGTTTCACTGGTGTAGTACTTAATAATAAAGAATAATGTCTGAGAGAGAGGGTGGAATTAATTAATGTAGGTCAACATTGTTGTTCGACAGTTGTGGATTAAAACTGCTGTTCCTTGAGTACTAAAACCACATGTGTTTATTATGCTACTGTCTGCATATAGTGCTGTTCAGTGGTGATAAGTCAGATATAGTAAGTCCTTGCCACAAGGGAGTCGGCAATTCACATAGATACGTGAGTCAAAGACAGATAGAATGATGTGCTTGAGATGAGTAGGGGGTCAGTAGGAGAAGGGGGAACTGAATCCGAATTGCTATTTTAGGTTTCGAAGCAGACAATTTCACTATCTAAGCACCCTTTTTGTACTAGCTAAAAGAAGAAAAAGATGTCATCAAATTGGATGCCCAACGTACCGATATTTGCATACTCTTCAAAAATTGGTAGTGCATGTCAGATTACTTTGCATCAATCCACTAGCACCGTCCATCAGATTATATACCCATGATATTCAGCCCACTGCCAGCGTTCAACCCGGATATTCAATGTCGGGCCAATTCTGGCGACCGGCTTCGAAAAACCGGGGTTTTCAATGCCAGCTACCGCATGACCAGTTGAGTCGATATTCAGACTTAACTGGCCATGGTTTAGTAGGCAAAGATAAGCCTGTTTTTTATGCAGCCTTATTTGACCGCTAAGCCGGCTGGTTAGGTTCCGAATATTGGGATTTAACCGGCCATGCCCCTGGAACACCCCCGTCTTTATTTTTGATGCTAACTTCATTTTAAATAACTTTAAATAAAAGTACTGTATTACATAAAAAGATATCGAGGTCAACTGATCACATGTTTTCCACTAAAAATGCTTGCATGAGACATGGATTACTTTGGACACTTAGGGGTCTTTTCGCTAAGCAAAATTATCAGTTTTATGGCTTAACTAGTAAAAAAAGCCCGTTTCTGAAAGAAATGAAACGGGCGCTAGCAAGGTTGTCCTCTAATGGCAATTATGTTTTTAAGGGAACTGTTAGGAGACAGTATGCGTGAGAGTGAGTGAGTATGTGTCAGAGAGTGAGTATGTGTGAGAGAGAAAGAGTGTGTGTCAGAGAGACAGTGTGTGATTGAGAGAGAGACAAAATGTGTGTGTCTGTCTGTGTGAGTGAGAGAGTGTAGTGTGTGTCCGTGTGCACCAATTATGCTCTCTCCCCTGCATTCATCCATATGCAGCAAATGTCCTCTGACCCTGTCCCCTCCATCCATCCATGTGCAGCATCTCTCCCCTGCCCCCTCCATCCATCGTGGTGCAGCAATTCTCCTCTGTCCCTTGCCCTGCCCCCCTACATGTGCATCACACCTCCGCCCTCCGAGTTCCAGGCCCCCTCCCTCCCTCCCATTTCCAGTCCCTCCGTTCCAGGCCCCCTCCCTCCCTTCGAGTTCCAGGCCCCCCTCCCTCCCCTCTTTCTCTCCTTTCCCTCCCCCCTTCTGAGTTCCAGGGTCCCCCCTCCCTCCCAGTTCCAGGGTCCCCCCTCCCTCCGTTCCTCCCTCCCTCCCAGTTCCAGGGTCCCCGCCTCCCTCCGTCTCTCCCTCCCAGTTCCAGGGTCCCACTCCCTACCAGTTCCAGAGTCCCCCCTTTGCGGAAACAGGAAATGAGGGCGGGACCAGAGCTGAGAGAGAGAGAAGGGCCAAGCCTGCACGCGTTTTACCGCTGCTGCCGGCTGCCATAACCCCAACGTGGTAAGTGAAGATGAGTTTTAAAAATTGGAGGGAGGGGGCCTGGAACTGGAAGGGAGGGAGGCAGGGACAACGAACCTGGAACTGGGAGGGGGGACCCTGGAACTGGGAGGGAGGGAGGGAGGAAGGACCCTGGAACTGGGAGGGAGGGACGGAGAACGTTGGAGGAGAGTGATGTCTGGAGATGGTTGCGAACGCAGCCAGAGACACTGGAACGTTGCAGGAGCAAATTATTATATTAGATGTGGGATTTTACTGTGTGGTAGCTGCAAATTTAACATTCCCACTATTGTTTATTGCAGATAATGCATTAACATTCAGATTAATGTGCGATCCCTGCTGTCTTAACACCAAAGTACTTAGGGCCAGATTCAGTACGTGGCCCACAAAGTTAAGTAACAACCTTAGGCGCCATTAAAACCCACACTAAGCGCCAATTCTAGAAAGGTCACTTAGGGCTAAATGACCTTTATGGACAGGGCTGCAGAGAGACTGAGCAGGACCCAGGGCAGGGCCGCCGCCGGGCCTGGGGTGGAATCGTCATCGCCGTCCCCCCACCCCAAACCATCATCATCACTGCAACTGCTAGGCAAGCAATGCAATGGGGACCCAGCGCCAGAGTTTTCTTTCTCCCGTTCCTGTCTGGACGCGATCACCCGGGTCCCATCAGAAGCAGGAGAGAGAGAGATACCCCTGCGCCGGGCTCCACCCTGGAGGTCCGGGCCTGAGGAATTTTGTTCCCCCTCTCGGCAGCTATGTTTATGAAATAGCACTTAACTTGGATTCCCACATCCAACCTTGGGCCAAAAGTTGGTGCAAATCCTTGTGCCCAACTGATGGCAGTTGGTTGCGCAAATCCAAGATTCTATAACCTCATGTTTAATTTATGGCAACGCCCTTGACCTGCCCATGCTCCTCCCATGGTCCCATCCTCGTTGAGTTGCATGTGAGAAAATTTAGGGATCCAGTGCTACAGAATAGCACATAGGCAGATCCACGCATAAGTTCCAATTAGTGTCAATTAACACCAATAATTGATTGTTAACGGCTTATTACTGGCTCATTAACTAATACGTTTGCACATGGATCTGGGACCAATGCCCAAATTTGGGCAGCCTTTAGAGAATCCAGAGATTAGCTTCTCCTATTTAGGTACTTACCCCCAGATTCTCTATAGCATGCCTAGAGATCTGTGCCAAAATCCAAATGTATTCTATAACAACGTGCATAACTTAATTGGCTTAAACAAGCCAATGCAATGTTGTTAACAGCACTTAACAATCAACAATCACTTAACAACTGTACCTACCTTACACGTACCTCACTCTATGACAATATCACCTTGTATTGTTCACACCTTGTTATTTGTTTCAGACCGGATTCGGTACTATGCAAGCCACATTGAGCCTGCAAAAAGGTGGGAAAATGTGGGATAAAAAAAGTAATAAATAAATAAAATAAAATAATGAGCACTAATTGGCAATAATTAGAATTTATGTGCACAACTGTTAAGCGTATTCTGTAACACAGTGTGTCTAACTTCTAACGTGCTCAGGCAAAAAGAGTCATGGTTATGGGTGAGGAAATGGGTGTTTCGTGGGCGTTCTGAAATTTAAGCACTTAGTTATAAAATACAGCCCAGTGAGCCTAAATCTACATGCCATGATTTATGCCATGTTTTCACTGGTGTAAATGGATGCATGCAGTTTGTTTTAGACACTGGGATATCAACTAAGCATATGCTATATACCGTGCCTAAATCTAGGCGCCGTTTATAGAATACGCTTAGGCAGAAATGTTTTCCACACTGATTTTTTTTTAGGCACCACTCTCTAGGGCCGCTGAGAGGGGGGGCAGGGGGGGCAAAATTCCCCAGGTCCAGGCCTCCAAGGGGTCAGGCTGCTGACGCTGCAGTCCCCGGTCTCACCTGCCTGCCTCCTCGGCTCCGGGCCCCCTTCATTCAAAGCGGCAGTCGCAGATCGCCTCTCTTCTGGCCTTCCCTCTCTGTGTCCTGCCCTCGCAGAAACCAGAAGTTAGATCAAATGAGGACGGGACACAGGGAGGGAAGGCCAGAAGAGACGCGATCTGCGACTGCTGCTTTGAATGAAGGGGGCACGGAGCCGTGGAGGCAGGCAGGTGAGACCGTGGACTGCAGCGGTGGGGGGAGTGACGGGGCGGTGGTGGCAGGGGGAGCGACGGGGGGCAGCAGCAGTGGGGGGGGGGGAGGGGCGGAGGTAGGGTGGCCTTGCCCCGGGCACGACCTAGTCTCTCAGCGGCCCTGCCACTCTTCACTTATACCATGACCTCAACACAAAATACACTTAGGGCTTCTTTTATAAAGCCACATTAGCGATTCCCAGACAGCAAATGAGAGGAAGCCCATAGGAATTGAATGGACTTCCTCTCATTTGCCGCGTTGAGAACTGACAGCGCAGCTTTGTAAAAGAAGTCCTTAATGTGCTAGAAGTTAATGTGGAGTAAACCGGATGTTAAGTGCTTAACACGGTTTACTAAAAGAGCCCCTTATGTTGGCAAATGGTAAAAGTTATCCGTTTTAACCCCGTATACTAAGCTGTGCTAACAGCTGCCCTGCACTAATGCCAACACAGTCCATTCCCTGTCTATATATCACAGTCCATTGCGTCTATATATCTCTTCACTGACACAACAGAGGACCTGGACTTCAAGAAGATTGCACGGATGTGGGCGGAGGAATTGCAGGCAGACTTGGCGGAGGAGCAGTTTAGACAGCACGTTTTAAGCCTGCAGCGGCGTTCGCCCTTCTTGCGTTACTGGGAGTTACAGTATAAATTTGCATTGCGTCTATATATCTCTCCGAGAAGAGCTTATAGGGCAGCGATAGGCTCCACTGGGGCCTGTCTCAAGTGTTCACAAGAACTAGCAACACTGGGGCACATATTTTGGATGTGCCCTGCAATCAAACAATTTTGGACACAAGTACTAGACGCAACACACATCTACTGGAAACGCAGAGTGGGGTTACACCCGCTGATACTTTTTGATGTGTGCCAATATGGGAAGCCATCACCTCCAGGTTTTAAGTTGATGGGGAAGAAGGCGATATTGATGTGCTGGAGAGAGACATATTATTATTATTATTTATTTATTGCATTTGTACCCCACATTATCCCACCTTTTTGCAGGCTCAATGTGGTTTACAGAGTGTTATAATGATATAGTCATTACATGATCTTAAATACAGTCGATAATAAGCTGAAGGTAGATGAGGATTTAGATGGAAAGGTGTTAGGTAAGGTTGAGTGAGAAGTGTTTTTTGAGGCACTTGGGTGGTATGAGGAGTGATTTGTTTCGTTAAAGGATGTCTTTTGTAGGCCTTGTTGAAGAGATGTGTCTTCAAAGATTTGCGAAAGCTGGTTAAGTTGTCCATGGTTTTTAGGGCCATATCTGTGTGCTCTTGTACGCAAAGGTAGTCGCGTTTGCCTGTTTGTATTTAATTCCTTTACAGCTGGGGAAGTTCAAGTGGAGGAATTTGCGGGCTGATCTATTGGCGTTTCTGGGCGGTAGGTCCACTAAGTTTAACATGTAGAGTGGGCATCTGCATGAATGATTTTGTGTACGGTTGTGCAGATCTTGAACTCAATTCGTTCCTTGAGTGGGAGCCAGTGCAGTTTCTCTCTTAGGATCTTCAAATCATCCCAAACACTAGAAAATTATTTACAGTCTTTTCACAGTTTATTGATTATTTACTCCTTCATATTGTAGTACACGGGGATCCTCAGAATTAATAACAGCAACAAGCCATCTAAAAAACTTTTCAGTTATACTGATGGAGCTGTTCACCTCGTCATAGATCAACCCGTTTTCTCCTAATTTCTTACATATTTATACTTATTTGTTCATTTATTTTTGATCATTTCTTAAATGAATTTCTTCTTGAACATTTTCTTAAATACTTTTTAAATCTTTTTCCGAAAGAATATATATAGTGATGTAACTTAGCTTTTGAAGAGACTTAAAGCAGCATTATATCTCCAAAATAAACCTCTACCGACTTGGCCAGGTTTCGGAGGTCTTCTTCAGGGAAGAGGTTTACTAAAAAAAGAACACGTACATCAGTAAAATATCAAAAGTCCCGTCCACCACAATAACTATTTCTAAAGATAGATTCACTGTGATATACCATTTGAAACTACATAGATTCATATAAACAAAATGGCTGCGGCGTCTTCATTAGCCCCAGCAGTTTAAATAGACCACAGCTGATTGAAAAACGCCACTTTTTGATAGGCTCACGTCATATTTGTGAGCACCAATCAAATAAGTGACCACCAGTCTATTTCAGAATTCAATCCACAGGGGTGTAAAGCACGAAGCTGAAAAATCCATCGTTGTTCTTTATAATTTAATAAAGATTCAGTGTTACCACCTTCCCATCCCAACTGAACATGATCTATAACTCACCATCTAATCTCTTCCAATTGATGATTCGCTTCTATCCAATGTTGAGCTAAAGGGGCGGTCAGTATTTTATTTTTGATCCGCGATTTATGCTCATTTAATCTAATCTTAATCAGACGGCTCGATCTTCCTACATAGATCATGTTGCAGGGACACAATATGACATATACATTATTCCTTGAAGTGCAATCTGTATGAGCACGCGCCACTATTGGGCGTGTAGATCCAGGAGGAGTCCAAGATATTCCTTGTATTGTGAGATCGCACCATTGGCAGGAGTTGCATTTAAAGTGTCCCAAACTCTCAGGAGTCATTTGACTGTAATCCAATCTCTTATATGTCAACATCTCACCTATCGTTTTCCCTCTTTTAAATGCACAAATAGGATGATCTTCAAAACAGGCATGAACCTGCAACATGCTCCAATACCAATGTATGCTTTTATTAATACTTGAACTTAAAGTAGAGTATGGAATAACCGCAACGAGTTTGTCTTCCTCCTGTTGCACATTGTATTGTAATAACAAATTCCTACACGCATATTTAGCTCTTCGATATGCCTTTTTAATTATTGCAATAGGATAGCCTCTCTTCAAAAAACGCATAGTCATATTGTGTGCTTGATTTTCAAACAATAGATCATCAGAGCAGATCCTTTTAAGTCTCAAGAATTGGCTCACTGGCAAACTAGCCTTAAGATGATAAGGGTGGAAACTAGTAAAGTGAAGTAGAGTGTTTCGCATAGCGGGTTTCTGATATAAATCAGTACATAAATACCCATGTTTTTTATACACCCAAACATCTAGGAACTCAATACCTATCGAATGAGATTTAAATACAAACTTCAAATTACTCTGCTGAGAATTTAATTTTAACATGAATTCTTGGAGGGATTGTAAAGATCCATTCCAAATAAAAAATATGTCGTCTAGGAACCGCTTCCAGAGAGAAATCTGCCGAAATTCTTCTAATGTATATACAAATAAATCCTCAAATTTAGCTAAATAAAGAGTAGCAATTGAAGGGGCTAAGGACGCCCCCATCGCAACACCTTGAATCTGTTCAAAAAATTCCTCCTGGAAAAAGAAATAATTTTTTTCAATAACCAGCTGTGCCAATTGCATCAAAAATTCTTTAGAAATCCGTTGAGAGGAAGAACGTTTGTCTAATGTATCCGCAATGATTTGCAGAGCTTCACTCTGAGGAATAACTGTATATAAAGAAGTAACATCTACCGTCACCAAAATGGAGTCTTCTGACACCTGTACATTTTGTAGACAACGCAAAAATCCGTGGTGTCTTTAAGAAAGGATTCAACCTTACTGGCCGCTGGTTTTAAAAAAACATCTAAAAATTTAGATAGCGGCTCCAAGATACTACTACATAATGCCACAATCGGACGGCCAGGTGGCTCATGCATATTTTTATGTATTTTTGGTAAGAAGTAGATCCTAGGAGTATTTGGATGTTCCTCCACAAGAAAACGAGCTTCTCTTGATGTCAAAATCCGTTGCTCTACTGCTGCTGTTACTAGTTCCTTAATAACATGTTTCAAACTTGAAGTAGGATCCGACAGTAGTCTTCTATAAGTTGTTTCATCACTCAATTGTCTCCGTCCCTCACAAAGGTATTTCTGTTTATCCCAAATAGTAATGGCACCACCTTTATCTGCTTGTACAATAAGTACTTCCGATTGATTCTGTAATGATGTTAGTGCCTCCCTTAATTCTCTGGATAAATTCTGTGGTTTAAATTCCGAAATATATTGATGTTCCATAACTTCCAATTCATGCAAAATACATCTTTGAAACGCTAAAATGGAAGGAACTAAATTTTCATGTGGCATCCATATCGATTTTGGATGCACTATTGATATGTCTGGAGAACTCGGGTGATCTTGAAAAAATTTTTTTAAATGTAATTTTCTGAAAAACTTGTATAAACCCACTCGTGTTTTAAAAGGATCATAAATCATAGTGGGAACAAAACCCAATCCAAGATGCAAAAGTTTATTTTGAACAGATGTCAAATTAAATGTTGATATATTCACAATTACTGATTCTGATTCGATCGAGCCCTGGTTTGATAAAAATACACTGTAAAAAGACTGTAAATAATTTTCTAGTGTTTGGGATGATTTGAAGATTTTTGGTTGATTTAATCCTCACACCTATTGTATATGGTCCCTTTAAAGTAGACTGTTTCTCTCTTAGGGGCTTCGCACTTTCGTATTTAGTTTTTCCAAAAATGAGTCAGGCTGCGGTGTTCTGGGCTGTTTGGAGTTTTTTAATGGTCTGTTCTTTACAACCTGCATACAGGGCGTTGCAGTAGTCCAAATGACTTATCACTAGTGACTGTACTAGGGTGCGGAAGATGTTTCTTGGGAAAAAAGGTTTTATTCTTTTGAGTTTCCAGATTGAGTAGAACATTTTTTTCGTTGTATTCTTCACGTAGGTATCAAGTGTGAGGTTTCGATCAATAGTGACTCCAAGAATTTTCAGGTTTTCTGAAATGGGAAGTGTGCAGTATGGTGTGGTTATGGTGGGGTAGTTGTTTGTATTATATTGGGAAGTGAGAACTAGACATTGAGTTTTTTCTGCATTAAGTTTTAACTGGAATGAATCCACCCAGGAGTGCATGATTTGGAGGCTGTGGTTGATCTCGTTGGTTATTTCGTTTAAATCACTTTTGAACGGGATGTGGATCGTGACATCATCAGCATATATGTAGGGGTTAAGGTTTTGATTGGCTAGGAGTTTGGCTAGTGGTATCATCATTAGGTTGAAAATAGTTGGTGAAAGGGGGGATCCTTGAGGGACTCCGCATTCCGGTATCCAAGGTGATGATCTATCGGTGTTCGTTGTTACTTGGTAGGATCTGGTGGTGAGGAATCCTTCGAACCATTTGAGAACTGGGCCTCCGATTCCGAAGTATTCTAATAGGTGTAGTAATATTCCATGGTCCTCCATGTCGAAGGCACTAGACATGTCGGTTGCAATTGTTTTCTTGAATGAATTCATAGCAGACACTAGTACAGTTTCAGTGCTATGATTTGATCGAAATCCTGATTGAGACTCATGTAGAGTTACACCTAATCACACTGACCACCCTTCAACATCTTCTGTCCTTCTGTGACTGTTCTCTTGTGCTTGACTGCTTAAATATTTTAAATTTAAATGCTTTACTTTTTGTCTATTAGATTGTAAGCTCTTTGAGCAGGGACTGTCTTTCTTCTGTGTTTGTACAGCGCTGCGTACACTTTGTAGCGCTCTAGAAATGTTAAATAGTAGTAGAATTGAGTGTTTGGTAAGGTATTCCGTGAGTTGTTTCGTCACTATGCCTTCCATCAGTTTTGTGATGAGCGGGATTGAGGCAACTGGTCGGTAGTTGGTTAGGTCCATTGTGCTTTTCTTGGCATCTTTTGGCAATGGAGTGAGTAGGATATTTCCTTTTTCCGAGGGGAAGAGACCATTTAGGAGTCTGTGGTTTACTTGGTTCGTGAGGTCTTTTTTGAACTGTTTGGGTGCGGCTCTTATTAGGCTGGTAGGGCAAATGTCAAGTTTGCATTGAGATTTGGCATATTTTCTAAGCCAGTGTGTGAGTTCCTCTACTGAAATCAAGTCGAAATTGGTCCACGATCGATCGGCTGGGTATTCTTTCGATTTTGGGTCTAAGCATTCAAGGATGCTTGTGTACTCCATGGTATTGCTTGGTATCATGCCCCATCAATTAGAATATGGCGCACACAAATGATTGAACTCTTAAAAATGGAACGCTGTGGTGTTAAGGACATTTCTTCTGAAGAAGGTAAAAGGTTTCAGAGGATTTGGGAACACTTTTGGACTACCCTTCAGCCAGTAGCACGAAGTAGACTTCTTAACTAGAGTTTAGCTTCCTCATGGAGTGGTATTTTTGTCTGAATTGGTAAGGAATAAAAGGTCGGGGGAGGGGGAGGAAAGGGGGGTTTATGGGATATAGTTTCTTGCTTTTGGTTGTGTGTTTAACCTGATCCCAGAATGTTGTATGATGTATGTGAAAATAATAAAGAGGATTTAAACATAAAATGAGTGTGCACAGCGCGACTAGGAACAGAGTAGTGCAGGCAATGTGTGACCAGCGTGGGAAGGATGCTTCAGCTGGTGGAGGTTGGGGACCCCCACCAGCCAAGGTACCATCATGCTGCAGCGGCGGTGGCGGGGGCCAAAATGTGCCCCCCCCCACACTTTTGGCTCTGACCCCTCCGTCTGTCAAGGTCTGGCTATGCCTCTGGCTGTAAGCACACATTAATGCTTATCACAGTTTAGTAAAAGGACCTCTTGGAGTTTAGCTTCTCCTCCACCCCTAACTCCAGACTCCGTTCCTTTTATCTTGCTGCACCAGAAGCCTGGAATAGACTTCCTGAGCCAGTATGTCAAGCTCCATCTCTGGCCGTCTTCAAATCTAAGCTAAAAGCCCACCTTTTTGATGCTGCTTTTAACTCCTAACCCTTATTCACTTGTTCAGAACCCTTATTTTATCATCCTCACGTTAATATTCCCTTATCTCTTGTTTGTCCTGTTTGTCTGTCCTGATTAGATTGTAAGCTCCGTCGAGCAGGGACTGTCTCTTCATGTTCAAATGTACAGTGCTGCGTATGTCTAGTAGCGTTATAGAAATGATAAGTAGTAGTAGTGTTTGGGATTCCGGAATCTTGCTATTCTTTGGGTTCCGGAATCTTGCTACTCTTTGGGATTCCGGAATCTTGCAATCCATTGTCCTTATCCCTTATTTGTCTTGTTTGTCTGTCCTAATTAGATTGTAAGCTCTGTCGAGCAGGGACTGTCTCTTCATGTTCAAGTGTACAGCGCTGCGTACGTCTAGTAGCGCTATAGAAATGATAAGTAGTAGTAGTAGCTAGCTAAACAGCACTTTTTCTTATTCTTTTAATTTTTTTTCCTTTTTCGTTCTCCTGTTTGACATTGTTCCGTCTCTTTCTAGTGGACTTGATAAGAGAGTGATGCTTATTTTCATGATTAATCTTATTAAACCTCTGTAGTTATGGATTGCTTAATTGTACATTTTATTTTCTTTACAAGCGTATGCAACATTACAGTGTGCTCTGGGCTGTCTGAAATTTCAAACTCTCTTTTACTTCATTAGAAAGAACTGACTTGCTATGTTTCGTATGATGTGATCAGGGACGTATAAAGCGCAAACCAAAGGCAGAGGAGTTTGATTACATCATATGCTGATACAGTATATTGTTTTTATGCCTTTGGGATCTGGAATAGACAGTCAAACGTTTAATAAACATAAAAGATAAATAATGTGCTCTGAGTTCCATGAAAATTCAATTTTATTGGTTTGGTCTGTTTCGCTATAGGAAAAAAAAAAAAGGAAACAGGGAAACTAGATGTTCTGAGTGTCAGGGGCATATGAGAACTATAAGCTGGGAAGTGGTGGAAATGAAAACGGTAACAGAATTCAAACACGCATGGGATAAACATAAAGGAATCCTGTGCCGAAGGAATGGATCCTCAGGAGCTTAGTCAAGATCGGGAGGCGGGGCTGGTGGTTGGGAGGCGGGGATAGTGCTGGGCGGACTTACACGGTCTGTGCCGGGGCTGGTGGTGGGAGGCGGGGCTGGTGGTTGGGAGGCGGGGATAGTGCTGGGCAGACTTATACGGTCTGTCCCCTGAAAAGGACAGGTACAAATCAAGGTAAGGTATACACAAAAAGTAGCACATATGAGTTTATCTTGTAGGGCAGACTGGATGGACCGTGCAGGTCTTTTTCTGCCGTCATTTACTATGTTACTATGTAACTATAAGCTGGGGTTCACTTGGTGCTCTAACATCTTTGAGGGAGCTCTGAATGAAATCGGATGAACATTTAAAAGTTCTTTTTCAAGAGGAGGGGAAAGTCAGGGCTGGTCCTTCAACTAGACATCCGTCTAGGGCAGTGGACTTTTGGTGCTGCGTTGCAGCACCAGCACAGCCAGCAAAGATAGTAGCCAAGAAGCCCTTTAAAACCCATAGATGCAGGCAGACCTTTCAGTGTGCATGTTGAGAGGCTGAAAGGTACACCATTCATAGCAGCTTCTGAAGGGCTTCTCTACCGCTGCCTTTGCTGGCTGTGCTGCCTCCCCTGCTCTCTCTTCCCCATGAAGCCTGCATTTTGTTTGGCATTCCCATGGTTGTAGGGCAGTGGGGGTGGCAGCAGTGGTGGCAGGAGGATGGGAAGGAGGAGATGGTAGACGCCTTGAGGGGGAGGGAAGGAGAAAGGTGATAGATATCTTGGAAGAGAGAATTGAAGAAGAGATTAGCTGAACAACAACTTGGAGAAGGGGAAGGAAGAAGAGATAAAGTTTGGTGGACAGCTAGGAAGAGGGGAAGTGAAAGGGAGATATGCTGGGCACCTAAGGGGGGGGAGGGGGGAAGAGTATATATGCAGTACACTTAGAGAGATGGGAGAGGGAAGGGGAGATATGCTGAACACTTTGGAAAGGGAGATAGGGAAGGGTAGATATGCTGGATGCTTTCAAAGGGCAGTGGCGTCGTGAGGGCAGCTGACACCCGGGGCGGGTCGCCGCTGTGCAACCCCCCCCCCCCCGGGTGCAGCGCGACGCACCTCCCCCCTCTGTAGCGCAACCCCCCCTCCCGCGAGAACATACCTGGAAGGTGGTGAGGGGCGGGCAGGAGAGCCAATCCGCCGAGTACACGCCGCTTGGGGGTGTCGGCGCTTCGCTGGTTCCTTGCTCTCTCTGCCCCGGAACAGAGAGAGCAACCTGTTCTGGGGCAGAGAGAGCAAGGAACCAGCGAGGCGCCGACACCCCCCAGCGGCGTGCACCCAGGGCGGACCGCCCCATCGCCCCCTTCCTACGCCACTGAATGAGCTGTTAACAAGCAATAATTGACATTAATTGATACTAATTTGGATTTGCATGTGAATCTGGCTGATGCGAATAAAATCCAATAAATAAATAAATAAACGCTTACTCTTCAGCATGCAGTATTGTAGGTTCATTACCAATGCATGCTATGACATTATAAACACAAAGGAATCCTGTTTAGAAGGAATGGATCTATGGAATCTTAGCGGAGATTGGGTGGCAACTCTGGTAAATGGGAAGCGAAACCAGTGCTGAGCAGACTTCTACGGTCTACGCCCTGATCATAACTGAATAGATAGGGATGGGCTGGAGTGTTTAAGAGGCTTAGCATTAGAACCTTTAGTATAAGAACAGTTCTGGGCACACTTCTACTTTCTGTGCCCTGAGAAAGGCAAGGACAAATCAAACTCGGGTATACATATAAAGTATCACATACCATGTAAAATGAATATATTTTGTTGGGCAGACTGGATGGACCATTCAGGTCTTTATCTGCCATCATTTATTTTGTTACTATGAGGGGCATAATTGAACGTCGCCGGCCAAATAGATCGCCGGCGATCTATGTTGGCAGCGGCGCTACAGCTGGCCGGAACCGTATTATCGAAAAAGATGGCTGGCCATCTTTTTTTTCGATAATACGGTTTAGCCCGGCCAAATGCTCTGGAGTTCGCCGGGTTTGAGATGGCCGGGTTTGTTTTTCAGCTATAATGGAAAGTTATGTCGGCCATCTCAAACCCCGGCCAAATTCAAGGCATTTGGCCATGGGAGGAGCCGGCATTTTAGTGCACTGGCCCCCCTGACATGCCAGGACACCAACCAGCCACCCTAGGGGTCACTGTGGTGGACTTCAGAAAAGCTCCCACGTGCATAGCTCCCTTACTTTGGGAGCTGAGCCCCCCCCCCAACACCCCCCCCCCAACACCCCCCCCAAACCCACTACCCACAAATGTACTGCACCCACTAAAATTGCTCCAGGAACCTGCATACAGCCTCTAGGACTTATTGCTGCTGTATAACTTTGGCACACCAGTTCACACCTGAAGACTAATCTCTCTGAAAAAGTCCTTTCTTGAAATAACCACGTTTACTCACAGTTAACTGCAGATCAGAGGTTGTGCCCCACTGGTAAAGAGTCCCCTGGTACTAAGATTAGCAGTAGGTCAGAGTTGGCACAATGCTGTACAATGCCCTCTTTCAGCACCATTCAAGGTAAGAACTACGTTCTCTAACGTGGGTAACACAGGAAAGGGAACTAAAACTGGCTTACAAAAATGGCCACTACCGCATGGACTACAACAGGAAACAAAACAGGGTACGCTCTGACCCAGTTAGCAGGGGGGAAAAGCACCATGGGAGTAGAGCCCAGTACCCTACACCCACCAAAATGCATTGCTAATGTGACTCTGCAGGGCACCTAACAGAAAAGGTGTCACACTCACCCGAGAGCCACATCGCAACCAGGGAAAGGCTGTCGGAGGATACAACACATTCTGCTGTCATGGAGGTGGTACGGCATTTGAGGCTGGCAAAAAAGGTTTTTAGTTTTATTTTTTTAGTTTGGAAGGGGATTGGTGACCACTGGGGGAGTATGGGGAGGTCATACCCCATTCCCTCCAGTGGTCATCTGGTCAGTTGGGGCACCTTTTTGAGGCTTGGTCGTGAAAATAAAAGAACCAAGTAAAGCCGGCGAAATACTGCTTAACGCCGCTTTTTTTTTTCCATTATCGGCTAAAGCCGGCTATCTGGTAGCCACGCCCATGCCCGCCCATGTCCCACCTTCGCTAATCTACCGACATGCCCCCTTGAACTTTCGCCGGCGAAGCGATGGGAAAGCGGCGATGCTGTCAAAAATGCCGCTTTCGATTATACCGATTTCGCCGCTTTTAAGAAATCACCGGCCATCTCCCGATTTGTGTCGGAAGATGGCTGGCGATCACTTTCGATTATAAGCTGGCATGTTACTTAATCTGACCCAGTGAGCTGCATATTGCCACATGACATTTCCATCTTGTCTTGTCTCCTTTACCCTATAGAGCCTAACAAAATTTGGCTCACTGAACAGAACCATATGAGAAATTGTGATAACTTGATAGAGAGAAGTATATCAGTAGACTTGGGTCGTTACTCTGCTTGCTTAATTATATTCTTTCATGACTTGTTCATTCATTTCTTTTTGTCTTCCCCACAAATTTTGCTGCTTTAGGCAACAACCTAGTTTGTCTAAGGATTAAGCTTGCCCTTACTACTGCAAATTTGCTGTCTAAGGTTAGGAAAACACAAGCCTATTCTAATGACAAGGAAAAGTTCACCACCTACAAAGGAGATGAGGGAGGAATTTGGAGGTGGCAAAAACTGAACTCTTGATGAAATTATATAAGTAAACAAGCAGACCAGCACTGGAAAGTGAAGGCCCAGAGCATATGGATATGTTTCACTACTACCAACTTATCAGAGTCTGTATAGCTAGCTGTCTGTTCAGTGGGCCAATTTCTGGTGGTACTATGTCAGTGGGAGACAAGTGATAGAGAAATGAAGAATCCATACAGCAATGTATTTCTCAAGTCTGACACTGAAGGTAGGCAAGAAGGGCAATCTTTCTGTGTCTCCAAGCTATCAGGAGCCTCATGGACCTAACTCCAGCCAAACCTCCCCCCACCCCCCAAAAAAAAACAACCAACCAAACAACTAGTCATTTTCCTCCAGTGGTGAAAACCATCAGGTAGCATGGCAATAGGAAGTAAAAGAGCATGGAGCCTGTGTGTTGACATGCACTTAGAAACCCTGCACCAGTCTTGCCTCTTCCCACAGGGGTCCCTATTACCAAGGAAATCCTTGTAAGGGCGGGGCCTCCACTGGATCTGTGAACTCATGCCAGCTTAAGGGACCCAGACTGAATTTTCTTTATACTGCCACTACTGCTTGAAGATCTCCACATCAGTGGCGTAGCCACAGGTGGGCCTGGGTTGGCCAAGGCCCACCCACTTAGGGCACAGGCCCACCCAACAGTAGCACACGTTTAGTGGTAGCTGGTGGGGATCCCAAGTTCCACCAGCTGAAGACTTCCCCCTGATGCTAATGAGAATGCTATTCTTCACGATACCGGCACCTGCGCATGCTCAGTTTTCAGGGCATGCATGCTGCAGACTGCCAAGTTGGAAAGAAGCATTATTCTGACAGCTGAGATATTTTTTTGGTGGTGGTGGTGGGGGGGGGGGGGGGGGATGGGGGGAGGGAGAACACTTGGTGCCCACCCACTTCTTGCCTAGGCCCACCCAAAATCTGTTGCCTGGCTACGCCCCTGCTCCACATTCTCCAGGACTGCGTATAAGAGATGAGAGGCAATATTCCTTCTCAGCTGTGCAGGAGTCCTCCAGCTACATTGCTGCCACTGTAGGCGCTGTTTCAATATCACATTTTCAATCACAAGTGACCACCAAGTTCTGCAGGATTCCACAAAGAACCTGCCTGTCCCTAGCAATTGAAAATGTAGTATTGAAGCACCCGTCCTCACTGGCAGCAGTGCAGTTGGAGTTCTCTTGCAGAGTCTAGAGGGAACATTGATGAGAAATGTAGGACAGATTGGTGTTTGAGAGGAAGGGTGGCAGGTACAGGATCCAGGAAGAGTGTGGGAAATGCAAGGCTAACAGTTTAGCTGGATTTTCCACCACTTTACCTATGAAATGTGGCTATTCTGTTACATGATCTTGTTACGGGAAGAACTCAAAACCAATTTATGTTGTACTTTCCTTCTGTGAGTCAGATAAAATCAAAAGGAATTTTTGATTCTTCCATTCAATATCAAGTGACATTGATATGGAATTCTTTACCATTAGTGACTACGAGTTATTTCGTAAATCATTGAGAACTTTCCTATTTTCTAAATACATAGCTGTTGATAATGTCCGCTGATTTTATGGCTTTCATAGAGTTATACTATACTGTTAGACTATTTAATGTAGTTCTCGTAATTTCCTGGGTTGCTTTTGCCAGTCTTCTTTTTATATTGTTATCTGCAATGAGCCAGCATATGGTATTTATGGAATATAAGATCCATGTAACAGTAACAGTATTTCATTTCTCTCTATCTGTAGTATATCTAGATATGAGACCTTGCATGGTCACTTATAAAAAATTTTGCCTGACTTTTCAAGATTAAAATTGAGATCTTATACCACTTTCTCGGAATTGTTACCCCTAAAATTTGAGTGAAAACAACCTCTCTTTCAACGGCTTTCTTAATTCGGTACTGTTCTGCTGAACTTTAGCCCCAAAGCTTTTCTTGTTGTATGGACATTAGTAAGCTCCTGTTAAACTCAACACCAAGTACCCTTATGTGCACCCAGTAAATTGGAAGTTAGACCTACAGTGAGGTACACTTAGGACACATGTAAGTGCGATGGCTATACACATCAAACTGCTGTTTATTGTCTCAGTTGTATCATTGTGGTACTTTCTGTAAACTGCTGAAGTCATCTTCAGCCATATATAAACTAAAGAGACTTGATGGGTATCAGATTAAACCAAAACAATTTTTGATTAATCACAACCTCTTGGCCTAATGAGTGATAGCTATGCTAGGATGTTGTCATTATCTGCCAGAATTGAAACGTCCCCTGGATTCTGAGAAAACTGACTCTCCGTTATTTATAAACAGCATCGGGAGATGAACTGCTTGGTTTATATTGGAGAAAGGACACCATTCATTTTTATCCATCATACCTGCTTTTAGTGGTATTACTCACACACACAGGTTTGAGAAAACCTCAACAACTGAAGTGGTTTATATGCTTTTAACACTAATTCTAAGGTATATGGTGTACATTCATCACACGGAACCTCAGTCTGCCTAAGTACAGAGTGTATGCAAAAACTCATTCTCTGACTTGAGTTGGATTAATGAATAACACAAAATTTGAAATTTCACTAAACATCCTTGGTTTTAGCTGCACATGGAAATACTTTGCGAAGGGAACGGGCTCTACTGTTTGCTTAAATCAGATTCCTCTCTCTCTTTCTCCCTATGTGTATGTTGCTGCGTGTGCATTTGTGTGGGTGGGTGCTTTTGTCTTTGATAGGGTTTTTAAAAAATGTCTTTTATATCACTGTTCTGTGTATTTATCTCCAAATTCTATACATTGTATTTACCCCAAAATTCTATACATTGTGCCTTAAGTTGTATGCACTAATTTGGCCACATGGCCCAATTGCGTGTACAACTTGATTAACAAACCAATCGGTGCCGATAATTGGCGGCACTAATTGGCTTTAATTAGAACTTATGCGCACAACTTTCTAGACATATTATATAACACAGTGCATATGGAAAGGATGGGTTGTAGGCATTTCAAAAAACTATGTGCACCAGGAGCGTAGCTACGTGGGGCCACGAGAGCATGGGCCCCCACAGATTACGCCCTGGCCCCCTCTACATTTGATCCTCAGTGGGAGGGGGGGCAGAGCCTGAGGTGGGGGAGCACTGTTTAGCCACCTCCCCCTGCCGCTGATCCCCCTGCCACTTTGGAACCCCCCTCCCGCCGCCGCAACCCCCCCCACCACCGCCACCCGCCCGCCCCCCTGCACCGCCCCCGCATTAGGTACCTTGTTTGCTGGCGGGGGTTTTCTTCAGCCGAAGAGTCTTCTTCAGCGTCGGTCGACTCCAGCGCCTTCATTGTGTGATCATCTGTTTCTGACGCCTTACGTCCTGCACCGTGCATGTAGCCCCGTGCAGGACATAAGGTGTCAGAAACAGATGATCACACAACGAAGGCGCCTGAGTTGACCAACACTGAAGAAGACTCTTTGGCTGAAGAAAACCCCCGCCAGCAAACAAGGTACCTGATGCGGCGGTGGGGCGGGGCGGGCGGGCGGTGGTGGCGGGGGGGGGGGGGTTGCGGTGGCAGGGGGGATTCCAAAGTGGTGGGGGAGTCGCCGGCAGGGGGAGGTGGCTAAACAGTGCTCCCCCACCTCAGGCTCTGCCCCCCCCCCTCCCGCCGAGGTCTGGCTACGCCCCTGATGTGCACTATTATAGAATACCAGGTATTTAGGCCTGGTTTTAGGTGGTTTAAATGGGTGCACCTAAATTTTAGGCGTAATAATGGCATGTGAGAGTATTCTATAAAGTATGCTTAACTTTAGGCATACTTTATAGAATCATGCTAACTGCGTGGTTTTACGGCACTGATTTTTAAGGCTCCATATATAGAATTTTCCCCTTATTGTGTATGAATGAGTGGAATGTAATCCAAACGAATTTGTTGTGGTATCCCATAGAAAAAGAAGTCACAAAAATAGGAGACGTAGAGGGGCATAACTGAATGAAAACGTCTATCTCCATGGGCGTTTATCTCCGAGAACGGGTCCGTGAAGGGGCGGACCGAACTGTATTTTCGCAAAAAATAGACGTCCATGTTTTATTCGACAATTTGTGAGCTGGGCATTTTTGTTTTTCAGCGATAATGGAAAATGAAAGCGCCCAGCTCAAAAACGAATAAATCCAAGGCATTTGTTCGTGGAAGGGGCCAGGATTCATAGTGCACTGGTCCCCCTCACATGCCAGGACACCAACCGGGCACCCTAGGGGGCACTTTTACAAAAACAAAAAAAAAAGGTAAAAGAGCTCCCAGGTGCATAGCACCCTTCGCTTGTGTGTTGAGCCCCCCAAATCCCCCTCAAAACCCACTGCCCACAAGTCTACACCATTATTATAGCCCTAAGGGGTGAAGGGGGGCACCTACATGTGGGTACAGTGGGTTTGGGGGGTTGGACGACTAATAAGCATTAAGCAGCACAATTGTAACAGGTAGGGGGGGGATGGGCCTGGGTCCACCTGTCTGAATTCCACTGCACCCCTTAACAACTGCTTCAGGGACCTGCATACTGCTGCCAGGGAGGTGGGTATGACATTTGATGGTGAAAATAAAAAGTTGTGAAACATCATTTTTTTGTGGTGGGAGGGGGTTAGTGACCACTGGGGGAGTCAGGGGAGGTCATCCCTGATTCTCTCCGATGGTCATCTGGTCATTTAGAGCACTTTTTTGGGACCTGTTCGTGTGAAAAAAGGGTCCAACAAAAGTGGCCTAAATGTTCGCTAAAAACGCCTTTATTTTTTCGATTATCGCCCTAACACGTATATCTCTCCTCGGCCGATAACCACGCCCCAGTTCCACCTTCGCCACACCCCCATCAACTTTGTCCGCATCCGCGATGGAGTGCAGTTGAAAACATCAAAAATCGGCTTTCGATTATACCGATTTATTCGTTTTTGTGAGATAAACGTCTATCTCCCGATTTGGGTCGAAATCTAGGCGTTTTTCTCTTTCGATTATAAGGTGGGTAATAATTCATAGTGGGTAAAAAAAGTGGGAGAGCGACCAAGGATACCAGAGATGGGAGTAACTAGTACATAAGTACATAAGTACATAAGTAGTGCCATACTGGGAAAGACCAAAGGTCCATCTAGCCCAGCATCCTGTCACCGACAGTGGCCAATCCAGGTCAAGGGCACCTGGCACGCTCCCCAAACGTAAAAACATTCCAGACAAGTTATACCTAAAAATGCGGAATTTTTCCAAGTCCATTTAATAGCGGTCTATGGACTTGTCCTTTAGGAATCTATCTAACCCCTTTTTAAACTCCGTCAAGCTAACCGCCCGTACCACGTTCTCCGGCAACGAATTCCAGAGTCTAATTACACTTTGGGTGAAGAAAAATTTTCTCCGATTCGTTTTAAATTTACCACACTGTAGCTTCAACTCATGCCCTCTAGTCCTAGTATTTTTGGATAGCGTGAACAGTCGCTTCACATCCACCCGATCCATTCCACTCATTATTTTATACACTTCTATCATATCTCCCCTCAGCCGTCTCTTCTCCAAGCTGAAAAGCCCTAGCCTTCTCAGCCTCTCTTCGTAGGAAAGTCGTCCCATCCCCACTATCATTTTCGTCGCCCTTCGCTGTACCTTTTCCAATTCTACTATATCTTTTTTGAGATACGGAGACCAGTACTGAACACAATACTCCAGGTGCGGTCGCACCATGGAGCGATACAACGGCATTATAACATCCGCACACCTGGACTCCATACCCTTCCTAATAACACCCAACATTCTATTCGCTTTCCTAGCCGCAGCAGCACACTGAGCAGAAGGTTTCAGCGTATCATCAACGACGACACCCAGATCCCTTTCTTGATCCGTAACTCCTAACGCGGAACCTTGCAAGACGTAGCTATAATTCGGGTTCCTCTTACCCACATGCATCACTTTGCACTTGTCAACATTGAACTTCATCTGCCACTTGCACGCCCATTCTCCCAGTCTCGCAAGGTCCTCCTGTAATCGTTCACATTCCTCCTGCGACTTGACGACCCTGAATAATTTTGTGTCATCGGCGAATTAAATTTGCTGACAGTTTTACTCATTTCTCCCAAGGAGTATCCCTAACCACACCCTCTCCAAAGAACATCGCACGATGTGATACCTGCCAGTGAGCATTCTCCGGAGTAGTCCCCACGCTCTGGAATCCACTCCCTGAAAGGCTCCGCTTAACACTAGAGTATATCTCAGTAGCGTAGCTAGATGGGGCCACAGGGGCCTGGGCCCCCCAAATTTCATCTGGACCCCTGGTTTTGCTGGCGGGGGTCCCTAACCTCAACCAGCTGAAGTCTTGTCCAGCACCGGTCTCCGGCGCCGCCGTTTTCCCTGCCCAGCTCTCTCTTCCTCCTGACGTCCTGCATGCTCGGAGCGTGCAGGACATCAGGAGGAAGAGAGAGAGCAGGGCACGGAATGTGGTGGCACCGGAGACCAGCGCTGGAGAATGCTTCAGATGGCGGAGGTTCGCAAATTGAGCCGTCCGTTAAAGTTTTCGAGCTGGTCGATTTTGTTATGAATAATAACATTATCCTTAATCAGGCACTCAGTTGTAGTTTTTAATGAACTTAGTTCTTGTTGGAACTTCCCTTATCCTTTTTGGTCCTGTCTGTTTGTCCTGATTTAGATTGTAAGCTCTTTCGAGCAGGGACTGTCTTCTTCGTGTTCAATTGTAAAGCGCTGCGTACGACTGGCAGCGCTATAGAAGTGATTTATAGTAGTAGTAATAAAATGTTTTATTGTGTATTGTACTGACATTGTAATGTAGCATACCATAGAGTGTTCTGAGAAAGTATATGTATAAAAATGCCCTAGTAAAGTACGGAATATTTATCCAGACAAATTGCATAATTGTTAATCACAGTCATAGACACCGCCATCCTTAATTCAACATTTTCTTTTTTTTTTTTCATATTTTTATTAAGGTTTTTCAAGTATAACACAACAAAAAAAAAAAAGTTACAATAATCCATGGCAAAGTTAATAACAAAAATGAAAAGACAGAACAACATACCATGACAATACCCATAGCAAATCAGCAATTATACAATTATCAGGTAGTGCTATTAGGAGTCCGACAAAATGAATCTAAACGAGCCCAGGTCTTCAAGACAGATTGAACACAACGGTGCTTAATACAACATTTTCTATCCTTTTTGGAAAAAATATAATTGCACAGTTAACCTGCATAATACAGTGCTGAAATCTTAAAAATTAAGAAAGCCAGAAGAACCAATATTGCTTTATTTTTGCAGCCTTGCATTTGAATTTAATTATGCACCTTTTCCAAAACCAAGACAGAGTTACCCGCAGGATAGTTCTAATGGAAATATCACACAAACTTCTCTCTTGTACGGATGTCAACTAAGCCAGCATGAAAGGGTGGGCTCAGGGAAAAACCAGTGAGAGCATCACTAAGCTGTGAATATTCAGGGACTTCTAATGTAAATGATTGACTGCTTAGCTTTGGGAAGCATAGCATTAATTGAGCCAGACATTCAGATACATTTCTGATGGGCACATTTTGCTAATGTACAATACATTTGTATGCATTTCAAATTGTGTTTTTTCTTTGTTTCTACAAGCCGCTTAGAAGTTGACAGGGATAATTTGCAGTCTTTACTCTGCTCTCCTCTTAATGGCTCCTGGCTTTCTTTCACTTTTGTTGCAACCTCTCAGGATTGCCTACATTTCCTGTTTTGAGAGTATCCTATCAAGGACTGAAGTGTGGGCAAACAAAATGTTTTTGCTTCCTGTTTGTAGTTGGCTTTGACACCCCATAAGCCCGTTCTTTATGCTTCCTCTGCCTCTTTACAGATGTTCATACCAAGACAGCAACATTGCATGTCTGACTAGGGATAATGGGGCTCATGGAAATTGTAACGAGCTTGTTAATGCTAGAAGCTTAAAAAAAAATGTTAAAAGATCGGCATGCACATTCCTAAATCTTCACTTCCCCAGCTGTAAAGGTCTAAAATACAGATTCATGCATGCATACAGCTTTTCATACTTAAGTTCACAAATGTGGAATGCTTTACCAATGGACCTGAAAATTATTCACAACCTAATTAACTTCCGTAAGGCATTGAAGACACATCTCTTTAATAAGACATACCACAATGACTTATAATTGGAATTGGAATTCACCATCATCTACTTAACTATAGGATTACTCTCTTCATATACCGTATTGTTTAATTTTAATATGCAATCCATGTTAATATGTGATACCATTTGTATAGTTTCCCTTTTTTACACGACTGTTCATTTAGCATTCATGTTCTATATATATTATCAATTGTATATGTAACAACAACAAAGACAACAACAACGAAGAATAAGACTGAAACAACATAATCACTGCCCAACACTATTACTCTCACCATAATACCGTCACCTGAGCAACTACATAAAGCCAACACCTACACAAGACCACAATGTATTCTTCTACCACATATATACACACTTGATTGTAAAACCACGTGTTAACAAGTACGCAAGTACACAATGCATTTTTCTACCATGTATGTACGCACTTGATTGCAAGATCATGTGCATATCTGAAGTCCGGAAATGGCAATCGCCATAACGGCAAATGTAAGCCACATTGAGCCTGCAAATAGGTGGGAAAATGTGGGATACAAATGCTACAAATAATAATCTACTGTAATAAAACTCACCCTCAACGTTCTGAGGACACTGACGTCAGTGAAGCCAAGCCCTGACCTCCTTCAAAAAGGTTCGAAGGTTTGTGGTGGTGAAGCCACCAAAATCGCTCCGGGCCCCGCCCTCGAGGGCGGAGCAATGGCAGAACAACGAAGGGGTTGGCAGGGAGGGAGGCAGGGAGGCGGGGGGGGGGGGAAATCGCTCCGGGCCCCGCCCTTGCGTCAAACGTCATGACGTTGGGGGCGGAGCAATGGCAGAGCAACGAAGGGGTTGGCCAGGGAGGGAGAGGGGGGTGTTGGCGACAAAAACCTTGCTAGCGCCCGTTTCATTTGCTCTGAAACGGGCCTCTTTTACTAGTAATAATAATAATTCTGAAATGACATAAGTCATGACGGAAAAATTGTAAGCCACATTGAGCCTGCAAATAGGTAGGAAAATGTGGGATACAAATGCAGCAAATGCAATAAATAAATAGCACTATATATTAATATGTTAATTTAGAACAAACCTCTTACTCTGTTCATAACTATATCTTTTGCAATATAATGTAAGCCACATTGAGCCTGCAAATAGGTGGGAAAATGTGGGATACAAATGCAGCAAATGCAATAAATAAATAAAATGAAGAGGTAGTTATAACAGACATCTCGGAGACTGGGTGGAAGGAGGACACGAATGGGACACTGTGGGGTCCTTTTACTAAGGTGTACTGAAAAATGGCCTGTGGTAGTGTAGGCGCGGGTTTTGGGCACGCGCGGATCCATTTTTCAGCGCGCCTGTAAAAAATGCCTTTTAAAAGTTTTGCCGAAAATGGACGTGTGGCAAAATAAAAATTGGTGCGCGTCCATTTTGGGTCTGAGACCTTACCGCCAGCCATTGACTTAGCGGTAAGGTCTCTCACCTCAACCATGCGGTAATCGCCTATACACGTCAAGTCAGCGTTACTGCCCGATTTTCACTGTATGCTAGAAAATAAAATATATTTTCTGGTGCGTGTAGTGGATGCGCGTAAAAAATGAATTTACCACATGGGCCATGCGGTAGCTGGGAGGTAACTCTGAATTGCAGCATGTTGGGCAAGCGTAGACATCTATACGGCTTAGTAAAAGGGCCCCTGTATTAGAAGGATAAAAATTATATCACACTGATAAGGTGGATCAAATTGGAGGCAGGGGAGTTGTGCTATATGCTAAAGAGGGAATTGAGTCAACCAAAATAACAATTCAGCAGGATACAGATGGCAAAGTGGAATCCTTATGAATAACATTCTATGTGTGAAAGTTGTGGATGAAGTACATACATATGATATGAGTTTGATTCCCACTTCAGGCACAGGCAGCTACTTGTGACTCTGGGCAAGTCACTTAACCCTCCATTGCCCCATGTAAGCCGCATTGAGTCTGCCATGAGTGGGAAAGCGCGGGGTACAAATGTAACAAAAATAAAATAGATACTATTGGAGATTCTACATAGAATGTTGCTACTATTGGAGATTCTACATGGTATGTTGCTAATCCACTAGCAACATTCCATGTAGAAGGCTGCGCAGGCTTCTGTTTCTGTGAGTCTGACGTCCTGCACGTACGTCAGACTCACAGAAGCAGAAGCCTGCGCGGCCACATTGGTGATCTGTAAGGGCCGACTTCTACATGGAATGTTGGAATAGCAACATTCCATGTAGAATCTCAAACAGTAGCAACAGTGGAGGAGTGGTTAGGGTGGTGGACTTTGGTCCTGAGGAACTGAGTTTGATTCCCACTTCAGGCACAGTCAGCTCCTTGTGACTCTGGGCAAGTCACTTAACCCTCCATTGCCCCATGTAAGCCGCATTGAGTCTGCCATGAGTGGGAAAGCACGGGGTACAAATGTAACAAAAATAAAATAAATATAGAAGAAAAGTGTATACAGGAGTGATTAAGAAGATAGATTGCTAGATGGATGGATGATAATTTATTGTGTATAGAATAGTGCTACGTAATGCTAAATTGTGTGATTGTGATGGAATCCTTAATGCACTTGGAATATTTATACATGTCTTTACTGAATGTGCGCTTTGTACGCCTTTGATCCAAATATTCCTTTATACTTGTTTACTTATTTGGGGCTGTTTGTTGTTTTCCAGTTATCATCATTGTCCCCCTCTGTGTATCTGCATTGTCCCCCCTCTGTGTATACACAGCTCATTATTTAGGGCACCTTTTATCAATCTGCAGCAAAAGTGGGCCTGCGCTGGCATTGGTGCGTGTTTTACGCACGCGCTGAGGCCCCCTTTTACTGCAGCCATGCGGCAAGCATTTGCCACATGGCCATTTTTGGGGAGCTCTTACCACCACCCATTGACGGCATGCTATGGCTGTGAAGTACCACCGGGCTGCTGCGGCAGCCTGGCAGTACGTCCTATACAGCGAGCGGTAAGCCCGTGTTGGGCTTACCACCACTTAGTAAAAGGAGCCCTTAGTGTACTTGACCCTTCCTTATGGAACGCCTTACCATTTCATTTGCGTTTGGAATCCTCATTTCTGAAATCCAAGTCATATCTAAAGAGCTACATGGGGCCACGGGGGACCTGGGCCCCCGTAGATTTGGCCCTGGACCCCCCTTGCCGACGACCCTCTCGACCCCCCTCCCGCTGCCAACCCGCCATCGCCGTTGCCTACCTTTTGCTGGCGGGGGACCCCAACCCCCACCACCCAAGGTCCTCTTCTTCCTTCCTTCGTTCTGTTTCTGAGTCTGACATCCTGCACGTACAATGTGCAGGATGTCAGACTCAGAAACAGAACGAAGGAAGAAGAGGACCTCGGCTGGGGGGGGGGGGTTGGGGTCCCCCGCCAGCAAAGGTAGGCGACGGCGGCGGCGGGAGGGGGGTTGAGAGGGTCGTCGGCAGGGGGGAGTCAAAGTGAGCGATGCTGATGGTGGAGGTGGCGGCTGTGGGGGGGGGGGGCGGCAATGGCGGGGGTGTCGGCGGTGCCAGGGGGGGCTAAAATGTGCCCCCTCACCTCGGGCTCTGGACCCCCCTCCCGCCGAAGTCTGGCTACGCCCCTGAGTACAAGTGATTTAACTGACAAGGAGCTGTTTGAATCTCTTTGACTATCGACCCCATAGCGTTCAAGGTGAGAAGGACTTTGGTTATAAACGCTGCTGTTAATCAGCCTTTCCTAGTATGGGACGAAGCAGGTATGGAATCTCAACTCCAGTTCTGTATGGAACAACAGAAGACATGCGCAGAAAAGCAAGAGACTTTCAGTAAAAAAAAACAGCACAGACAGACCAAATAGCAGCGAGGAATTTTTCAAATGAGGGCGTCTCACTTATGAAATGTTCTAAGAGGGACATTCCAAATACAGGAATGTGAAGCACTTAAAAGGGGGAGCCTCGAGTCATATGAAAGTTAAAAAAAAAAGGGACCCCTACACACATGCACTCACCGCAATTCGAAACCTCTCTGAAAGCCCAGACTGCCCCAAGCGATGTGAGGAGGGGGTTTGATGGCAGACCCCCTACACTGATCATCTGTGTGCATTTATGATTACAAAAAAGGGCTAATTTAATTACTCTTATCAGAATGCCATCTGAATGTAACAAAACAGATAATAGGTTCCAGAGACTTTTATTTGCAAACATTTGGGCCCGTATTTGGTAATGAACAAATAACGAAGGACACATTACCCACGTATACCTGCATTTGTTTCCCTCATACAACAAGCGCTGACCTACTGCACTGCGGCTCACTTGCCAGAAGCTCAAGTTCCCAACGATAATATTTCCAGGAATGAAGTGAATCAGCACTTCTGAAAGGGAAACACATTTCTTAAAAAAAAAAAAAATACCGAAACACTCCACAATAATCATGGTTTTCTAAAAAATGAAAATTAAAGGGAGAACGCATAAGCTACAGAAAACTGTCATGGTTTAACACGTTTCAAATAGTTGGAAAAGAAGACGTTCCTGGAAAGGAAGGGCCCGATATTCAAAGCAGTTTAGCTGGCAGCTGACCAGTTAAATCGCTCGGTTAGGGCTTCCGATTTAACTGGTCAGCAGATAAACTTACCTTAAGCAGGTAAGTGCCGCTGAATATCGTGGTTAGTACCGATGTCAAAGCTGGCTATGTTGGGGGTGTTCCAGAGGTGAAGTCAGTACTTGGCCACTTGAGCGTTAATATTCAGCCTATAAGGAGGAGATTCTATACATGGTGCCTAAAACCTCAGCGCTGAAATCAGTGCTGACTAAGCGAATTATATAATCTGCACCTAGATTTAAGCACAGATTATAGAATACACTTAGTTGATATCTCAGCACCTACCACAACATCACCTTGTATTTGTTCATACCGGAATTGGCGAACGCCAATACGGTATTATGTAAGCCACATTGAGCCTGCAAATAGGTGGGAAAATGTGGGATACAAATGTAACAAATAAATAAAACTCTGTGTCTACATTTGGGTGCCAATTATAGAACACGCTTACATAGTAAAATAGTAACATAGTAAATAACGGCAGATAAAGACCTGCATGGTCCATCCAGTCTGCCCGACAAGATAAACTTATTATACTTTATGTATACCCAAGTTTGATTTGTCCTTGCCTTTCTCAGGGCACAGACCGTACAAGTCTGCCCAGCAATGTTCTTGTACTAAAAGTTCTGAAGATTCTGGAATCCTAAAGAGTTACAAGATTCTGGAATCCCAATTAGTAGCAACATTCCATGTAGAACCCCAAAGAGTAACATAGTAACATCTGGTAACATAGTAAATGACGGCAGATAAAGACCTGAACGGTCCATCCAGTCTGCCCGACAAGATAAACTCATTATACATGGTATTATTTTTTGTTACTTTTGTACCCCGCGCTTTCCCACTCATGGCAGGCTCAATGCGGCTTACATGGGGCAATGGAGGGTTAAGTGACTTGCCTTTATATATATACCCGAGTTTGATTTGTCCTTGCCATTCTCAGGGCACAGACTGTAGAAGTCTGTCCAGCAATGTTTTTGTACTTAAAGTTCTGAAGATAACGTCGAAGCCCTTTGAAATTTACACTCAAGCCCATCCATATCTTTTCAGTCACGATCAGGGTGTAGACCGTAGAAGTCTGCCCAGCAACGGTTTTGCTTCCCAACTACCAGTGTTGCCACCCAATCTCCACTAAGATTCAATGGATCCATTCCTTCTAAACAGGATTCCTTTGTGTTTATCCCATGCATGTTTGAATTCCGTTACCGTTTTCATCTCCATCACCTCCTGCGGGAGGGCATTCCATGTATCCACCGCCTTCTCTGTGAAAACATACTTCCTGACATTACTCCTGAGTCTGCCCCCTTTCAACCTCAATTGAACCTCAATTAGTTGATATCTCAGCGCCTAAAACTATGACCATCCATTTACACCAATGAAAATATGTCGTAAATCCTGGCACATAGATTTATGTGTACACTAGTAAAAAAAGGCCCGTTTCTGGAGCCAATGAAACGGGCACTAGCAAGGCTTTCCTGTGGCCCCCCCCCCCCCCACCGAACGCACCTTGGTTGTTAGTGAGGGCATTGCACCGCCGTGGCCGCCGTCAATGTGTGACTGTGGCCCCCCCACCCAACGTACCTTCGTCGTCAGCGGGTGGCCCATTGCGGCGCCCTGGCCGTCGTCGATGTGAGTGAATTGCTCCGCCTCCGCCCTCAATGTCATAACGTTTGACGCGAGGGTGGGGCCCTGAGACTGTGATTTTGTTGGCTTCAGAGCTTCGAACTTACGAACCTTAGCTTCAGTGATGTCATCAGACAA
This sequence comes from Microcaecilia unicolor, assembly GCF_901765095.1. Lineage (NCBI taxonomy): Eukaryota > Metazoa > Chordata > Amphibia > Gymnophiona > Siphonopidae > Microcaecilia > Microcaecilia unicolor. The sequence goes on along the minus strand of NC_044033.1, from coordinate 30,002,167 downwards.
TAGAACGTTGAGGGTGAGTTTTATATATATAGATAAGTACATAAGTATTGCCATACTGGGAAAGCCCAAAGGTCCATCAAGCCCAGCATCCTGTTTCCAACAGTGGCCAATCTAGGTCACAAATACCCGGCAAGTCATATTCTATAACTACATGCGTAAATTTCAGAACAGCCTCAAAATGCCCATTTCCATAACCATGCCCCTTTTTGCCTACACATATTAAAAGTTTGGTGCTCTTCATTACAGAATACGCTTATGTAAGAGGCATATTTTCAAAGCACTTTGGGAGGCTAAGTTCCATAGGTTTCTATGGAACTTTGGGAGGCTAAGTGCTTTGAAAATAAGCCTCAAAATTTGTGAGTTACATGCGTAAATTCTAATCAGTGCCAATTAGTGCTCATTATTGCTTGTTAAGTGGTGTTATCAGTGCTCATTAGCTTCTTAAGTGCATTGTTATAAAATCCTCTTGGATTTCAGTGTGGATATCTAGGCACATAGAATCTGGGGGTAAGTGGGCTCCTATGGTGGCCAGATTTACTGCATAAATGGGACCAAACAAAAATCTGTCCTATTTTTATCCAGTAACCCATGGCCACTCCCTACACTCCCTCCCAGGAACTCTGTTCACTAGGCAAATCTCTCCTAATTGCACCCTTCTCCTCCATCGCTAACTCCAGTCTCCGTTCCTTTTGTCTCGCCGCACCTTATGCCTGGAATGGGCTTCCTGAGCCGTTACGACTAGCTCCATCTCTGGCCGCCTTCAAATCCTGGCTTAAGGCCTACCTATTTGATGCTGCTTTTGACTCCTAACTTGTCACTTACTCGTAACCTTTATCTTGTCTTCCTCTCTTCAATAGTTCCTTTCCCTATGTGTCCTTCTATCTGTCTTACCCTTATCCTTATTGGTCCTGTCTGTCTGTCTGTCCTGATTTAGATTGTAAGCTCTTTTGAGCAGGGACTGTCTTTTCTTCATGTTCATTTGTGAAGCGCTGCGTACGACTGGTAGCGCTATAGAAATGATTCATAGTAGTAGTAGCAGTAGTAGTAAACCTATTTTAACTTTTTCTTGCACACGAGTGATGACTCATTCTCTAATTCACCAGTTTTTACAGCTCTTATACATCTATTGTGGGTTAAAAAATTGGTTGATCTCAAATTTACTATTTTAATCAACAATACTGGATTCCATAGCTAGCATGCTAAGAAGTCTGGAAAATATACCCCTCATACTGTTTTGTGTTATTGTTCTTTTAAAACTGTGAGGCACTTGATTTCAGATGGGTCCATCTGTCCAGCTGTGTTTGTCTCCCTGTCAATGACATCACTCAGCCCTCGTATCAGATGACAGGTTTTGATCTCTAGCATTGTCTGGGGGGTTTGTGCTCCCTCTCTGTTTGTTTACCTTTCCTTTTCAAGTGCAGAAAGCATCACAATGTGATTACCTCTTTCTGGTTCTAACCAGGTCTTGATGCTTCCTGCAATCAAAAAAAAAGGGGGGGGGGGGGGGGGGGGGGAGGAACCAGGAAGAAAAATCAGCAGTAGTGGCCAAAACTTAAAGGAGCAGATGCTTTCGACCAAACATATGAATAATACACTTTTTAAAAAAGCATGTTAAGCTGTGATGGTCTAGTGTTCTACCTGAATTGATTCTAAATAATTATGGTTTTGTTACTGGACTAGCTATCGTGTTAGAGGATAAATATATGTTAATCAATCTGACAAGACTAGAAGTGTCGAAAAACCAAGTGCTGTTTTTTCACTGGGATACCTGATTGCAGACAAATCACCTCTATTGTATGTGTTAGCTGATATTATCTTCTGAAGCGCTTTGCTATACGTTTTGAAAGATAAGTACATAAGTAATGCCATACTGGGAAAAGACCAAGGGTCCATCGAGCCCAGCATCCCATCCACGACAGCGGCCAATCCAGGCCAAGGGCACCTGGCAAGCTTCCCAAACGTACAAACATTCTATCCATGTTATTCCTGGAATTGTGGATTTTTCCAAGTCCGTTTAGTAGCGGTTTATGGACTTGTCCTTTAGGAAACCGTCCAACCCCTTTTTAAACTCTGCTAAGCTAACCGCCTTCACCACATTTTCCGGCAATGAATTCCAGAGTTTAATTACACGTTGGGTGAAGAAAAAGTTTCTCCGATTTGTTTTAAATTTACTACACTGTAGTTTAATCGCATGCCCCCTAGTCCTAGTATTTTTGGAAAGTGTGAACAGACGCTTCACATCCACCTGTTCCACTCCACTCATTATTTTATATACCTCTATCATGTCTCCCCTCAGCCGTCTCTTCTCCAAGCTGAATAGCCCTAGCCTCCTTAGTCTTTCTTCATAGGGAAGTCGTCCCATCCCCGCTATCATTTTAGTCGCCCTTCGCTGCACCTTTTCCAATTCTACTATATCTTTCTTGAGATGTGGCGACCAGAATTGAACACAATACTCAAGGTGCGGTCGCACCACAGAGCGATACAACGGCATTATAACATCCTCACACCTGTTTTCCATACCTTTCCTAATAATACCCAACATTCTATTCGCTTTCCTAGCCGCAGCAGCACACTGAGCAGAAGGTTTCAGTGTATTATCGACGACGACACCCAGATCCCTTTCTTGGTCCGTAACTCCTAACGTGGAACCTTGCATGACGTAGCTATAATTCGGGTTCTTTTTTCCCACATGCATCACCTTGCACTTGCTCACATTAAACATCATCTGCCATTTAGACGCCCAGTCTCCCAGTCTCATAAGGTCCTCTTGTAATTTTTCACAATCCTGTCGCGATTTAACAACTTTGAATAACTTTGTGTCATCAGCAAATTTAATTACCTCGCTAGTTACTCCCATCTCTAAATCATTTATAAATATATTAAAAAGCAGCGGTCCTAGCACAGACCCCTGAGGAACCCCACTAACTACCCTTCTCCATTGTGAACACTGCCCATTTAACCCCACTCTCTGTTTCCTATCCTTCAACCAGTTTTTAATCCACAATAGGACATTTCCTCCTATCCCATGACCCTCCAATTTCCTCTGTAGCCTTTCATGAGGTACCTTGTCAAACGCCTTTTGGAAATCCAGATACACAATATCAACCGGTTCCCCTTTGTCCCCTTTGTCCACATGTTTGTTTACTCGTGTGGAAAGTTCTCGAAAAAACACAAACATTTTCAGTGTATCATCCTGTAATACAGACATGCATGCCTCCATTATGAAATCATAACTTTTAATTTTTTAAATCTTTTTCTATCCATTCCCTGCTCACCTAGTCCAGCCATTGCAGTCACAGTTCACCGTTAAAGGCCTTGCAGCAGGCCACCTTCTGGAACCAAGTAATCATTGGCCCTAAATTCACCCATTAGATACCACTGTTGCATGATAAATGATTGGAAAACCCTTCTCCTCCCCTCAGGGACTGTGAATGATGCCTCCATGTAATTATCAACTCCCACCTCCCCAGACCAAGAAGACTTGACCCGGCTCTAATCAGACTTGGACCTTTCACAGGGCAGTGAGCCCTATATGCTACTGAGCTACCAGACTAGACTCAACTATTTTTAAATAGTTGCAGGGCCCATATCCTGAAAAAAACTTCAAACCGCCCAAAATACAGCAGCGAGACTCATTTTTGGCAAATCACGTTTTGAGTGCGTAACCCCCCTTTCATGTAAAACTTCACTGGCTCCCTATCAAAGAGCGAATCAACTTCAAGATCCACACATTAATCCACAAGATTATCCACGGTGAATCTCCGGACTATATGCTTAATCTGATTGACCTTCCTACCAGAAACATGTCTGAATCTTCGCGAAATTACCTCAATCTGCATTACCCCAATTGCAAAGGAATCGAATACAAAATCTATTATGAATCTAACTTCTCCTTCCTAGGCAGCCAACTCTGGAATGCCCTCCCCAGATCTATCCGATCTATCCATGACTACCTACCCTTTCGGAAAGCACCAAAAACCCATTTATTCAAGCAAGCCTATCCACATGACCCTGATTAATCTTATGAACCCATCTACCTATTATACACCCATATGATTACGACATTGATCCAGACCATATCTCCCACTTTGCTCCCCTCTATTACCTATCCCTACCTACTCATCTCTTAACTTTTACCCTCTGTAACAATATTCTGTATTCCTATTACTATGTCAGCCGCATTGAACCTGCTTATCTCTGGTTTGTTCTGTCTGTCTGTCCTGATTAGATCGTAAGCTCTGTTGAGCAGGGACTGTCTCTTCATGTTCGGGTGTACAACACTGCGTACGTCTAGTAGCGCTTTAGAAATTATAAGTAGTAGTAGTAAGTAGTAGTACTTTGAGTGGGAAAGCGCGGGATACAAATGTAATAAATAAATAAATAATAAATAAATGTGAATTTACCAAATAAATGCATAAACACTGGCAAGTTAGATACAAATGTAACACTGGCCTCACCGCTAACAGTTTGGGCACCAGATAGCTTTGTGTGGGTCAGCACCCGAGACCAAGGCCACAAAAAATTATACCTATCAATGCAACGGAGTGGAGGAGTGGCCTAGTGGTTAGGGTGGTGGACTTTGGTCCTGAGGAACTGAGTTTGATTCCTACTTCAGGCACAGGCAGCTCCTTGTGACTCTGGGCAAGTCACTTAACCCTCCATTGCTCCATGTAAGCTGCATTGAGCCTGCCATGAGTGGGAAAGCGCAGGGTACAAATGTAACAAAAATAAAATAGATACTATTGGAGATTCTACATGGAATGTTGCTACTATTGGAGATTCTGCATGGAATGTTGCTATTCCACTAGCAACATTCCATGTAGAAGGCTGCACCGGCTTCTGTTTTTGTGAGTCTGACGTCCTGCACATTGTACATGCAGGACGTCAGACTCACAGAAGCAGAAGCCTGCACGGCCACATTGGTGATCTGCAAGGGCCGACTTCTAACTTCTACATGGAATGTTGCTAGTGGAATTCCATGTAGAATATCAAATAGTAGCAACAGTGGAGGAGTGGCCTAGTGGTGGACTTTGGTCCTGGGGAACTGAGGAACTAAGTTCGATTCCCACTTCAGGCACAGGCAGCTCCTTGTGACTCTGGGCAAGTCACTTAACCCTCCATTGCCCCATGTAAGCCGCATTGAGCCTGCCATGAGTGGGAAAGTGCAGGGTACAAATGTAACAAAAAAAAATTTCTAAGTTCCTTCCTTTACTGAGCTGGTTCCAGGCCCAGGCTGGACTTACTCCAGTAGGCCGTAGGGTCTTAAGCCCGGTTTCTCTCTCTTTACTACATTCCTTTGTTAGTCCAGGAGTAAATAAGCTTTACCCTCACGCAACGAAACCACTCTAGTCCAGTTTTTAGAAATCAACATGAACTTTACTGTAAAACTCTGCAACCAGCAGTTCCTCTAGACTTCAGGAGTTCTGGAGGCAAAGAAATCCTTTTCTGTGTCAATAAATCACTTTGTATTCCAAACAGTTTAACTTGATCAAACTCAGGTTAAGTGCCAGCTTCAATACTTTGGTGTCAGTTCAATTGTCCATTTGTAAATCCTAAAGTATGTACATATTTACAACTCCTTCAGTCCATCACCCATCCTCTTTGGGTGAGGAATGGATCCTCAGGAGCTTAGCCGAGATTGGATGGCAGAGCCGGTGGTGGGAGGCGGGGCTAGTGCTGGGCAGACTTGTATGGTCTGTGCCCTGAAAAAGACAGATACAAATCAAGGTAAGGTATACACAAAAAGTAGCACATATGAGTTATATTGTTGGGCAGACTGGATGGACCGTGCAGGTCTTTTTCTGCTGTCATCTACTATGTTATTATGTTAATTTAACTTACACTGTGGCTGCAGCAATGGTGCAGCAAACAATCTCCTCTATGGAACAGACCTCCCTGTCTGTCCACACTCTCCTCAAAGGTGTACTTCTCAGGGCTACTGCCTTGGCTCCGAACAGAATCCTTCCCTGTTCCTGCTCCCAGATTGGGTTCCCCTGTTTCCCACCTGGAGCACTTCATGATTAATGCTTGTACTGGCAGAAACCTCCACTCAGTGGCGTTCATTGGTCGGCTGCCACCCGGGGTGGTTCGCCGCTGCGCACCCCCCTCTCTCGGGTACAGCATCGTCCATCCCCCCCCCCCTGGGTGCAGCACAGCACCCCCATCACTGTCCCCACCCCTGGTGCATCAACTCTAAGCCCCCCCCCCCCCCCGGGGTGCATTCTTCTTACCTGCTGGGAGCAGCTGCGTGGCTGTCGGCTCCGCCGGTTCCCTGTTCCCTTTGCCCTGGAACAGGAAGAAACAGCAGAGGGAGCAGGGAAGTGGTGAGCCGACAGCCACGCGGCTGCTCCCTGCGCCCCCCTGCAGCGTGCACCTGGGGCGGACCGCCCCCACCGCTCTGTCCTCGGTACACCACTACCTCCACTTAGTTCAGCCTTAGTTAATGAACCCATCCAGGACAGCCCGTTTTCATATGGGCCCTGGCGGGGGAAGAGGCAACCAAAGACCACGTGCTTTGTGTAACAATAACATAGGCAGGCTGCACACGCTTTGGCCCCGTCTCACACAGTTAAGACACACAATGACTAAGCCAGAAGCGAGTTTACTTTTGGGAATAAATGGCCACAGCTTTACTAAAATACATCAACATAACCCCTAGGAAGCACCCGAGCCATAAGTTCTATGTGGGTGCAGCATGACTGGCTGGAAGACGCGCACCCAGTTGGGCAACTTCTGGCAGGGGGTGGTGCGAGCGCTGGTGAAAAACCCCGTATGAGCCAAAGCCGCTGTCTGCCTCGCTGTGCAGACTCATCTTGTCCAGGTCCAGGTAATCGTAGTCGGAGACGCCCGAGTCCCGGCGGCTCTGTGGCGATTCGGCATCGGGAGTCTGAACCAGGATGTTGCGGGCACACGAATGCTGTGTGAACAGTGCGAGATGATGGGCTCTCGGTAGAAGGAGCCGCATACGGGACACTTCAGCTCTTCCTCCATCTCTTCCATAGGCGACGCATTGGTCAGTTGCGCTTGGCTCTCTCTCACCACACTGCTGCGGATTCCCCGCCGCCGACTGGGCACAGGGCTCACTACAGATCACAGAAGCCGCCGCTGCTGCTCCTTTCGGTTTCACTCATCGCAAAGATCCACTGCTCACCGCCAAAGAGGCTTCCCTGCCTCCTCGGCAGCCCTTTGTTTTTCGCGCCGACAGGCCATGATCCCACCCCCTCTCGGCCTCCCCGCCAATCCCCGCTGGAGTCTCTTGTGACATCACTCCATCCATGGTGGGGGAGTCGGAGGACCGTGCGAGCCAAGGAGCTACCGCGTGGCAGCCGCCATGTTATATGCGGCTGCTCGCTATGCAGCTCGCCAGCCTTCTTTAACTTTTATAAGCTCTAAACTCCACCCCTACTGTCATTCAATAACCAGAAAGATTTCCCTTAGCACTTTCCCATAAACACTCCTCTTGGGGCTAGGCTGCTCACTCTTCCTTCCAATGAGTTCCCTCCCCCCAGTGACTCTAGGGAGGAGTCTTTCACAGTCTAGTAATCCCCATTATAATGGGGGATTACACAAAACATTGATAAGAAATGAAAAGAAGCTTGCCACAGAAGCAAAAACTTATAATGAAAAACCTTTCCAGGTACATTAGAAGTACGAAGTCTATGATGGAATCAGTTGGACCGTTAGATCATCAAAGTAAAAGGGACATTGTGGAAAGACAAAGGTGTGCTAGCGTTTTTAGTGCGTGCGTTAAATATGCATGTGCTAAACGCTAGAGACACCCATATAGTCCTATGGACATCTCTGCTAGGGCTAATTATTAGCATGTGCTAAAAATGCTAGCACGCCTTTGTAAAAGACCCTTCCCTCTTAATGAATTCTTTGTCTCATTCTTTACTGAGAAAGATGTAAGAGAGCTACCTGCACAAGAAATTGTATTCTAAGGAGAAAATTTAGAGGAACTGATATGACACCATATGAAAAATGCTAGTACCAATCAGAATGTCACCTCTGTGTGGGGCAGCACTTTACAAAACCAGAACACTGTACCAGTAATTTCATGGTAAGAATCCTGAAGGGGAACTTTAAAACAATACAGGAACGTAAGACCTTTGAAGTCAGAATGATTAAATATTTTGACACCCACCAGACAGGACTTAACAAAGATCTGGGTTTTCTAGTCCATTATAAACCATAAAATTGTACAGCTTTGTTTGTCGCCCTCCTGTCTCCATGCATATCTCCCTGTCTCTCACCTATCCACCCCCATCCTGTTAGATTGCCACTGAAATGCTTTGATGTTTCACTTATATATACTGTCATCTGCCAACATTTGCTTATTTCCGATCTGACGAAGAAGGGCAACCTTCGAAAGCTAATCAAGAAATGTATTAAGTTATGTCCAATAAAAAAGGTATCATCTTATATTCTTTTCCATGTTTTTTATTTTGTTTTATTTCTATTGAGGAACTGATAGAAATCTCAATGAACCTGTAAGATATAATAGTCCAAATTGACAAGATAAAGAGTAGCATATCACCTGGACTGGATAGTATACACTCCAGAGTACTGGAAGAACTGAAAAATGAAAGCATGGTACCTGAATATTGGAGGGTGGTCAAAGTAACACTAATTTTAAAATGGATTCCAGGCATGATCTGGGAAACTACAGATGGTGAGCCTGACAGCAGTGCCAGGCAAAATGGTAGAAACTATTATAAAGGACCTGACCTTGATTTGCCCTTCACATTTTCAGGGCACAGACCGTAGAAGTCTGCTCAGCACTGGCTTTGCTTCCCAATTGCCGGTGTTGCCACCCAACCTCTGCTAGAAAAGGAAATATTAGAAAAGGAATAGAAATAAAACAAAGAATATCATGATGTCTCTGTTTTGTTCCCTTGTACATTAGAATTTTTTATTTATTTTATTTATTTATTTATGTATTTATTGCATTTGTATCCCACATTATCCCACCTCTTTGCAGGCTCAATGTGGCTTACAATATATCATGGGTAGTGGAAATGATAGGAGAATTGACATTTATAAGTATTACAGAAGTGCTTTGAGTTGCGTGGTAATGGAAATCATGATAGTAATATGATATAGACATTCTTAACGTAACTAGATATGTGTGGGGGTTTCACATGTATTGGTCTTTGTGGTATATTTTGTCGAAGAGATGGGTCTTCAGCAGTTTGCGGAAGTTGGTCAGTTCATAGGTCGCTTTTAGGTTACGTGGCAGACAAGCTCATTTTCAAAGCACTTAGCCTCCCAAAGTTCCATAGAAACCTATGGAACTTAGCCTCCCAAAGTGCTTTGAAAATATGCCTAAGAGCGTTCCAGAATTGCGTGCTCATATAGGAAAAGGTTGATGCATGCATTAGTTTATATTTTAGGCCTTTGCAATTGGGGAAATGAAGATTAAGGAATGTGCGAGATGATCTTTTAGCATTCCTGGGTAGTAGGTCTATCAGGTCAGACATGTAGGCTGGGGCCTCGCCGTGGATGATTTTACGTACTAGGGTACATACTTTGAACGTGATGCGTTCTTTGAGTGGTAACCAGTGTAGCTTTTCTCATAGGGGCTTAGCACTTTCGTATTTTGGTTTTCCAAATATGAGTCTGGCTGCTGTGTTCTGGGCTGTCTGGAGTTTTTTTTTTGTGTATTTGCTGTTTGCAGCCAGCGTAGAGTGAGTTACAGTAGTCTAGGTGACTGAGTACTAGTGATTGAACCAAATTCCGGAAAACAGTTCTTGGGAAGTATGGTTTTACTCTTTTTAATTTCCACATTGAGTGGAACATTTTTTTGGTTGATTCTATGGTACAATTAAAATGGTTTATATACAGGCTTTTTCTCTGTCCTTAGTGGGCTCACAATCTGAAGTTTTATTCTTGGGGCAATGGATAGCTAGATGATTTGCCCAGGGTCACAAGGAGCTGCAACAGAAATCAAACCCAGACCCCTCAGTTCTCAACCCACTGTGTTAGACATTGGGCTACTCCTCCACTTCTGGTGGCGACATTTCAAACTAGATATAGCAAAATGAAGGGCCCTTTTACTAAGCTGCGTAAGCGTCTATGCGCATTCCAATGCGTGCCAAAATGGAGTTACCACCCAGCTACCGTGTGGCTCTTGTGGTAATTTCATTTTTGGTGCGCATCCAATAAGCGCGCCCAAAATAGGATTTTTATTTTCAGACGTGCATATCGGATGCACACCAAGTGACATTTGACGCACGTGGGTCATTACCACCTAGTTACCACATGAGACTTTACCGCTAGGTCAATGGCTGGTGGTAAGGTCTCAGATCCAAAATGGACATGCAGCAATTTTCATTTTGCCGCACATCCATTTTCAAGAAAAATATTTAAAAAGGCATTTTTTTACAGGTGCGCTGAACAATGATTCTGTGCGTGCCCAAAACACACGTCTACATTACCACAGGCCATTTTTTCAGCGTGCCTTTGTAAAAGGGCCCCTGAAAAAAGATACAGGGAAAGGTGACCAAAATGACTAAGAGAATGGAATGACTTTCTTATGAGGAAAGGCTAGAGAAGTTGGGGCGCTTCAGCCTGTAGAAGAGATGGCTAAGGGAGAAATGACAGAGTTCTCAAAAATCCTGAGTAGAATGAAGTGGGTAAATGTGAATTCATTTTTTAACGTTTTCAAAAAGTACAAAGACTAGGAGATATATAATGAAGTTTCTCAATGCATAGTTAAGCTCTTTGCCAGAGGATGTGATAAAAGCAGTTAGCATAGCTGGGATTAAGGTAGGCCTAGAGGGAAAAAAGCTTTTCCCTGCAGGTTGGTTGCATGGAATTGTGCTATTTTTTGGGATCCTTGTCAGGTGCTTGTGATATAGATTAGCCACTGATGGAAACAGGTTGCCGGGCTAATGGACTTTTGGTTGGACTCAGTATGGCAATTCTTATGTTCTTATATTTATTTTCATAACCCATAAAAGACTATTTCTAAACATTTTCAGAACACTTACACCCATGCATAATGACTAACATACACATATGTGTATAATGACTAACATACATTGTGATAAGTATGAGGCTGTCCTATCCGGGGTAGGCCACTAGAGGGCGCTAGGAGACTAGATGGAGGTCGCTAGGACTGGGGAGAGCCCTGGGAGGTGGCTAATTAACCACTTTATACCCCACCTGACAGGTGAAAGGAAGAGAAGTGAGCTAGCAGAAGAAGAGAGATTCCCCTGGAAGATACTGGCTAACCCTATGGACTTGTGGTGGACTGTGTGTCCAAAGGAGAGAAGCAGGCTGAAAATCCTGGGGTAAGAAGTCCCTAAAGCATTAGTGTTGGACTGTGTGTCAGTACTTATAGGAACTGTGTGTTCAAAGAAGGAAGGACTGTGTGTCCAAAGAAGGAAGGACTGTGGGCCCCAGTACTGAGAGAAGCAGGCTGCAAAGCCTGGGGTTAAAAGTCCCCAAAGAATTGAAGTTAGTACTGAGCCCATGTATCTGTGTGGGGAGGCTCAGTGTGAAGACCTATGAAAGTATAAAGTATTAAGCTAGAAGAAGTGTGTCCAGGGGCTGGAATAAAGAGTTGCCTGAGAAATATGCAGTTGGTAAGACCTGTTTAATTTGCTTAGTGGGAACCAGGTCACCCTGAGCGTGAAGGAGTAGCACACTAATTTGCATATGATCTGCATATTGAGAACCAGGTCACCCTGAGTGAGAAGGGGTATATCACAACATGTATCTGGTGGCATCAAAATCGCTGTTGGGAAGAATGAACTCCCCCTCAAATCACAAGTCAGGAACCTTGGAATACTACTACTACCTCTACTACTACTACTACTACTACTACTATTTATCATTTCTAAAGCGCTACTAGATGTACGCAGTGCTGTACACTTGAACATGAAGAGACAGTCCCTGCTCGACAAAGCTTATAATCTAATTAGGACAGACAAACAGGACAAATAAGAGATAAGGTAATATTAAAGTGAGGATGATAAAATAAGGGTTCTGAACAAGTGAATAAGGGTTAGGAGTTAAAAGCAGCATCAAAAAGGTGGGCTTTTAACTTAGATTTGAAGATGGCCAGAGATGGAGCTTGATGTACCGGCTCAGGAAGTCTATTCCAGGCATATGGTGCAGCAAGATAAAAGGAACGGAGTCTGGAGTTAGCAGTGGAGGAGAAGGGTGCAGATAAGAGAGATTTACCCAGTGAACGGAGTTCCCGGGGACAGGGCCGGTCTTAGACCCAGGCAGCTGCATAGGGCCCCGCGCGGCGCGCCTCAGTCAGCCTTGACCTAGTTCTGCCCGGGGATCGCCGCCGCTCGTCCGAACTGCCCGCCCTCTTCTCTCCTCCACGATCGATCCCTTTCCTTTTTTGCTTTTAAATTTACCTCCAGTCCGGCAGCGTCAGTGAAAGTGCTCCCAGTAAAAGCGCTTCTCTTCGCTGTGTCCCGCCTTCTTCTGACGTCATGGCGGGACACAGCGAAGAGAAGCGCTTTTACTGGGAGCGCTTTCACTGACGCTGCCGGACTGGAGGTAAATTTAAAAGCAAAAAAGGAAAGGGGTCGATCGTGGGGGAGAGAAGAGGGCGGGCAGGGGAAAGAGGGACATGGATGGGATGGCAGGGCTCAGGGAGAGAGGGGAATTGCTGGATACATGGGTGAATGGAGGGGGGCAGGGGAGAGAGGAACAGAAGGGAGGGCAGGGCCCAGGGAGAGGAGAAATTGCTGGAAATGGAGGGGAGGGGAGAGAGGAGAATTGCTGGATGTGGATGAAGGAGGGAAGGGCAGAGAGGGCCAAGGATGGACTTGGATGGGATGGCAGGGCCCATGGAGAGGAGAAATTGCTGGAAATGGAGGGGAGGGGAGAGAGGAGAATTGCTGGATGTGGATGGAGGAGGGAAGGGCAGAGAGGGCCAAGGATGCACTTGGATGGGATGGCAGTGCTCAGGGAGAGGAGAAATTGCTGGAAGTGGAGGGGAGAGAGGAGAAATGCTGGATGTGGATGGAGGGCAAATTGTTGAATTTAAGGGCTGGATCGGAACACTTTGAAGGCAGATGCTGAAACTGGAGAAAGGATAGGGACAGGGGGCTACAGATGGTAGACAGAACACATAAGGACACAGGAGGATGGTGGACATGGTGAGAGAAAAAATATCAAACAGAAAGAAGACACTGCATAAAACAGAAGACACTGGGACCAAAGCGAATAGAAAAACTAAATGATCAGACAACAAAGGTAGAAAAAAAGTATTTTATTTAGAATTTATTAATTGGAATATGTCAGCTTTTAGAAATGTGCATCTGTGATATTTTGCATGTAAGTTTCAATTTTTCTAGTATTGCTGCATGCTGAGTCTGACTTCTTGAGGTAACTTTCCATTCAGTATTGTGCCTTCATATTTGTTGTGTCATGTGTTTTTCATGTGTGATCAAGGTACAGTATCCTGCTAGCGTGTAGCATTTGCAGCCCTTTTTGTCTTGTTTTTTTTTACGAGGTAGTGTATTGGTGTTTTAGAGCCTGGTGTAATTACAGTTCTGCCTTTCCATACATAAGGTTGTAGCTCATCCTGTCCTTGGAATTAGTGCTGTTATGGTTTGGTAAGGTGTTTTTGCACAAGTTTGTGTATAGTGTTTTGCAGTGGAGAGATTGTGTGTCCGCACCTCTGACCCCCCGGGGTTATGAGAATTGGAACTACTAATTGTGGACTTGAACTGAATAATTTCTTGGGAGGGGGGGGTTTCATGATATCATTGTGCTTATTATTTCAATCAGTTTTTCTGTACAAGTTTAGCTTCATTTGTCTTTATTTGAAATTTCATAAATAGAAAATTTTCAAAAAATTGAATAATCTTATCAATGGGTGGGGCGGGGCTAGGATAGGGGCAGGACTAGGATGGGGCCCCACCAAATTGGTCTGCATAGGGCCCCGCACTTGCTAAGACTGGCCCTGCCCGGGGAGGAATGTAGGGAGAGATGAGAGTGAAGAGGTACTGAGGAGCTGCAGAGTGAATGCACTTATAGGTCAATAAGAGGAGTTTGAACTGTATGCGGAAATGGATAGGAAGCCAGTGAAGTGACTTGAGGAGAGGGCTAATATGAGCATGACGACACTGGCAGAATATTAGTCGTGCAGCAGAATTTTGAACAGATTGAAGAGGAGAGTGATGGCTAAGTGGGAGACCTGTGAGAAGCAAGTTGCAATAGTCTAAACGAGAGGTGATAAGAGTGTGGATGAGGGTTCTGGTAGTGTGCTCAGAAAGGAAAGGGCAAATTTTGGTGATATTATAGAGAAAGAATACAGTTAGATTCAACACTTACTCTGATTCCCCAAATGCAAGCAAACTTCAAGAGCTGCTTCTATTATTTGCGACAGCTACGCTGCCTCTCTCCTTACATTGAGAAGGTAAATCTTATCCCAGTTGTTCATGCCATGGTAACATCAAGACTGGATTACTGCAATGCACTATACAATAGTCTGACTACAAAGGGCCTGCACCAGCTCCAGTTGATTCAGAATGCAGCAGCAAGACTCATAGAAGGTTGCAAGCGACGTGACCACATCACACCATTTTTGCAAAACCTTCATTGGCAACCAGTACAACACAGGGCTAAATTTAAAACTCTCTGTCTGATCTTCAACGCCCTGAAAGGAAATGGCCCTGAGTATCTGAAGAATAGGATGATCCTCCACACACTGCCAAGGATACTAAGGTCCTCCCAAGGAATTTCACTAACCACACCCTCTCCAAAAGAAATTACACAATGTGATACCTGCAAGCGAGCCTTCTCTGGAGTAGCCCCCACACTCTGGAATGCACTGCCTGAAAGGCTCCACCTAACACAAGACTATCTCTACTTTAGGAAACAGGTGAAAAAGCTTGGCTCTTCAACCAGGCCTTTAATGGAAGAAGTAACTAACTTGTTAGTCTCACTCACACACACAAGGAATGACTCGGGCTGCATATACTGCAGCAGGACATGTTTATCCACTCCTAATCTAGGTGAGATAATATTTAACCATCTCTCTGGCCTCATGTGCAACTTTCTTTAAATCAATCACCTTACTTTCTAACTCTTCCTACTTTCTTACCTATCCATATGTTACATCTTTGCTTTACCCTTCACTATCGATTATAATGTTCTATTACGTATTGTGTTGACATTGTAAGTTATATACCATGCCATACTTTGTATTGTTAGATGAATATCTTTAATGCTGTAATTGCCTATTGCTCATGTTTGATCTATTGTTACTGTACACCGCCTTGAGTGAATCCCTTCAAAAAGGTGCTAAATAAATCCTAATAAATAAACGTACTCTCCTAGTTACTCTGCTGATTAATATTCCCCAATACATTCCCCATCTTGCCTAGTTTTCCACTGTTAGTTAATGCTCCCCTTGTATATCCTTTGTTCGCTTTATCTGTATCTTCACAATTTGTAATTTGTCCTAATTTTCTGTAAGCCACATTGTGCCTGCATGTGTGGGAAAGTGTGGGATACAAATGAACCATAAATAAATACATGTTAGAAATACTGACACACAACACACATTTATGCTCTGTTGTGCCCGTTGATATTCTCTAAATCATAAGTGCAATCTTCACTCAAAACTTTGTCACCTCTTCAGTCTGGTTCATACCAACACATATCTGTAAAAATGGAAGGAAAAATCCTCAAAAGAGCTATGGAGAGCTTAACTTACTGCTGCAAATAGATTCTAATGTTTCATCATTGTCTAAAAAGAAAACCCTTCCCGTTCTTAAAGTATGCAAACTGTGCATCAAAATACTTCATATAGTCAGAAGAAAATAAAATTATATTACTTAAATCATTGTAACAGCAGAAAAGGCATTTTTCTTTTGTTTACTAAGCTGCACAGTAAATGGAGCTCAGTCATAAAAGATAAATGGGTCCAATTCCCTGATGCAGCGGTGACTCCATGAAACACTGGCCACCGTCAGTAAATGGACCCGAAGTAGTTTGGTAAAGAGTGTCTCTTCTGCTGTTACATTGATGGAATACAATTTTGTTTTTTCTGCTTTTTAACATATTTCTAAATGACCTAGAGATGGGAGTAACTAGTGAGGTAATTAAATTTGCTGACGACACAATGTTATTCAAAGTTGTCAAATCGCAAGAGGATTGTGAAACATTACAGGAGGGCCTTACGGGACTGGGATACTGGGTGTCGAAATGGCAGATGAAGTTTAATGTGAGCAAGTGCAAAGTGATGCATGTGGGAAAGAGGAACCTGAATTATAGCTATGTCATGCAAGGTTCCACGTTAGGAGTCACGGACCAAGAAAGGGGTCTAGGTGTCGTTGTTGACGATACGTTGAAACCTTCTGCTCAGTGTGCTGCTGCGGTTAAGAAAGCAAATAGATTGTTAGGTATTATTAGGAAAGGAATGGAAAACAAAAATGAGGAAGGTTTAATGCCTTTGTATTGCTCCATGGTGCGACCGCACCTCGAATACTGTGTTCAATTCTGGTCACCGTATCTCCAAAAAGATATAGTGAAATTAGAAAACATGCAGAGAAGGGAACAAAAATGATACAGGGGATGGGACGACTTCCTTATGAGGAAAGACTAAAGCAGCTGGGCTCTTCAGCTTGGAGAAAAGATGGCTGAGGGGAGACATGATAGCGGTATATAAAATAATGAGTGGAGTTGAATGGGTAGATGTGAACAGTCTGTTCATGCTTTCCAAAAATACTAGGACTAGGGGGCATTCAATGAAACTACGAAGTAGTAAATTTAAAACGAATCAGAGGACAGTTTTCTTCACTCAACATGTAATTAAACGCTGGAATTCATTGCCAGAGAATGTGGTAAAGGAGGTTATCTTAGCGGGGTTTAAGAAAGGTTTGGACAGCTTCCTAAAGAAAAAGTCCATAGACCATTATTACAATGGATTTGGGGAAAATCCACTGCTTATTTCTGCTTGTTGCCATAGTATGATCAGACAAGAATTAAGAAATCGGTGGCTTTCAGCAGTATACAGATGTCAAGTCTTTCTGATAAATTGGAAATGTTTCCTGCACTGGATTAAGCTCATGTTAGAGACTTTTTAACGATAGTGCACGGACATAAAAAACAAAGAAAAAAAGAATAAAAAATAAATAAGTGGTACACCTATTTTTCAAAGCACTTAGCCTTCCAAAGTTCCGTAAGTTTCTATGGAATTTTGGAAGGCTAAGTGCTTTGAAAATATGCCTGCTAGACACCTGAAGACATTTTAAGTGATATACACAGAAGTACACGAGTGTTAAGCAAGTTGTGTGCACTATCGGAGGTTGGGGGCTGTCAATGATTACAAACTGTCACGAATTAAGGGGCTAGCTAAAAGTATGCTATAAAGTACCCACGTGACCTTATGAGATGTCCCCTTATCATAAACTGATTTGCTCTTTTGAGCCACTGTCACTCCATTCATAGTTTGTTGTGTATATTTCTGGGATAAGCAGCATAAAATGTTTTGTACATTTTTGGGATCTTGCTGGGTATTTGTGACCTGGATTGGCCACTGTTGGAAACAGGATGCTGGGCTTGATGGACCTTTGGGCTTTCCCAGTATGGCAATACTTATATACTTATTTTGATACACAGCTTGCATACTTTAAGAATGGGAAGGGTTTTTAGCCGACAATGAAATGTTAAAGTCTGTTTGGAGCAGTAAATTAAACTCTCGGCAGCTCTTTGAGGCTTATTCCTCCATTTTTATAAATATGTGTTGGTATGAACCAGTTTTTTTGTATATATTTTTATTAACAGTAGCAAAAAGTGAGTACAAACAAGGTTAGAAAAGTACAAAAGTGAAGAACCAGTCCCAAACAAGTCTAAGATCTAGATACAAACAGCAAAACTCCATATAAGAAATGATGAATTTATGGTGTTAGTTAATAAAGTGTACAGTGAACAGGGTCATACAGGAACTTAACCCCCTTTCCCCCACAGGATCAATGGTTCCGCATTCACATTTTCAGTATTCACAGGGTTTTCTAGGAACCTAACCCCAGCAAATAGGAGAACACACTAAATACCGAAAAGATTTAGCATCTCCAAACTATTTTTACCATGATCGTTAGTGAATCAGCCTTGGAGGATTTTGTTCCTCTATTATGTATTAATACAACCAGCAAAACAGAAAACTCTCAGTGAATTCGACATGACCAGCAGAACATTTTGACCAAGTAACCATAAAACAAATTGTCATTTTTATTAGCGTGAACTTCAAGAAAGATGACTCATCAACTGGAAGGAGAGACAGATGTTTTCCAATTTTTCAGAAGCAGGAAATTAATTATGCTCACAAAGGTGTTGCATAACTTATCAGTTTCTATTTTTCATAGGTGTCACTGGCCTGAAGGCACAGCCACAGTAAGTAACCATTATGTCACTGGAGAATGTTACAGATTATGTATACAATTGCCTTCCATTTCATTTGCAGGCAGAGAATGTGGTTAACCAGATGAGATGTTTTTGTGAAGTAATGATAACTCAGAAAACAGTGGAACAACTTAGCTGTGCGCACTGCTTAACAGTGCCAGAATGAAAGCATAAAGATGGATAAGAGTGTAGTAAAATATGCTCTCATATGAAAGCATTTTTTCCCAAGCTACGCAAATATTTTTGTGGATTTTCTATGGGGTCCTTTTACTAAACTGCAGCAAAAACGACCTACAATTCAGAAAAAAACCTGAAAACACATCTTTTCAAGAAGTCTTTCCCCGTTGGATCTGCCTAATCCCACATCACCATACATTATGAAAAGTTCAGAAATGGAAAACAATAATATTAACCTCTCTTACAATATGCTAATATATCAACCTAAGTGTTTATTAGACTTCTGTATTATATTAATTTATTTATTTATTACATTTGTATCCCGCGCTTTCCCACCCAAGGCAGGCTCAATGCGGCTTACACAGTAAAGGGAATACAGAATATTGTTAGAGAGGGTAAAAGTTAAGTATACCAGAATAATAGATGAGATGAGTAGGCAATGGAAAGGGAGTAAGGTGGGAGATGTAGTCTGGGTCAATGTCGTTATCATGGTGGTATGTGTTAGGTAGATGGTTCATAAGATTAGTCTGGATCGTTTGGATAGGCTTGCTTGAATAAATGGGTTTTTTGTACTTTCCAGAAGGGTAGGTAGTCGCAGATTGATCGGATAGATCTGGGGAGAGCATTCCAGAGTTGGCTGCCCAAGAAGGAGAAGTTAGATTCCTAGTAGGTCTTATACTTATATGTACTAGACTTCTACAAATCTAAATTTTGTAACTGCCTTTTTAGCAATATGTAAGCCACATTGAACCTACCATATGGTGGGAAAATGTGGGATACAAATGCAATAAATAAATAAAACTGTCCTTCGCATGCCCTTGCACAGACTTTTCTCACACGCTAAGGCCATTTTTTCTGCAGCAGTGCAAAGCTGACCAGAGTGTGCCAACTAAATCCATCCTCAAATCCTTCCTTCAAACTTATCACTAAGGGTCTCTTCTAGGAGTTAGGCATTTCCAAATGCATTCTCTTCTTCTACTGAGAAATGCCTTGTCCATCAAGCATGTGGCTCTTCTCTCTATCTACTTTCTGGTTATGAGCTTGAGTAGCAGGGGCGTAGCCAGAGGGCCAATTTTGGGTGGGCCTAAGCCCAAGGTGGGTGGGCATGGAATTTGCCCCCCCCCCCCTCCGGTTTGCTCCTCTCTCCACCCCTCCCTGCCCACAAACCCCAAATATTAAATAATTGAGCTGGATCCCCAAACCCTGCCAGCTGAAGATTTTCTCCTCTTCCTCAAGCAACCAGTACTCTTCCAAACAGCAGCCGGCAACACTTGCCTCAAACTGATGCTGCTATTGGCAGGCCATGCATGCTCAGTGCTTTTGCATGTACAAAAACTGAGTATGTGCAGAAGGGCTGGTCTCAGCGCCAGCTGAAGACAAAAGCTGCAGGCTGACATTTGGAAGAGCGCTGGCTGTCCAAGGAAAGAAAATCTTCAGCTGGCAAGGCTTGGAGATCCCCACCAGCCACAGCAAGAGTGTCACAATTTTGGGTGGGCCTGAGTCCAAAGTGGTTGGGCCCTGGCCCACCCAGGCCCACCTGTGGCTACGCCACTGTTGGGTAGAAAGGCAAAGAGAAGAGAAAAAAAACCCAGAATAATAATGGGGACTGTCCCAGAGATCTCCTGGGCCTTTCATTGAAGAACACTGCCATATACAGTAAAGGTGTAACAGGAGTTGAGAAAAGTTAGAAAAGTTGCATGGAACTGATCTCAGCTTGAGTACATGTGGTAAGAATTAGCTGATGCTAATTCTTACGTGTGTCTGTGACTAGCTATTAGTTGCATGTTCCATTAAAAGCTTGGGAGCAGGGCCAGACTGTCTCCTGGTTCCCAAAGTACATGTAGTCTTGTGTTCGGTGAAGCCTTTCTGGGAATGAGTTCCAGAACGTTGAGGCTGTTTCTGAGAAGCTTTATTGGCGAGTGTCACATTGTGTGATTTCATCTGAAGAGAGTAAGGTTAGAAATGATCCTTGGGAGAATCTTAGAGACCTTGGAGATGCATAAATTGAGATCCTGTTCTTCAAGTACTTTGGCCTATTTTGTCAAAGGGCCTTTTTGACAGTGATCTTCATCCAGCTTGAAAATAGAGAACGCTTTGTGATGAGCAATTCATTCAGATTGGCAACCTGGTGAAAGTCATCTATTCCTGAGATGTAGAAGCAGTGACAGCTCTGTATGAAACTTGAAAGCTTCTGGGCCCGATAGTCAAAATGATATAAAGAGCCGGGAGAGACTCCTGGCTGCTTAAATCGTCTGTCCAGGGCTAACAGGGCATTTTCAGCGGCGCTTAACCGGACAGGGCTGCTGAAAATGTTCAGGTTTATAACTAGTTAAGTGCAAAATATTGCATTTCACCAGCTATGTTTTCGCTGGTTCCGTATACCCAGAAACAGGGGCGTAGCCACGGGTGGGCCTGGACGGACCCAGGCCCAGCCACTTTTGCTCCAGGCCCGCCCAGCCTCTTCTGCCCACTCTCCCCGTCCGCGTGGTCTGCTCACTTTTATTGCCCTGAAGCGCCGTTCTCCCTCCAGCACCGGCGATTCCCATAGCCAGCCTCCTGCCAGCGCGCGTCGTCGGGGCCTCTTCTCAGGCACGTTCCGCCTACTCTGCAACTTCCTGCGTCCCACCTTTGCGGAAAACAGGAAGTTGCAGAGTAGGCGGGATGCGCCTGAGAAGAGGCTCCGACGACGCGCGCTGGCAGAAGGCTGGCTATGGGAATCGCCGGTGCTGGAGGGAGAACGGCGCTTCAGGTCAGTAAAAATGACCAGAACTGACCATGTCCAGGGGACTGTCACGGGGGGGGGGGGGGTAGCGGGTGGAGAGGAAATGCGGCGGGCGGATGGAGAGGAAATGCGGCGGCGGGCGGGCGAGCGGGGGGGGGGGGGGGAGGTGGTAGCGGGTGGAGAGGAAATGCGAGGCCTGTGCCCACCCAGTCCACCTCCAGGCCCATCTAAAAATTAAACTCTGGCTATGCTACTGCCCAGAAATTCAGTGCTAGAGTCTGAACATGACCTGGCATTACATTTCTGGGTATAACACCAGCAGTGATCAGCAAGACACTGATCGTCACTGGCTGAATATCGGGGCACATGACTTTTCTTCTTATCCTCCTTCAATATTAAAGCTCCAAAACAGTACAGAATGTTTAAGCAGAGAGTAGAAGACAGACCTTAAAATACTATTGTTTGTCATTTAAAGTATGATTGTTTGTATTCATTCTTACATCGTTTGTTAAATATTTTCAGCATTTGATTTTCATTCTGAAAAGACAACCCACAGGCCAGAGCTTCCCAAACCATTTTGGGGACCCCCCATCCATTCGGTCCACATTGAAAAAGTATGCATTGGAGACCGGCATGTTTACATTTCTTTCATGCATATTCATTGTGGATATATTGAAAACTCAGCTGGTTCTGAGGTCCCCAGCACAGTTTTAGGAAGCCCTGCCTTCGACTTTACCTTTGCGAAGATTGTCCCGCCCACCCTACCCCTCTACCCACCCACCCCTAGAGTGACATGTCTTATATAACCTCCCTATCAACCCACTCATTACTTTTACCTCACCCATTTCTATTCTTCTATCACCTTCTCCCACTACTCCAACCAGAGTTACACCTGATCATACTGACCACCCTTCAACATCTTCAGTCCTTCTGTGACTGTTCTCTTGTGCTTGACTGCTTAAATATTTTTAATTTAAATGCTTTACTTTTTGTCTATTAGATTGTAAGCTCTTTGAGCAGGGACTGTCTTTCTTCTGTGTTTGTACAGCGCTGCGTACACTTTGTAGCGCTCTAGAAATGTTAAATAGTAGTAGTAGTAGATTGCAATTGAACCTGGAGAAAAGAGTTTGCCACCAACCCCAACTCATCTTCATTGCAGTCAGCATCCTAGGTACAACTTTGCTGAGATGTTTTATAGTGCGTTGGTAATTCTACAAAATAGGTGCTAACATTTATGGACCATTCATGAGTATAAATGAATATTAGCATAAATGCATTCGGGAAACGGAAGAAGGATCTGACTGAAAATAATAGGAAACATCAGAAGGAATGGCAAGTCAAATACAAAGCGCTGATATTGAAGGCAAAAAACACAAAGTAAAAGCTTTTTTAATGTATATTAGAAGCAAGAAGCCGGCAAAAGAATCAGTTGAACCGCTAGATGACCGAGTGGTAAAAGGGGCAATCAGGGAAGGCAAGGTCATAGCAGAGAGATTAAATGAATTCTTTGCTTTGGTCTTCACCAAGGAAGATGTGGGAGAGACACCAGTGTCATAAATGGTTTTCAATGCTAATAAGTCAGAGGAACTGAAACAAATCTCTGTAAACCTGGAAGATGTAATGGGGCAATTTAACAAACTGAAGAGTAGCAAATTGCTTGGACCAGATGGTATACATCCCAGAGTACTGATAGAATTGAAAAATGAATTTGTACAGCTATTGTTGGTAATATGTAATTTATCTTTAAAATCAAGCATGTTACTGGAAGATTAGAGGGTGACCAATGTAACGCCGATTTTTAAAAAGGGTTCCAGAGGTGATCTGGGAAATTAGAGAGTGGTGAGCCTGACGTCAGTGCCGGGCAAAATGGTAGAGACTATTATAAAGACTAAAATTACAGAGCATATACATAAGCATGGATGAATGAGACAAAACCAACATGGATTTAGTCAAGAGGAAATATGGTCTCACCAAGCTATATTTCTTTGAAGGGATGATGGGGGTAAAGGTGAGCCAGTCGATATTGTGTATCTGGATTTTCAAAAGGCATTTGACAAAGTACCTCATGAAAGACTCTGGAGGAAATTGGAGAGTCATGGGATAGGAGGTAGTGTCCTGTTGTGGATTAAAAACTGGTTAAAAGATAGAAAACAGAGTAGGGCTAAATGGTCAGTATTCCTAATGGAGAAGGGTAAATAGTGGGGTCCCGCAGGGGTCTGTACTTGGACCACTGCTTTGTAACATATTTATAAATGATCTAGAGATGGGAATAATTAGTGAGGTAATTAAACTTGTTGATGACACAAGTTTATTCAAAGTTGTTAAGTCGCAAGAGGATTGTAAAAAAAATGGAAGAGGACCTTACAAGACTGGGAGATTGGGCATCCAAATGGCAGAAGACGTTTAATGTGAGCAAGTGCACAATGATGCATGTGGGAAACAGGAACCCAAACTATAGCTATATGATGCAAGGTTCCACATTAGGAGTCACTGCCCAGAAAAAGGATCTAGGTGTCATTGTTGATATGTTGAAACCCTCTGCTCAGTTTGCAGCAACATCTAAGAAAGCAAATAGAATGTTAGGAATTAAGAAAGGAATAGAAAACACAAATGAGAATGTTATAATGTGACCACACTATAACTGTGTGCAATTCTGGTCACAACATCTCAAAAAAGGTATAGAGGGGCATTTTCGAACGGGGACGCCCATCTCTAAGGGCGTCCATCTCTGAAGACGTCCCTGTGAAGGGGCGGGGCGGGGCATCCCGTATTATCGAAACAAAATGGGCGTCCAACTTTCATTTCGATAATACGGTCGGGGATGCCCAAATCTCAACATTTAGGTCGACCTTAGAGATGGTCGACTTAAATGTTGAGATGGTCAACCTTAGAGATGGATGACCTCGGTTTTCGCCGATAATGGAAACCGAGGACGCCCATCTCAAAAACGACCACATGCAAGCCCTTTGGTCATGGGAGGAGCCAGCATTCATAGTGCACTGGTCCCCCTGACATGCCAGGATACCAACCGGGCACCCTAGGGAGCACAGAGGTGGACTTCACAAATTGCTCCCAGGTGCATAGCTCCCTTACCTTGTGTGCTGAGCCCCCCAACCCCCCCCAAAACCCACTCCCCACAACTGTACACCACTACCGTAGTCCTAAGGGGTGAAGTGGGTTTCGGGTGGGTTTTGGAGGGCTCACATTTACCACCACAAGTATAAGGTAGGGGGGGGATGGGCCTGGGTCCGCCTGCCTGAAGTGCACTGCACCCACTAAAAACTGCTCCAGGGACCTGCATACTGCTTTGATGGAGCTGGGTATGACATTTGAGGCTGGCATAGAGGCTGGAAAAAAAATTAAAAATTTTTTTTAGGGTGGGAGGGGATTGGTGACCACTGGGGGAGTAAGGGGAGGTCATCCCCGATTCCCTCCGGTGATCATCTGGTCAGTTCAGGCACCTTTTCGAGGCTTGGTCGTGAAAAAAAGGGACCAAGTAAAGTCGGCCAAATGCTTGTCAGGGACTCCCTTCTTTTTTCCATTATCGGCCGAGGACGCCCATCTCTTAACCACACCCCCGTCCCACCTTCGGTACACTGCTGACACACCCCCGTGAACTTTGGTCGTTCCCGCGATGGAAAGCAGTTGAGGACGCCCAAAATCAGCTTTCGATTATGCCGATTTGGGCGACCCTGAGAGAAGGACGCCCATCTCCCGATTTGTGTCGGAAGATGGGCGTCCTTCTCTTTCGATTATGCCGCTGATAGTGGAATTATAAAAGGTACAGAAAAGGGTGACAAAAATGATAAAGGGGGTGGGTTGACTTCCCTAGGAGGAAAGCTAAAGCGGCTAGGGCTCTTCAGCTTGGAGAAGAGATGGTTCAAGGGAGACATGATAGAGGTCTGTAAAATACTGAGGGCTTCTTTTACAAAGCTAAGCTAACGATTCCCAGTGCAGCAAATGAGAGGAAGCCCATTCAATTCCTATGGGCTTCCTCTCATTTGCTGCACAGGAATCGCTAGTGCGGCTTTGTAAAAGAAGCCCTGAGTACATTGGAATGGGTAGATGTGAATCACTTGTTTACTCTTTCCAAAAATAGTAGGACCAGGGGGGCAGGCAACAAAGCTATCATGATTTTACCAGTGTAAAAGTATAAACAGCATCCCTACTCAGCCTGTTATTGAACTGCTCCCAGCTTTTTTCTTGCATGGAGAGAGAGCTGGTGAACAGATTCCCAGTTTGCAAGGCAAAACTCTTGTCCAGCATAACTGAACTGTAAGTTGTTTTCCTTGTTTGATTACTGCATTATAGACGATTTTGGTTCAAGAGTTCTGAATCTTTTCAAAGTGATGTTGTATACTCTAGTTTAAACTACACGTCAATCACCCCAGTTAGAGGGCAGAACAGTGGGAAATGCCTCGGATCTCAGAGGTACTTTTCAATTTTCTTTGTGCAACAGAATATTTTTCTTACGCTACTCTTTACTGAATATTTTTCCTAATGTATTTACATTGAAATCCCTAGTAAGTGCTTCTGAGTCATTTTTCTACTAACTAGAATAACATATATTCCCATGCACATAATTCTATTATAGGTTATAGTTGATACTCTACAGATTTAACTCATGAAATTATAGTGGTGGCATGTAGATGTCTTTATGTAAATGTACAGCCTGTAGTGTTTCATTTTTTGACATTGGAACAGAAATAGTCCAATGGTCTGTTTTCCTCTAAAACAGTATCTGATCCATATGACTGTAAAATTCCTAATTTATTCAGAATCGACTGCCAGATTGCAATCAAGCAGTAAGGAAAACATGACACACATAATTTGATTCTGCTGAAAAAGAGCAAGACAATGTTTCCATGTAGCAAAACACAAGCCCCCCAATATTTATACTCTGTGGTCAGCATTTCTCCTAAAAATCTAGCTGTGGCATTTAAAAATACAGTCAGGTACAACGGTCCCGCCCTCTCAACCTATCAATGTATTGCCTCTCACCCTCGGCTGTACGGTGGCTGGCTCGGGACATACTTGCTTGTCGGGAGTGAAGTGAAGCGCGGTCCCAGCCCCGGTGCCTCTTTGCGGGCTTCTGCTGTCAGCTCGGTCTCTGGTCGGAGGGAGGCCGGTGCCGATCGTGCGGGATTCGAGTCCCGGCTCTCAGGATGAGAAAATCGTGAACAGTGACACATTTTATGTGAATGACACCACATGGGCATCAGCTGATCACTGTGGGAGCTTTGGAAAAAACAAAAGAATGAGAAGCCCCCAGAACCTTCATATCCAGGAGGAGGACCCCTGATGCAGGCGTTTGTACGCCGAAACACGGACCGTGTCGGGTCTCCATTATAAATAAAGAACTACATTTTTCTCAATCCTGAAGGTCCAGTGTTTGCTTTGTTTGTTTGTTTGGTTGCATTTAAAAATACACCTGGATTTTCAGAGCCAGCTTCTATATGAATTGGGACACTGAAATTCCAGGTGTAGAGATTTGCACAGGGACATCATTTTCACCCATCCCCACCCACCTCCGCTGAAATGTAACCCATCCCCGTCTGTCCCTATTGGAATCTCCCATCCCCTGTGCTAAAATAACCTGACATGTGGTAAAATAACTCAACTTAGCAGTAGCCCATGTTGATAACTTCTCCTCTCAGTGCTTAAGTGATGCATAGAAAGGGGAAATTTTACGGTAGGTCTTCGGCAGCCGTAGTATGACTTTTTCCTTCAGGTTTTTGCCAAGACTGCACTGCTTCACGCCAGCTTGTAGGCCTCTTGCCCTGGTCCTCTGCTGCTACCCTTATTAGTCAGGTATGTGGAAGATGATTTCTCGGCTATGTGTGAGTGCAAGTTGCAGCGCTAAAGAAAACCAGGGGCCGCTGCTGTGATTTCCACTGCTGGCTCTTCCTCCACCCGCCTGTGAAGAGAAGGAGTGGACTGGGCCGTGCAGGGGGCTGTTTGGTCTCCCCAGTGTTGCGTTGCTACCTTCTGGCTTGTTGCCCGCACTGGGGAGGGAGCTCAGACTTGCTGGTTCAGAGCTGCCTCCTCTCCCAGGTCCACGGCGCTCACTTTACACACTGGATCATCTGAAACGAAAAGGAAAAAATGCTACACACAGCTTTCATATACGCACATTAATTTTTTAAGTGCTATTATAATTGCCATGGCTCAAGGAAAGGATAGGTAGGCTAGCCTGGCACTACACTTTCACGGTAACCCTACAGGACCTGTGCCCATCCCCATGGGAGTCCCGTGGACCTGGAGGGGAACCCCGCAGGAGTCCTGTGGGATTCCCGCTAATCCTGTTCCCGTGCAGCTCTCTAGTGTAAAGGTGCCTGGCGTCATTATCTGGGTATTGGCATTACTTAGCACCAGTGGCATAGCCAGACCTGCATCTTGGCTGGGCCCGGAGCTAATATGGGTGGCCATATCAAACTTGATCAGATATGTCTACTATAATGGCAAATATGTCAACACACATAACAGTATAATTACAGCAATGGCATATACTTTGCTTATAACAAATGTAAATGCCTGATTAAGCAAAACAGGAAGAAACCCTTTGAAATCTTTTTCCCTTCCTTTGGCTCTACTGCTTTCTCTCTATTCTGATGCTGACAAAATAAAATTGCCACAGTTTGGCACATATCCTTCGTTTTATAAGAAATGTATATCAAAGGACAGAATGAATCACAGATGAAGAACAAACCAAAAAAACTTTACTGAAAATGATCCAACATGACCACGTTTCGCCTGAAAGCTATGTCAGGGGCATTTGTAAAAAAAAAAAAAAATTTAAATTAAAAACAAGAACAAAGCAATCTCTTACTTATCAAATGTAGACAGTACAGGTGTGGTTACATGCACTCAAGAAGTGTAACTATTTAAAAAGAACAGTGCAGTGTGCTTTAATACAAAAACAGTAAGTGCATAATATGGAATGCACTAATTAGAATTTATGCACACAACTTCCTAAGCATATTCTGTAAAGCGGTGAGCATAAATTCGAATGCACGGATCACAAAAAGGGCGTGGCCCTGGGAGGGGCATGAGCGGGTCGTGAGTGTTCCTAAAAATTAGGCATACTGTTATAGAATAAGCCCGATCCATGCCTAAGTTAATGTGGGCATTTATACCAGGTTTTCATTGGTGTAAATGGTCATTCCTATATTTTAGTTGCAGGGACAGGCGCTATGTGTATTCTATAAACCGCACCTAATTTTAGGTGAGGTTTATAGAATAGCACTAAACACGAGGTTTTTTGGCGCTGATTTTTTTTAGGCACCATTTATAGAATTTGCTCCTAGATGGCTAACTGTATAGTGATAAAAACAAAATTTATTTATTTATTTATGGTTCATTTCTACCCCACATTTTCCCACAAATGCAGGCACAATGTGGCTTCCATGAATTACAAAAGTCAAGAGATACAACACAAGAATGTTACAGTAGAATAAGGGTAAAACGTTAGCAGCAATTAGGGTGGCTAAACAGCAGAGTTACTGATGAAATACACTTTTTCAAAAAGGTACGTTTTCAGCAGCTTCTTGAAAAGATGGTGGTCAGTTTGCGATTTTAGGTACAGGGGAAGAGCATTCCAAGTCTTCGGGCTGGAGTAGTGGAAAGTAGAGGCAAAAAGAAGCTTATATTTTACACCCCTGCAAGATGGGTAATGTAGTTGTAGAAAGGTGCGTGCTGTTGTGATGGCATTTCTAGGTGGGAGATCTATTAAAGGGGTCATGTATTCCGGAGCTAATCTGTATATTATTTTATGCGTCAAAGTGCAGATCTTGAATGCGATTCGTTCTCTCCCTGGTAGCCAGTCAAAAACAGCCTTCTTAATTTTTTTTAAAAAGATTTATTAACTGCCTTCTTGAAGAGATTTACTCAGGATTCGCCAAGTAAACCTTACCTCACTGGTGGGAAAGATAAAGGAAACGCTGCTGAAGAAAAAGATAGCGAATGTTCAACAAACCATTGGGTTTCACGATTGTGCCACTCAAATCTGATAGACCCTTTTATTGGCAGGGTGACAAAAGACCTGGCTCAAGGACATGCACTGAATGTAGACTATTCAGATTTTAGCAAAGCCTCGTAGGAGGCTTATGAATAAACTGAGCCCTTTGAGAGCGGGACCCAATGTGGTAAAGTGGATCAGAAATTGGATGACGGACTGGTGACAAATGGTGCTGGTAAATGGACTTTGCTCAGAAGAAAGAAAAGTGAGGAGGGAAGTGCCTCAGAGAACCATCCCGGTGACAGTTTTGCTCAATATATTTGTGAGCAGTATTGCCGAAAGGTTAGAAGGAAAAATATGTCTTTTTTTCAGATGACTTGAAGATTAGCAAACAAATTGACAGCCTCTGGAGGGAATGGAAAGCATGAGAAATGATCTACAAAAATTAGAAGCTTAGGCTAATGCTTGGCAGCTAAGCTTTAATGAGAAGAAAAGTTGAGTGATGCATTTGGGGTACAGAAATCTAAAGGAGGAGGGGAAAGACAGATGTGCATAGACCAGGAAAGGAACTTTCGGGGTGATAGTGTCTGAGGATCTCAAGGTAGCAAAACAAAGTGACAAGGTGGTGGCCAAGGTCAGAAGGATGATTGTTGCATAGAGAGGGACATAACCTGCAGAAAGAAGGAAGTGATAACCCCCCACCCCCACCACCCCCACTTGCAGAAATGTGTTCAGTTGTGGAGGTTGTATCTTGCCAAGGACAAAAAAGACTCACAGCTGTTCAGAGGAAAGCAACCAAACTGATATGGCAGATACATCTCTTTAAGTTGACATACCATAATGACTCATAGTTAGAACCGTAATTCTCCATCATTTACTTAACAATCGGAGTATTTTCTCCCTATATCCTATTGTCTAATTTTATTATATAATCCATGTTCAATATGTGATACCTATTGTTTGTTTTCCCCTTTTTATTTGATTGTTCATTAAATCATCCATGTTCTATATATATTACCAATTGTATCTGTACTCTGAAATGGCATAAGTCATGATGGAAAATTGTAAGCCACATTGAGCCTTAAATAGGTGGGAAAATGTGGGATACAAATGCAATAAATAAATAAATAAATAAATATGGGCTCTGCACCAAAAGGTGAATGACTTGGGGCTCTTTCACTAATCTGCATTAAGCATTAACACATTCTTAACGTGGGAAAACAGGTTTACTGCAAAGCGCATTAAAGCATTTTGCAGTAGTTTGCCTTTCAGCGTGTGCTCATTGTGTGTTATATATTTTTTGTAACTTTTTTGGGAGGGGGTAGGGAACGTGCATGGAAACATTATCCAGCTAGTGCGCTCACATTACAGTGTGCTCAGTGGATAATGCAGAGTCAGTTCAGCAGCATTTGAGGCGGTAACTGTTCCCACATTTAGGGCCCTGTTTACTAAGCCGCCCTGTAGGCGCGCTAGTGTTTTTAGTGCACGCTAATGCTAGAGACACCCATATATTCCTAAGGGTGTCTCTAGCATTAGCACGCACTAAAAATGCTAGAGCACCTTAGTAAACTTTGGTGCACAAAATCATCTAAGGTGAAGCCCCTGCTTATATGGACACCCTAATTAACCTGCCGCCTAGGAACTCTCACAAATCAGCTCGCTCGTACCTAAACCTCCATTACCCTGTTTTTTGTGGCCTCAAGTATAAGACCACCTATGCATCCTCCTTCTCCTATCTCAGCACGCAATTGTGGAATGGGCTACCCCAATTGGTCAAACTTACTCCTGATCACCTGACCTTCAAGAAGCGCGTCAAGACCTTCCTTTTTGGTAGAGCATACGCTTCAAACCCGCCTGGCATCTCTTCCTTCTGAATTCCAACTGACGTAGCGACACATTGTTCACCCCTACTCTTTCCCCTTTTCCCTCCTTAGCTATTTCCCTTTCCCATTTACGACTTTGATTGTTTGTTTGCTGCATTGTTGTATGTTTTTATAGACTGTTGTACGCCACATTGAGCCTGCCCATGGGTGGGAATATTGTGGGATATAAATGCTATAAATAAATAAATAAACAGAGCCCTATGTTTTTTTCAGATAAAGCGTGCCAATGGAAGCATTAGTACATGACCTGAGAATAAAATAATTGATAAATAAGATATCAACAATTGTGAATACGCAAAACTCGCATATCTATATTCAGAACTTGTTTCATAATATCTGCTTGTATACTATGATTTCGTTTATTATGTTTGTTTTACTATCATCATGCTGACCAAGATCCTGCAATACCAAATGTTTATCTATTAACATTCCTCCACTACTCATGATGTATTGTAAGCCACTTTGAGCCTGCAAAGAGGTGGGATAAGGTGGGATACAAATGCAATAAATAAATAAATGGTAGAAATAAACTTAGCCCGAGAGTAAGTCCCGCATTAAAACTTGCTAAGCACCCCTTGAAAACTTAGGGGACCTTTTACAAAGGTGGGCTGAAAAATGGCCTGCGGTAGTGTAGACGCGTGTTTTGGGCGCGCACAGAATCATTTTTCAGCATACCTGTAAAAAAAATGCCTTTTTAAAATGTTTGCCGAAAATGGACGTGCAGCAAAATGAAAAATTGCCGTGCGTCCATTTTGGATCTGAGACCTTACCGCCGGCCATTGACCTAGCAGTAAGGTCTCACGCGGTAATCGGGCGGTAATGGTCTATGCGCATAAAATGGAGATTACTGCCCGATTACCGCTCGTGCGCCAGAAAGTAAAAATATTTTCCAGCAAGCGTATCTGACATGCGTCAAAAATGAAATTACCGCAAGGGTCATGCGGTAGCCGGGCGGTAACTCATAACTGACGCGTGTTGGATGCACGTAGGCGCCTATACGGCTTAGTGAAAGGGCCCCTTAAATATGTATTCCCTGAAGGAGAGAAGGAACAAGGGAGGTATAATACAGACATTTAAATACTTGAAAGATACGAATGAACAGACACATCTTTTCGAAAAAGGGGAAGGCTACAGAACTAGAGGACATGAAATGAAGCTGCGAGGAGGGAAACTGAAAAGCAACAACAGGAAATACTTTTTCACAGAAAGAGTGATGGATGCCTGGAATGCTGTTCCATGGGAGGTGATGGGGACAAAAACAGTGACAGAAGTCAACTAGGCATGAGGTAAACACAGAAGATCCCTATAGGCAGGGGTGTGCTGGTAAATTTTTAACAACAGGCTCTCTCTCCGGGCATAGCCGGCCCTGAAATTTTTTTTTTTTTTTTTTGGGGGGGGGGGGAATACATGCCTCTCTCTCCCCTCCCTTGTGCGGGCACGCAAGGCATACCTTTGCCGAGCCCCACCAGCCAATAAATGGACTGCCACCATTCTCTGCTGCTTGTTTCTGGCTCTGAGCAGCATGATGGAACCTTCTTGCGCTTGCATGAAAAGTCCCAGCCTGATGCTCAGAGTCAGAATCAAGGAGCAGGGAGCAGCAGCAGTCTATTTACTTGGCTAGTGGGGCCAACATCACTGCCAGCAAAGTAAAAGAATTGAGGAGGGGGCTCAAGCCCACATTTTGGGAGTCAGTTGTTAAAGTAGCCATGGGGAGGCCTACTTTAACAACCGGCTCCCAAAATTCTTAAAAACTTAACAAACGGCTCTCGCGAGCCTGTGAGAGCCCGCTCCAGCACACCACTGCCTAAAGGGCAAGAGGATAGAAGGAAATAGAGTAATTCCACACAACGCAAAATATAAGGGGCCCTTTTGCACAGGTGTGCTGCGGTAGTGTAGATGCATGTTCTGGGTGTGCGCAGAATTATTTTTCAGCGCACCTACAAAAAAATACCTTTTTAAAATTTTTGCCGAAAATGGACGTGCGGCAAAAAGAAAGTTGCCGCGCCTCCATTTTGGGTCTGAGACCGTACCACAAGCCTTTGACCTAGCAGTAAGGTCTCAGGTGGTAAATGGGTGGTAATGGTCTATGCACGTCAAATGCCACTTGACGCACGTAGCTGCCGTGCATCAGAAAATAAAAATTGAAATTATCGCAAGGGCCATGTGGTAACCGGTTGTAACTCCAATTTGGCTCGCATTGAGCATGCGTAGTTGCCAATGCAGCTTAGTAAAAGGGCCCCTAATTGACTTTCACACTTTTATTTAAAAAACAACAACAACAACAATGAGGCAGGGGGTGGGGGTAACCTGAACAGAGCAGAAATTACAACCGTATGGACAAAGGGGGTTGGGGTGCACACAGCAAAAGGTGCAATCCTGGACTCCTGGGCAAACGGGATGCTAGTCTTCATCTGTCAACATATGGCTCCCAGTCAAAGATCGCATCACGTTCAAACTCTGTACCTTGGTCCATAAAATCATCCATGGTGACGCCCCAGCCTACATGTCGGACCTAATAGAACTACCACCCAGAAATGCAAAAAAATCCTCCCGCACATTCCTCAATCTTCATCCTCCTAAATGTAAAGGCTTGAAATACAAATCAGTGCATTCATCAACCTTTTCCTATACAAGCACACAGCTCTGGAATTCACTGCCATGTAACCTGAAATCGATCTACGAAATGACCAATTTCCGCAAACTCCTGAAAACTTATCTCTTCGACAAAATATATCATAAACAACAACACGCGTAACTCTACTTTCTTCAAGATACCAGGAATGTTCTTTAATGTCTATGGCTTTAACACTATCATGTATTTTACCATCATGTACCCAAAACTCACTGTAAAACCAAATGTACATTCTCTTCTATTTCCAGTATCCACGATGAATTGTAAGCCACATTGAGCCTGCAAAAAGGTGGGATAATGTGGGATACAAATGTAATAATAATAATATGGCATAAACAACTTACATTATAGGAATAGAACATCAACAATAAAATGACCAAAATGTCAATGTGATACACAATTAGAAATGTGAGATAAACTTGAAGATAGGAAAGTTAAAATCCTATTAATAGCAATAACAATTATCAGATACAGATTCACCTATGTATACATTAAAGCAGCACAGTAGAACATTCATGTAACAGAAATATGGTAAATGTCAGAAGAACACCAATGATACACCATAATTGGCAAAAAATATCAAAAGGAGTAGAAAAACAATTTACAAAGAAATCACACTGTGTGACTGCAGCAACCCAAAACGTCTTTGGAAATATGTGGGATATAATTGGGAAAATGTGGGATATAATTGCAGAAAATAAATAAATAGATAAATAAACAAAAATAAATAAATAAAATAGTATAACATAAAGGCAGCATAGTAGAAAATTCATATAGCATAGATATTTATGGTCACAATGTCAGCACAATAAAAAATGATAAATCATAATAGAACATTCAAGTGACATTGATAATATGCTCACAATGTTAGAACAATAGGCAGAAGTACAGTTGAGACATATGTACAACAAGCTGGGTAAGACAAAGACAATGGGATAAGTAAAAGTGGGGGTGGCTAGATTGAGGGTAAATTAGATGTACAGTTCAGGGGTCCTTTTACTAAGCTGCGTAAGGCTGTATGCGTGCCCAACATGCGCCAAAATGGAGTTACCGCCCGGCTACCGCGTGGCTCTTGTGGTAATTTCATTTTTGGTGCCCGACCGATGTGCACGGCCGAAAAATCATTTTTATTGGCGCACGTAGGTTATTACCTTCCAGTTACCGCATGAGACTTTACCGCTAGGTCAATGGCTGGCGGTAAGGTCACAGATCCAAAATGGACGTACGGCATTTATAATTTTGCCACGTGTCCATTTTCGGCAAAAATTTTAAAGAGGCCTTTTTATAGGCGCGTTGAAAAATGGATCAGCACGTGCCCAAAGCCCATACCTACACTACTGCAAGCCATTTTTCAGCGCACCTTAGTAAAAGGACCCCTCAATGAGGTATGTGGAATTGGTTTTGGCTACAGGGTGTGTGGCAGAGTCCAAATGTGGTGTAAGTGGATAGTTGCTATTAAAGGCTTAGGGGAAGAACCACATCTTCAACTTTCTTGTCCTAATCTGATTTCAGTTGGCAAATTTAAATATAGAAATATACAGAGTAGTCATCAGGCTGATTGTTGCAGATGCCCTTGTCATGCCGTGGCTGAAACGTTGGTTCCTTTCCACCTACTCAAATGCAGCAAGACCTGGACAACTGCAACAATCGTGACACCAGCCACGGAAGCCTAAGAGAACATGATCAGGCTGGTTTTGCAGTTTCAAACAAAGACATTACCTCTCGCCTTGACTACTGCAACCTACTCCTCACCGGCCTCCCACTTAGCCATCTATCCCCCCTTCAATCCGTTCAGAACTCTTCTGCACGTCTTATCTTCCGCCTGGACCGATATGCTCATATCACCCCTCTCCTCAAGTCACTTCACTGGCTTCCGATCAGGTACCGCATACAGTTCAAGCTTCTCCTACTAACCTACAAATGCACTCGATCTGCAGCCCCTCCTTACCTCTCTACCCTCATCTCCCCTTACGTTCCTACCCGTAACCTCTGCTCTCAAGACAAATCCCTCCTCTCAGAACCCTTCTCCACCACCGCCAACTCCAGGCTCTGCCCTTTCTGCTTCGCCTCACCCCATGCTTGGAATAAACTCCCTGAGCCCATACGCCAGGCCCCCTCCCTTCCCATCTTCAAATCCTTGCTCAAAGCCCACCTCTTCAATGTCGCCTTGGGCACCTAACCATTATACCTCTATTCAGGAAATCTAGACTGCCCCAGCTTGACATTTCGTCCTTTAGATTGTAAGCTCCTTTGAGCAGGGACTGTCCTTCTTCGTTAAACTGTACAGCGCTGCGTAACCCTAGTAGCGCGTTAGAAATTTTAAGTAGTAGTAGTAGGAATAATAAATGAGAATATCTCAAAAAGAAAAGCATTTTTTTTTGTGATTAGAATCTGGAATGTATTACTCAGATGAGAAAAAATATATATAATACTCAATGGATAAACAGTTAAGTCACAGGCTTTTTATCTGCTATAGTTTCATACCTAATACAGTTTCCATTTTATAGACTAATCCACATCTTATCTCATTATCACTTATGGTGGTATCATGTTAGAACTGCTGTGCAAAAACCGGTAAGCCAGTTGTCCAGATTTGATAAAACTAACTATACCATTTTTTTTTTTTTAACCAGCAAACCTTTTCCAGGTCAATGCTGGCTGAGTTTCTGCTCCTCGCCCCTTCCTCCTCCTCCATTCATTCGGCATGAATGGCAGATTCCAACCAAGTGTCAAGTTTCAGGTCGCCATGGAAACAAACCGGGAGGCAGTTCCATTAATCATTTAGAGCACATGCAGTCTAGGTCAGCCTGATTGCAGCATATAGAGTATCATCCCAGCACCGCATGGGATTTAGTTGATTTGAATTAAAAAAGATTAAGCTACCCCTACGACGCCCAGCATCATCAGTTTAAGTTCTCATGTAACAGTGGTCTCTGGAGCCACATGGATTAAGAGACTGAAGCTATGCGTTTATTTTTCAGGACTCAGTGAAACATTAGATGGCTGCAGGTGTCTGAAGGGAGAAAAGGACAAAGATCACACACACACACACACACACACATATATATATATATATATATTTTTTTTTTTTTTGTTTGTTTGTTTCTGTTTGAAACTAGTAACAAAACTCAATTTTATGTCTTCTGTGAGTTACCACTTTTTAAAAATATCTTAAGAGTCCATGTGTCACCCGTTGTTTATGATATCCCTACAGATCTATGGGGTCCTTTTACTGAGCCGCGTAAGCATCTACACACGCCCAAAGTATGAAAAAATGGAGTTACCGCCAGACTACCGCGTGGCTCTTGCAGTAATTTCATTTTTGGCACTCATACGAAAATATTTGTTATTTACGGGCGCGCGTAACGGACGCGCACCAAGTGGCATTTGGCACACGTAGGTCATTACCGCCCGGTTATCGTGTGAGTCTTTACCGGCAGGTCAGTGGCTGGCGGTAAGGTCTCAGACCCAAAATGGACGTGGCGATTTTCATTTTGCTGCACATCCATTTTCGACAAAAAAAGGGCCTTTTTTACAGGCGTGCTAAAATATGGATCGGTGCACGTCCAAAACCTGCACCTACACTACCGCAAGCCATTTTTTAGCGCGCCTGTGTAAAATGATCCCTCAGTTCTGCTGTGTAGATGGAGTTGAATGATGTTGACCATTTTCTCGTATATAGCAACAAAGCCGCTGAAAGGGGAGGGGCAGGGGGGGACAAAATTCCCTGGGCCCGGGCATCCAAGGGGGGCCTGGAGCTGCAGTTCCACCCGCCCTCTGTCGTTGACCGTCTGCCACCGGGCCGGACCCCTGCATTGAAATCGCAGCACCTCTCACCTCCGTGTGAAAGCGCTGCAGGCAGCACAGTGGTGTTCCTAGCCAGGATGGCACCCGGGGCGGATCGCCGATGTGCCCCCCCCGGGTGCAGTGCCCCCCCCCCCCCCGGCGAAATGACACCTCCCATCCGGGTGCACGCTGCTGGGGGGGGGGGGTGCCGTGGCACGCGCCTGTCGGCTCCGAAAAGTTCGCTAACTTCGCTCGTTCGCTTCAGCTCCCTCTGCCCCGGAACAGGAAGTAACCTGCTCCGGGGCAGAGGGAGCTGCAGTGAACGAGTGAAGATAGCGAACTCGGAGCCAGGCGAGCGCCGCGGCACCCCCCAGCGGCGTGCACCCAGGGCAGACCGCCCCCACCTCCCCCCCCCCTTGGTACTCTACTGAGGCAGCAGCAGATCGTCTCCCTTCGGGCCTCCTTCCCTCCCTGTGTCCGATCCTCATCTGACGTAACTTCTGCGAGGGTGGGACAGCTTTCACACGGAAGTGAGAGGGATTGTGATTTCAATGCAGGGGGCCCGGCCCGGTGGCAGACGGAGGGGGGCAGGTGGAGGGGGGGAGCGGCGGAGGCAGGACCCCGGGGGCGGCCCTGCCCCGGGCCCAGTCCAATCTCTCGGCGGCCCTGCATAGCAAGGGGTACATTAACTTTTTTAAAGTTTTATATGAATAAAGATTTATGGCTCCCAGGAAAATAAGTAACAGACAGCAACAAATCAAGCTGACCGTGAATCATTTGTGGATGCCACAAGATGAGTCTCTCCATGCCCAGCCCCCAACCCAAAACAGTCACTTTATTTATGGGACTCTCCGGCACTTCAAAGAATTTCTGTAACCTAGTCTGAAATGTTTTATTGTTCCACGGAATCAAAATGTTTCAAGAGACAAGATGCAGGTTATATAGTACATTTGAAAATGCTTTCTCTTGGGTGGCTGGAAATTCTCTGAATGCTTTATAGACTGCTGATTCAAAGTAGATCACATGTCCAGTGCACAGAATTCCCATGCCTTACCACAGGATGTGCTCAGGTGTCCCATGGTATTTTTTGCATGTGCACATGCTACCCATCTGCTAAAAAATAAAGTTTCTTTTTTAGCACGGGGGGGGGGGGGGGGGGGGGGTGTGAGTCTGGGGCAGAGAGTGGGTGTGTTCTGCGCTAACTGGTTAGCACAGTTACATTGTCACACACTAACTGAATAGCGTGTGCTTAGTGCATGAGCCCTTACTGCCCACATAATGGGTGGCGGTAGGGCTCACACGCTAATGGCCACATGTTAATGGGAAAATAAGCATGTGGCTATTAATAGGGAAAATACAAATATCGGCCATATTACCCCTGAGGTAAAAATGGCCTTTTTGCACATGGGAATGACCCGTGTAAAGATGCGTTAAGGCCACCTTTTACCTCAGTTTGGTAAACGAACCCCATATGCACTATCATCAGATGTGAATGCTAGTTTTAGGTAGGACATGTTAAGGGGAATTAAGTGGTTAAGGTTGGGATGTGAAAAATTCCCACTGCATTCTACAAAGTCGCTACTAAATGCAGAGCCTCTTGTGAAATACATATTCACTGGCTCCCTCTTAAAGAACGCATCACGTTCAAAATATGCACCCTGGGCCACAAAATCATTCACGGAGATGCCCCAGCCTACATGTCAGACCTCATAGACTTACCACCTAGGAATGCTAAGACATTGTCCCGCACTTTCTTCAACCTTCATTTCCCCAACTGTAAAGGGCTCAAATACAAAATAATGCACGCGTCAACCTTCTCCTACTTGAGCACACAGTTCTGGAACGCAGTGCCGTGCAACCTGAGATCGATCCATCAACTAACCAACTTCCGCAAACTATTGAAGACCCATCTCTTTAACAAGGTATACCACAAAGACCAACAAATATGAACTCCTTCACACACACCTAGAATTGTCTTTACTATTTGCTTGTTATATTAATTCATGCTCTATCATTATCATGTTACCCAAGATCTATCTATAATACTAAATGTTTATTTCTCATATATCTCCACTATTCATGATGTAAGCCACATTGAGCCTGCAAAGAGGTGGGAAAATGTGGGATACAAATGCAATAAATAAATAAATAAATAAATAAGGACGTGCAGGAATGCTTGCTGATGCCTTACCATTCCAGCGGAAACAGCAATTTTAAGACAGCTTCATCTGGGGAAAAAGAATGTGCATCTTTACCCCAGATGTGCATATGAGCAGTTTTTTTAAAAAATCACGACAGCACTGACAAATGATGCTCCTTAGTCCTATGACAACAGCAGGAATTGCAACGGACGATTGTCTGAGGCACCTCTCCAGGAAGCAACAGCATGGAAAAGAGTGGAAATGGAATAGAGTCTCTAGGGTAAGTTGGATTGAGGTGTAAAGATCGTGCTGTTGGAATCCAGGTTTTCACACTACAGGAAATTTGGTGGGAAGTAGTTGGGCTAGTTCAAGTTCTACCAATCTATCTTTCCTCTATATTTGAAAACTAGCCGTTGAGCCCGTAAAAACGAGCTAGTATAGGACGGGGGGGGGGGGTGTTGAAAGGCCCCCCCCCACCGCCGAGCTCGCCGCTGCCCCTCCGAGGTCACCGCTAAATCGTCCCCCCCCCCCGAGTCGCCGCCACTCCTCCACCCGGGCCGGGCCCTCGCTTCGCTATTGAAACAGCGCGGGAACGCAGCACACAGCTCAGATGAGCTGCCGTCCTTCTTCTCTGCCTGTGTCCCGCCCTCGTGGGCGAGGGCGGGACACTGGCAGGGAAGGAAGGCTGACAGCAGCTCAGCTGAGCTGTGTGCTCCGTTCCCGCGCTGTTTCTATAGCGGAGCGAATGCCCGGCCCGGGTGGAGAGTGGGTGGCGGCGGCGACCTGGGGAGGGGGAAGCGGTAGTGATGGCGGTTTCGTCCCTCCCCTTGCGCAGTAGAGACCCTCTCTGTCCCGCCCCCGTCATCACATATTGACGCGGGGGCGGGACAGAGACGGTCTTTACTGCGCATTTGCGAGTGAGTTCCGTCACTCGCCATTTATATGTTTGATGGGTTCTGTAGTGGGGGGGGGGGGGGGAATTTTTAAATATCCAGAAGAGACAATTGGAAGAATGAAAAATTAGTTTCTATATTGGAGATTTCTACAGAACAATCATAGGTGGTGAAAGAGATCGCTAAGAGGCAATACCAATTTATGCCCTAAGGTAGAAAATTTGGACAACTTGGTTAAGTATTGTACTGTGGCATCTAAAAGCGTGCAAAAGGGAGAGACAACCCTACGCACAAGCACAAATAAAAAAAAAAAAAAAACAAAGTAGGGATGGCAAAAACGATCTTTCAAAACAAGTCCAAGAGGAGACTCCAAAGGTGAACACAAAGGTCAACCTTTATTCAAGCATCAAGTTAAACCAGGATTCGACACGGATCCGTGTTTCGGCATGGAATGTCTGCTGCAGGTGTCAATGCTTCTTAGTCACTCTCTGTAAAAACAGTGCAAATGCTAGCAGATATTATAGCAAGAAGGATCAATGTATGTATACATCCAATGGATTGAACAAAAGCAGACCATGGCAGTGCAGATGGATGATTTAACACTTACAGGAGGCTTCAGCTTTTTTCCTACTTACTTTCTGCAGAGCTATGTTCCCACCTCCAGCATGCTGCCATATCCACCAGAATGGTTATACCCACACTAGCCTGCTCCTCAAGTCACTTCACTGGC
Organism: Microcaecilia unicolor; assembly: GCF_901765095.1. NCBI lineage: Eukaryota > Metazoa > Chordata > Amphibia > Gymnophiona > Siphonopidae > Microcaecilia > Microcaecilia unicolor. The sequence goes on along the minus strand of NC_044033.1, from coordinate 29,960,868 downwards.
TCCCTGTTCGCTTCCGCATTCAGTTTAAACTTCTCGTACTGACCTTTAAATGCATTCACTCTGCGGCTCTCCATTACCTCTCCGCTCTCATCTCTCCCTACATTCCTCCCCGTGAACTCCGCTCACTGGACAAGTATCTCTTGTCGTCCTCCTTCTCCTCCACTGCTAACTCCAGGCTTCGCTCCTTTTCTCTCGCGGCACCTTACGCCTGGAATAGACTTCTTGAGCCTGTACGTCTAGCTCCATCTCTACCTGTTTTCAAATCTATGATGAAAACCCACCTTTTCACTGCTGCTTTTAACTCCTAGCCACAATTGCCCTCCCCTTGTTCCTTCCTCCCTTCTCACTCATTACTTCCCTCACCCGTAACTGTCTTGTTTGTCTGTATTATTTAGATTGTAAGCTCTTTTGAGCAGGGACTGTCTCTTTGTATCAGGTGTTCAGCGCTGTGTGCGTCTGGTACAGTGGCGTAGCCAGAAGTCAATTTTTGGGTGGGCCAACAGGTTGGATGGGTGGGCACTAGACAGTGGTGTGCTGGTAAATGTTTAACAACAGGCTCTCTCCCCGGTCCACCTCTGCGCCCCCACTCCCCCCCCCCCCCCCCCCGTGCACCTCCCCTCAAAATTGCAGAGCTGGCTATAGCCGGGGGAAAAGCCTGGGGGGTGGGGGAGGCAATGCATTACTCTATCCAGGAAAAAAAAACATTAAATGATCCCAGGTTCCAATCTAATTCATGTTTAATGTGGGATAAAATGCCATAAATAAGTAAATAAATATAAACTTTTAATGTTGAGCACCTGATTCTCAAAGTGGACATGTTCCAATCATTATAATGAAAATAAAATGATTTTTTTTTCTACCTTTGCTGTCTGGTGACTTTGTTTTTCTGATCATACTGGCCCAGTATCTGATTCTGCTGCTATCTGTCCTCTTTACTCCGTTTCCAGGGCTTCCTTTCCATTTATTTCTTTACTTTCCGCCTTTCTTCTTCATTTCTTGCTCTGGGTCCTCCGCAGACTTGACTGTCCAGTGGATCCAGCTTCTGCCTATTTTCTTCATCCATGTGCAATTTTCTCCTCTCTTCCTTTTCCCTCATCTCCTTCCTCACTCTTCCCTTCCCTCCATCCATGTCCAGCATTTCTTCTCTCTCCCTTCCCTCTCCTCCATCCATATCCAGCAGCCTCCTCTCTCCTGCCCTTCCCTCCATCCATCCATGTCCAGCAACCCTCCTCTGCCCCCTGCCCTCCCCTCCATTCACCCATTTCCAGCAACCTTCCTTTCTCCTTTTCCCTCCCCTCCATCCACCCATGTCCAGCAACTCTCCTCTCCCCTCCATCCATCCATTCCCAGCAATTCTCCTCTCTCCCTTGCCCCCCACCTCCATCCATCCCCAGCAATTCTCCTCTCTCCCCTACCCCCCCACCTCCATCCATCCATCATCCCCAGCAATTCTCCTCTCTCCCTTGCCCCCCACCTCCATCCATCCATCCATCATCCCCAGCAATTCTCCTCTCTCCCCTGCCCCCCACCTCCATCCATCATCCCCAGCAATTCTCCTCTCTCCCCTGACCCTCACCTCCATCCATCCATCCCCAGAAATTCTCCTCTCCCTTGCCCCCCACCTCCATCCATCCATCCATCCATCCATCCATCCATCATCCCCAGCAATTCTCCTCTCTCCCCTACCCCCACCTCCATCCATCCCCAGCAATTCTCCTCTCTCCCCTGCCCCCCACCTCCATCCATCCATCATCCTCAGCAATTCTCCTCTCTCCCCTACCCCCACCTCCATCCATCCCCAGCAATTCTCCTCTCTCCCCTACCCCCCACCTCCATCCATCCATCCCCAGCAATTCTCCTCTCTCCCCTGCCCCCCACCTCCATCCATCCATCATCCCCAGCAATTCTCCTCTCTCCCCTGCCCCCCACCTCCATCCATCCATCCCCAGAAATTCTCCTCTCTCCCTTGCCCCCCACCTCCATCCATCCATCCATCATCCCCAGCAATTCTCCTCTCTCCCCTGCCCCACCTCCATCCATCCATCCATCCCCAGCAATTCTCCTCTCTCCCCTGCCCCCCACCTCCATCCATCCATCCATCCTCCCCAGCAATTCTCCTCTCTCCCTTGACCCCACCTCCATCCATCCCCAGAAATTCTCCTCTCTCCCTTGCCCCCACCTCCATCCATCCCCAGCAATTCTCCCCTGACCCCCACCTCCATCCATCCATCCCGTGACTCTCCTCTCTCCCCTCCCGCTCCCATCCATGTGTCCAGCGATTCTCCTTCACCCCCATGCAGCCTTCCCTCCCATTCCACCTGCCCGCTCTCTCTCTGACGGCAGCGCTTCCCAGACGCTGCCTACCGCCGCCACGATCTACCTCCTCCCTCTGTCTCACTCAACAGCAGCGGTAGCGTCGCGATTCAAACACGCTATCTCCTGCTTCTAACCCGGAAGCGTCTCCTCTGCAGAGGTAGATCGTGGCGGCGGAGGCAGCGTCTGGGAAGCGCTGCCGTCAGAGAGAAGGAGGCAGATGCAGGACCAGCGCTGCCTGCTCCCTCCGCTCCGCTGCTGGGTGGGCCTGAATCCAAACTGGGTGGGCCTAGGCCCATCCAGGCCCACCCATGGCTACGCCCCTGGTCTGGTAGCGCTATACAAATGCTAATGGTAATAATAATACAATAATATGTTTATTTTTGTAGCGCCGGTGTGTACCCTGTGGTAATCGGGCAGTGCCGCACGCTGCCTGGTTACCACCGAGTTAGCGAGGGAGCCTTTATTGCCACCTCAATGGGTGGTGGTATGGGCTCTCCCACAATGGTTGGGTGGCAAGTGTTGTACTTGCTGCATGGCCATTTCCTGTAAACAAGAAAAACCTACCTTTTACCCGGTTGCGGTAAAAGGGAGCCTCGGCGTGCATCAAAGACACACGCCTATGCCAACGCAGGCCCCCTTTTGCCACAGCTTGGTAAAATGGGGCCCTAATTGTCTAGATTTCCTGTATTATTTCGATTAATTATTCCTTTTCCCGTGATGTGGGCTGTATTGGTTTCTTGATATAACGCCTTAAATGTACTTATTGAAAACTATTAAAGAAAGAAAGCCTTATTTGGTGGCTGAACTAGAAATGGGTTTAGCGCATGGGAAAACCCCGCATAATGACTCGCTAAGCCCATTCTTAGCGCAACTTAGTAAAAGGGCCTCAATGCATTAATGCAAGGAGACACACAGAAGAAGATGTATAGGCATGGCTTGGATATATCAAACAATTTCATGCTTATGTAGGTTATATAATACTGGCATTTATCGCTAAAGTGTCATATTGGGGTGTGCACCTTTACACCTGCCATAGACATGGCATAAGTGGGTGTACAGCCTTTGTATGTTCGCAGTTGGAAAAGAAATATGAGGTTTAGTGCAGCTCCTTGTGACTCTGGGCAAGTCACTTAACCCTCCATTGCCCCTGGTACAAAAGAAGTACCTGAATATATGTAAACCGCTTTGAATGTAGTTGCAAAAACCTCAGAAAGGCAGTATATCAAGTCCCATTTCCCTTTTCCCTATTTGAGATTCTACATGGAATGTTGCTACTATTGGAGATTCTGTTGCTACTGTTTGAGATTCGAGATGGAATGTTGCTACTATTTGAGATTCTACATGGAGTGTTAATGTTGCTATTCCACTATCAACATTCCAAGTGGAAGCCTGCCCTTGCAGGTCAGCAACATGGCCGCACAGGCTTCTGTTTCTGTGAGTCTGACGTCCTGCACATACGTGCAGGACGTCAGACTCACAGAAACAGAAGCCTGCGCGGCCACATTGCTGATCTGCAAGGGCAGGCTTCTACATGGAATGTTGCTAGTGGAGGAGTAGCCTAGTGGTTAGTGCAGTGGACTTTGATCCTGGGGAACTGAGTTCGATTCCCACTGCAGCTCCTTGTGACTCTGGGCAAGTCACTTAACCCTCCATTGCCCCTAGTACAAAAGAAGTACCTGAATATATGTAAACCGCTTTGAATCAGGGGCGTATCTGCGTGGGGCCACAGGGGCCTGGGCCCCCGCAGATTTCGCCCTGGACCCCCCTACCACAGACCCTCTCCACCTCCCCCTCCCTCCCGCCCGCCCGCCACCAACCCGTCGCCGATCTTTGCTGGCGGGGGACCCCAAGCCCCCGCCAGCCGAAGTCCTCTCTTCCGTGCAGGATGCAAGTTTCAACGCTTCCTGTTCTTCTGAGTCTGACGTCCTGCACGTACAACGTGCAGAACGTCAGACTCAGAATTTGGAATTCAGTCTGACGTCCTGCGCGTTGTACGTGCAGGACGTCAGACTCAGAAGAACAGGAAGCGTTGAAACTTGCAGCGGCGCAGCCTGCATGGAAGAGAGGACCTCGGCTGGCGGGGGGTTGGGGTCCCCCGCCAGCAAAGGTAAGTGACAGCAGCGGGGGAGGGTGTCATTGGTGGCAAAAGGGGGGGGTCCGGAAATGGCGGGGGGGGGGGGGATCGGTGGCGCCGTGGGGGGGGGGGGGGGCTAAAATGTGCCACCTCCCTCTGGCTCTGGCCCCCCCTACCGCCCGAGTCCAGATACGCCCCTGCTTTGAATGTAGTTGCAAAAACCTCAGAAAGGCAGTATATCAAGTCCCATTTCCCTTTTCCCTATTTGAGATTCTACATGGAATGTTGCTACTATTGGAGATTCTGTTGCTACTATTTGAGAATCGACATGGAATGTTAATGTTGCTATTCCACTATCAACATTCCAAGTGGAAGCCTGCCCTTGCAGGTCAGCAACATGGCCGCGCAGGCTTCTGTTTCACAGAAACAGAAGCCTGCGCGGCCACATTGCTGATCTGCAAGGGCAGGCTTCTACATGGACTGTTGCTAGTGGAGGAGTAGCCTAGTGGTTAGTGCAGCAGAGTCTGATTCTGGGGAACTGGGTTCAATTCCCACTACAGCTCCTTGTGACTCTGGACAAGTCACTTAACCCTCCATTGCCCCTGGTACAAAATAAGTACCCGAATATATGTAAACCGCTTTGAATGTAGTTGCAAAAACCTCAGAAAGGCAGTATATCAAGTCCTATTTCCCTTTCCCCCCTTCCCTTTAAGGTGATAGGCGAGAGCTGAGATCTGCCTGGTGACTACAGCAATGTATCTTCTCTGCACTTTGTGATTATTCACAGAGGGGTCCTTTTACCAAGCTGCGGTAAAAGGAGGCCTGCTTTTCTTTGTATTTTGTTTTATTATTATTTTAATTTTTTTTATTTAATTGTATGTATTCCTCTTGTTTGTTGCATGAAGCGATAATTGAAAATGTTATATAAAAAATTATATTCAGCTAAGTCGGATGGGTAGAACTGGTACGTATATGGATCTGGAGTGGTGGAGTTGCTCAATGGTTAGAGTAGAAGGTTAGTAACTAGGTAAAGGTTCAAATCCAGCTTCTTCCACTGATGCTCCTTGTGAATTTGGAAAAATTGTATCATTCTCCATTACCTCAGATACCAACTTAGAGCTAGACAGACTCAAGTATGCTCTCACTTTAGCATGCACTAATGTCATTAAAGGAGGTTATTAATAAATAGGTCCCATTTCATAAAATGGAACTTTCAGAAAATAACGTACATTAATGCAGATTACTGCGGGGCTCATTTTTGAAAGAGAAAAACAAAACAAAGCAACATATGGATGTTTTTCTCACCAAAACGTCCAAATCAGTATTTTCAAAACCCATTTTTCAGACGTTTTTCTATGCTGTTCTTCTGCGGTGCATCCAAATCTCAAGGGGGCATTTCAGGGGCATGTTAAGGGTGGGATTTGGCTGTTCCAAAGACTTGGACATTTTTCAGCCATAATAAAACAAAACAAAACCGTCCAGCAGTGGCCTACCAAGGGGGGGGGGGGGGGGGCGATCCGCCCTGGGTGCACGCCGCTGGGGGGGTGCAACAGCGCGCGCCTGCTCCGAGTTCGCTAAACTTCATCGCTCGTTCACTGCAGCTCCCTCTGCCCCGGAACAGGTTCCTGTTCCGGGGCAGAGGGAGCTGCAGCGAACCAAAGTTTAGCGAACTCGGAGCAGGCGCGTGCCGCGGCACCCCCCCCCCCAGCGGCGTGCACCTGGGGGGGTCATTTCACCGGAGGGGGGGAAGGTGTTATTTAGCGGGGGGAGGGGGCATGCTGCACCCGGGGGGGCGCATTGGTGCTCCGCCCCGGGTGCCATCCAGGCCAGGAACGCCACTGCCGTCCAGGACTAAAACTAAGATGTTTTGAGCTAGACCTGTTTGTAAAATGAATAAGGCACAGAAAGGTGCTCTAAATGACCAGATGACCACTGGAGGGAATTTATTTTTTTATTTGCTGCATTTGTATCCCACATTTTCCCACCTATTTGCAGGCTCAATGTGGCTTACATTGTTCCGTAATGGGGATCGCCATTAACGGAATGATAAGTACAGAGTGGTGTTACAATTAAAGTATATAAAAATATCAAGTAAATTAGAAATAAATAAATAAAATATCAAGTGAATTAGAAGTAAATAAATAAATAAATAAATAAATAAATAGTTCATAACAGGTATATATAAGAACAAGGACAAGGTATAACGTTCAATAATATCAATATAATTAAAGTAACCAGATTAAAGGGTTCAATGTTGGTTTGTTCTGATGCATTTTTGATGTCAAGTCTTTTATGAAGGATTCTTGTTATAAGTCTCTTTGAATAGGTTTGACTTCAGTAACTTCCGGAAGGTTATCAGATCGTGCGTTGTCTTTATGGCATTCAGCAGTGCGTTCCATAGTTGCGTGCAGATGTAGGAGAAGCTAGATGCATATATTGATTTGTATTTAAGTCCTCTACAATCAGGGGTGACCCCCAAATACCCTCACAGTGGTCACTGATCCCCTCCCACCACCCAAAAATGTGAATAAAAATATGACTTCCCAGCCTCTATGACAGCCTCAGATATTATAGCCAGGTCTGTTAGAGCGTCACGCAGGTTACTGGAGTAGTGTACTGGTTGGGGCAGTGCACTATGGAGTGGGGGACTCAGGACCCTATCTCCCTCTATCTGTCACACTTGTGGTAGAAACTGTGACCCCTCCAAAGTCACCAAAACCCTACTGTACCCACATATAGGTGCCCCCTTCACCCATAAGGGCTATTGTAGTGGTGTACAATGGGGGGACAGTGGGTTTTGGGTGGGTTTTGGAGGGCTCAGGGAAGAGGATAAGGGAGCAAGGTTGAGCTGGGCACCTGGGAGCATTTTTATGAAGTGCACAGAAGTGCCCTCTGGGGTGCTTTCCTGGGATGTCTGGGGGACCAGTCTTCTAAAAATCCTGGCTCCTCTTACATCCCAATGGCATGAATCTCTACATTTTGCACTTATTTGTTGGTTTTTTTTGTGTTTTGTTTTTGAAAATGGGCGAAAAAACAAAATATCCAAAGCACAAAACCTTGATCGAAACAGTATTTAAAAAAAAAAAAAAAGATAGAGATTTTTTCTTTTTTCGAAAATGACATTCTTTCCTATTTGGATTTTGGACGTTTTGTGTAAAACATCCAAAGCCAGACTTAGACGTCTTCTCGAAAATGCCCTTCTGTGTAGTAAACTGGGGACAGGAAAATAGCTAGTGTACCTGAAAGATACTCACTGAAAAGGTGTGAGCTAAATACAAATAAAGAAATAAGCCTTTTATCTCCTGGAAAGAAGAATGACCATGCTTGAGTAGGTTAAGTTCAAATAGTGTGATTGGCTTCCACGCCTTAATAGTAGAACATTTACGGCAGTGGCGTAGCCGCAGGTGGGCCTGGGTGGGCCAGGGCCCACCCACTTAGGGCTCAGGCCCAACCAACAGTAGCACATGTTTAGCGGTAGCTGGTGGGGATCCCAAGCTCCGCCTACTGAACACTTCCCCCTGATGGTAACTAAAACGCTACTGTCCATGATACTGGCACCTGCACATTCTCAGTTTTTAGCGCATGCTTGCTACTGACTGCCAAGGTGGAAAGAAGTGTTATCCCACCAGCTGAGACATTTTTTTTTGTGGTGGGGGAGGGGGGAGAACACTTGGTGCCCACCCACTTCTTGCCTAGGCTCACCCAAAATCTGTTGTCTGGCTACGCCCCTGATTTACGGGATCAATATTCAGCAGATGGCGCTCAGCGTTTTGCTGACCGCTGCTAGCGTTATGCTCAGAAATTCAATGCTGGGCCATGTCTGGGCTCTGGCATTGTATTTCCAGATTTGAGAAGCCAAGTGCTGACTCCACCCTCAGAATGCCGCCCCCCCAAATAGCCGGTTTTGTGGTAGGCACTAGCCAGTCATTTTCAGCAGCTCTAACAGGTTAAGGGCTGCTGAAAATGACCAGTTAGCCCCAAACACGCCATTTAATTTATTTATTTATTTTATTTATTTATTGCATTTGTATCCCACATTTTCCCACCTCTTTGCGGGCTCAATGCGTCTTACAATACATCATGAATAGTGGAAACATGTAAGAAGATATACATTTAGCATTATAGAAGGATCTTGGGTAACTTGATAATGATAGAACATCCTAATAGTTAACAAGCAAATTTTGTAAGGCAGTTCTGGATATTTGTATTGGAGTTCATATTTGTTGGTCTTTGTGGTATGCCTTGTTAAAGAGATGGGTCTTCAGTATTTTGCGGAAGTTGGTTAGTTCGTAGAGCGTTTTTAAGTTGTGCGGCAGCGTGTTCCAGAATTGTGTGCTCAGGTAGGAAAAGGTTGACGCATGCATTAGTTTGTATTTTAGACCTTTACAGATGGGGAAGTGAAGATTAAGGAATGTGCGGGATGATGTTTTGGCATTCCTGCGTGGTAGGTTTATAAGGTCTGACATGTAAGCTGGGGCGTCTCCGTGAATGATTTTGTGAACTAGGGTGCTGGGTGCATATTTTGAACGTGATGCGTTCTTTGAGTGGGAGCCAATGTAGCTTTTCTCGTAGGGGTTTAGCACTTTCATATTTTGATTTGCCGAATGTGAGTCTAGCTGAAGTATTTAACTGTTCCAGTAGCCATTTCTGGCCAGTTAAATCACTTTGAATATTGACCCCTATGTTTCCTCTGAAAGTCCCTTAATAGTCCCAAAACTATAATATTGTTAATGGTTTTTAGCCTTATAAAGGTAACATGACTACGAAGCTGCTTTAATGGTTCTCTTTTAAGAATGTTCTTTGTGGGACTAATATATATTACTGTCTTTCTACTTTCTAGAATTAGCTATTTATCCTTGACTCTGTCCATTTGTGTTTCTACTGTTTTTGGACACAGGCATTCTTTACAAACACCCATTCACTCACATGCATTGTACAAATGAGAAGGAAGGCAATAATGAGAGATGATAAACCCTCCCCAGGTTCTGCCACTCTGTGACTCGTGGGCTGATTGGGCAGATGTGAAGCATTTGTTTCAATCAACAACAAAACCAGGGGACACAAGATGAAGCTAGAATATGGTAGATTTAAAACAAATAGGAGAAAGCTTTTCTTTACTCAGCCGTAGTTAGACTCTGGAACTCGTTGCCGGAGAATGTAGTGACAGCAGCTGGCCTTATGGAATTTAAAGGGGGTTTGGACAGATTCCTGAGGGAAAAGTCCATTGAGCATTATTAAGAATTAAGTTGATTTTTTTTGGGGGGGGGGGGGAGGGGGGGTTGCCGGGTTCTTGAAGCCTGGATTGGCCACTGTCGGAGACAGGATGCTGGGCTTGATGGACCCTTGGTCTTTTCCCAGTATGGCGGTGCTTATGTACTTATCTCTCTATATAAAAAGCAACACCAACGTTCTATGAAGCCTCCAGCCGGAAGTGTGAAGGGGGCGAGATATCCGGTTTCCCCATGAGTGTCTGCCCCGCCCTCTCTGTAACACAGTCAGTGAAGGAAAACAGCAGAGCACGAAATCAAATCGCTGGCTCTGTAACAGTGAAGGACTCAGAGGGGGGAGGGGAGAGAGGGCAGAGGGCAGGGACACACACACTCCCACATGCACACAGAAGAAAACATTGCTAGCCCCCGTTTCATTTGCATCAGAAACGGGGCTTTTTTACTAGTGTACTTATAAAGACTAGTTTTTAGTGAACAGATTGCTCTATAATGTGCATGTGACATGCATCATTTTTAGTCTTTACCTATGGTGTTCTGCTTTATTTAGTGAATTGTACCATTATTATTCCCATTGCTGAGTAGGACAAGGGATTGAATCTGGGCCTAATTACAGACTTATGTCTTTTATATTCATAAATGCCTTGGAATGTGTGAAGTGTAATCGCCTCAATGCAATGATGATTTGTTTGTATTTCTCTGTGCTTCTAGATTACATTACATCGCCACTTCTGCTTTTCGGAGTGGCAGAGTGGAGCTTTTAAAACGTATTAACCACCTTTCCTAAGCAGTTAGTCTGATGTCTCAGCACCTGCTGATGTGTCTGCAATTATGGACATCATTCATGAAGCCCAGGATTCATCCTAATCCCTCTGGATTTCTTTGGGAATCACTGGCTTTCCTCCTGTGTTAGGTACTTCATTTTAGAATGTATAGCCTCCGAACCATTTCCTATGCTGACTTTATTGTCATGCTATTAATGCTTCATTTCAGGAAATCTTTCTTTTAGAGTTTAGATAGAGAGGTGTGGTAGCCGTGTTAGTCCACTTTTAAAGGTAATCAATAGAAATCAAACAAAATAAAACATGGAAAAGAAAATAAGATGATACCTTTTTTATTGGACATAACTTAATACATTTCTTGATTAGCTTTCAAAGGTTGCCCTTCTTCGTCACATCGGAAATAAGCAACTGTTGGTAGATGACAGTATATAAAAGTGAAACATCGAAGCATTTCAGTGACAGTCTAACAGGGTGGGGGTGGATAGTGAGAGACCAGGAGATATGCATGGGAACATCAAAGCATTTCAGTGACAGTCTAACAGGGTGGGGGTGGATAGGTGAGAGGAGGGTGACAAACAGAGCAATACAACTTTATGGTTTATAATGGGCTAGAAAGCCCAGATCTTTGTTAAGTCCTATCTGGTGGATGTCAAAATATTCAATCATTTTAGATAGATAGTTTAGATAGAGAGTTTGCAGGGCCTTGACAGCAGTTTTCATTTTAAAAATTTTACCAAAGCTTATTTGTTGGCTTCAAAGTGTGGTTTTGAACTTATTGTTATAAAATGCATGTGTTTTGAAATGTTACTATGGTGGTACTGTTTTGAATTTTGATACTCTTAAAGTTTCTTTGGAACCCACGGCATCCTTTATGTGACACTGGTGTTCAAATCGTGACTTGGGGAAGATAAGAATGGAAGCCATTTCTGTGAGTATAACACAGAATTTTACTCTTTCTGATCAATATTCAGCAGCAGTAAGCAGCAACTCTGATCTTTTAAACACTGACTGTGGTGGTTTTTTTTTAAAGTACATATATGTACTGTAATGCCCTCTTGGCTGTCCCTAGTTTCGGGGCCCAATCTGGATGGAGTCCCCCTCGGGTAGGCTCTGTTGATCCCTTGAGCAGTTGGCGCCTGGTACCTCCACTTGGTGAAGAAAAGCGTTAGTGGGTGAAATGATCTGCTTCACCTCCCCTCCCCCCTACCTCAAGGAAAAAATGTGATAGGCAGGGGAAGGATGAGACAGAAAGTGGGTGAGCTAGAGAGTGAGAGAAGGAGATGAAAAGTTGATAGGTAGTTGAAAAGTAAAAAGAAGTAGAGAGGTGAGAAAGCAGTTGAAATCTGAGTTTACAGGGATGAATTTTCGAAAAAAGGGAGGAGGAGTCAAGATGGTGGCCTGACTGCTGTGACTCGCTTGGAGGAAGTTTGTGGAGCTCTGTTTTTTGTCTAAATTATTCTTTTTCTGACTCAATGCCACAAACTAAGAGAAAAGGGACAGTAAAAGGTCAAATGCCGCTGACCAGAACCTCGTCCCCGATCCAACAAACTCTCCATCGATACACAATAAGTCTTCCATCAGAAGCCGGTCTGTTGAGCCCTGATGTTAGAGCCGACGGAGGAACGTCGGCACTACTGGGGATTGAAACATCACTATCTCCTCCGGATCTTAATCCACCACCATGTCCTGCAGGGAACCTGAGGGGTTTAGAGGAAGGCGTAGTCGAATCAGAAATCGGTATTGTCAAAGCCTTGAGCGGCACTTCTCTACCCCAGGTCGCAGATGAAGTAACCGTGGAGCATAAAACTCCCTTGGTGTCAACTTTAGAAATTATTTGGGGAGCGATACAAGAATTATCTACAATAGTTACAAAAACTGCCCGAGACACATCTCTTCTTGTAAGTAAAGTTGAAGCTTTAACTTTATCTATTGACAATGTAAAACAAGAATCACTTAACCAAATTTCTCAATTGCAATCAGAGGTTTCAAATGCAAGAACTACTATTGAACTCTTGGTTAAGGATAAACTTTTGACATCACGTATAATAGAACAAATAGAAAATTTTAATCAACGGTTAAATTTGAGACTGTTAAATTTCCCGATGTCGGAAGGAATGAATGCGTCAGATTTCTTCAAAAAATACTTAACAGAGATTCTTCGATTCCCTCCCGAGGTTATTCCTCCATTAAATAAAGTCTATTACCTTCCTCAAATACCGCAACCCGGAGCGGGACTCGAGACTCTAGAACGTTTGCCTTTAGAAAATGTTCTGAATTTAGGAGTTCATGATATTACTGCTTTACTTGAACAATCAATATCAGAAGTTAAAATGTGACGAACTTTAATTGCATCATTTGTATTTGAGCAAAACTTAAATGCAGTATTAACACTGTATTTTAAGAATTTGACAAAGATTTTCTGCGGTTCTAGAATATGGATATACCCAGACGTTACAAAGACAACACAAGATAGAAGGAAAAAAAATTTCTAGCTTTCAGAGACGAGACTAAGGCACTTGGAGCAACATTTCTATTGGCTTACCCATGTAAATGCCTTATAAAATACTTGGGTAACAAATATGTATTTTTTGAACTAGAACAACTTTGAACTGTTTTGGAAACGAAAAGAATAACCAAATAGACTCTAAGTTTGATTGATAACTGATAAAGAATTTGAATAAGATGGAATATTCAGGCTAGACATTTTTCTTTTTATACTCTCTTTATAATTAATGATCTCCTCATCTGTAATACTCCCCCATACTTTCTCTTTTTCTTTCATTAGTGGTCTAAGAAAGAGAGCATACCAATAATTTATAATGAATATTTTCTTATATTTTGATTTTCTCTGTATTGCAGTTTGCAAGTTAATCTTGTAATGTTAAAATAAATATCAATAAAATAAAATAAAATAAAAAAAAAGAAATCTGAGTTTCAGAAGGCAGAAAAAGAAAGGGAGGAAAGAACTAAAACAGAAAGATCAGTAAGTCAAAGACAGATGTAATAAGGGAATGGAACAAGACAGGAGGAGAGAAGAGAAATGGACAGCAGCCTCTGGAAAGAGCAGAAGACAGACAAGAAAGCAGAAAAGAAAAATTAGTATCAGCATGATGGGAAAAATGTCCAGACAACAAAGGTAGAAAAATGTTTTTATTATGAGTGTAATAACTATGGGGGTCTTTTAACCCGAGCTAAAAATGCTAAAGCACCTTATTAAAAGACACCCTGTGTTAATTTAGAAAATGTACATCATGGATATCTTTGTGTAAGAGGAAATGCATTTCTGTTTTTATTTCTCCCATGTTGTGGTACATGTCTAGTTTGACTTCTTGGGCTTCTTATTTCAATTTTTGTCTTTATATCTCTCTTTCTAATTTGTGATCCCGTTCTGTATTTGGTGAGGGTCTGTCTGTATTTTGCGTGTGACTGAGGTACGTTATTCTCTGGGCGTGTACCTTCAGTGTGGAGATCTGTAACTGTCCCTTTTGTTCTGTTTTACCAGTAGGAAGAGGTGTATTGGTGTTTTTGGGCCCAGTGTAATATTTGTAGTGCTGCCTATTCATATGTAGGGTTCTTGCTCTTTGACTCATAGTGCTACTGTTGTATGACATCTTTCTATGTTAGGATTTTTTTCAGGTTTTGTATTTCACAATCTGCTTAGTAGTAGAGAGTTTTATTTCGATAGCTCAGATGACATAAGAATCAGAATATTTTTTGAACGGTGCCTTCCGTGTTTTTGAAATGCACATTATTTGTGGCTAATTTTGTTATTTTTGAAATGTATTGTTGCCCTTTTACCAACTTGTGTCTTCAATAAAAATATTAAACTATAAAGATAATGCGTTGATTATAAATACAATTATTGAACTTTAAACATAATCTTAATACTCGTTTGTCAAATGATAAAATATATATCCTTAAACCAGTGACGTAGGTATGGGTGGGCCTGGGTGGGCACAGGCCCATCCATTCGTGGCTCAGGACCACCCAGTGGCAGCACCACACTGCTCTCTCCCTTCTTTCATCTGCGGCATCCCAGCATTCTGCAGTGTCCCATCAGACAGGAAACAGGCAATGAAGTCAGTGAGGGTGGGACATGAGCATGCAGCAGAAGGAAGCCTGCAGGGCTGGCGCAAGCAGCGAGAATGAATCGCTGCAGGCGCCGAGGATGCCTGTATGGTACACCAGGAAAGGACGGGGTTCAGAGTCAGAAACACAGATGCTGGGGTGCCACAGAGAAGGGGAGGAGAGATGCAGGGTAGATGGAAAAAAAAAATCAGTATTTTTAAAAATATCTCCGGGAAGATATTGGGGGGGGGGGGGGGGGGGGGGGGAAGGGCCCATCCAAGTTACCTCTGGGCCCATCCAAAATACTGAGTCTGGCTTCGCCTCTGATTTATTTATTGTTGTATTTACTTTATCTTATAGAGTGTGTTTGACCCTTGATGCAGGCACTGTTTATGCCGAAACGCAGCTGTGTTGGGTCCTTTCGTATATACTACTGACGTGTGCTCCACTTCTGTTTTTGTCTCCATTGATTTGACTCATGGAGTTGTTCTCCTTCTTTAGTCAGCATTTTTTAAAATGCTGATCACTGTAGCTAAATTAGACCCAGATTTTCAGTACTACCAGGCCCTTTCTAGGTACCGACACTTCATATCTAAGTTTTTGGTGGCATCCAGAAGCTATTCAGATACAGCCAAAGTGCCATACCTGCATAGCTAACCATGCAAAGTTAGGACTATCTATGCGGTACAACATGTGTAGTGAATAAATATTGCTGGCACCAGCATAACTCCCAGCTCTGCCCTGACTCCACCTCCATACCTCCCTGGCACTAAATGGAGAGTGCTGCAGGGATCAGAGCAGATACTCAGCGGCACTGTTTGGTCCTGTACTGGTGAATATTCATTCCCAACTTGGTCTGTGTGATAAAATTGATCAGGAGTCTTTCATGTCCTGATAACTAGTTTTGAAAATTGACCCCTTAGTAAATTATTATTATTATTATTTGTAGCATTTGTATCCCACATTTTCCCACCTATTTGCAGGCTCAAAGTGGCTTACATTGTTCCGTAATGGTGATCACCAATTCCGGAAAAGAGAAATACATAGTTAAGGTGGAGGAGACAGAGAGGGGCATAATCGAACGAAAACGTCTATCTCCATGGGCGTTTATCTCCAAGAACGGGTCCGTGAAGGGGCGGACTGAACCGTATTTTCAAAAAACATGGACGTTTATCTTTTTTTGAGCTGGGCGTTTTTGTTTTTCAGCGATAATGGAAACCGAAAGCGCCCAGCTCAAAAACGAATAACTCCAAGACATTTATTCGTGGGAGGGGCCAGGATTCGTAGTGCATTGGTCCCCCTCACATGCCAGGACACCAACCGGGCACCCTAGGGGGCACTTTTACAAAAAAAAAAAAGGTAAAACAGCTCCCAGGTGCATAGCACCCTTCCCTTGGGTGTTGAGCCCCCCAAATCCCCCTCAAAACCCACTGCCCACAAGTCTATACCATTACTATAGCCCTAAGGGGTGAAGGGGGGCACCTACATGTGGGTACAGTGGGTTTGGGGGGCGGTTTGGAGGGCTCCCATTTACCAGCACAAGTGTAACAGGTGGGGGGGGGATGGGCCTGGGTCTACCTGCCTGATGTCCACTGCACCCCCTAATAATTGCTCCAGTGACCTGCATACTGCTGCCAGGGAGGTGGGTATGACATTTGAGGGTGAAAATAAACAGTTGTGAAACGGCATATTTTGTGGTGGGAGGGGGTTTGTGACCACTGGGGGAGTCAGGGGAGGTCATCCCCGATTCCCTCCAGTGGTCATCTGGTCATTTAGGGCACTTTTTGGGGCCTTATTCGTGGAAAAACAGGGTCCAGGAAAAGTGCCCTAAATTCTCGCTAAAAACGCATATTTTTTTTCCATTATCGGCGAAAGGCGCCCATCTCTGTTCGGCCAATAACCACGCCCCAGTTCCGCCTTCACCACGCCTTCGACACACCCCCATCAACTTTGTCCGCATCCGCAACGGAGTGCAATTGAAAACGTCCAAATTCGGCTTTCGATTATACCGCATTATTCGTGTTTGTGGGATAAACGTCTATCTCCCGATTTGGGTCACAATATAGGCGTTTTTCTATTTCAATTATAAGCAGGAGAGTGGATTAGGTATTCAGGTAAAGAAAGTTCATTTTCATAATAAGAAATAAAAGGTATTGGATTAAACTTCATTCATGATAAATTAGCTTGAACAATCATTATTATTATTATTATTAACATTTGTAGAGCGCTACCAGACGCACACAACACTGAACATCCAAGATAGAGAGAGACAGTCCCTGCTCAAAAGAGCTTACAATCTAAAAATAACACAGACAGACAAAACAATTAAGGACAAGGGGTACTGGGTGAGAAGGAACAAGGGGAGGGCAAATTGAGTAGTGGCTAGGAGTCAAAAGCAGTGGTGAAAAGGTGGGGTTTCAGCATAGATTTGAAAACAGGCAGAGATGGAGCTAGACGTATAGGCTCAGGAAGTCTATTCCAGGCATAAGGTGCAGCGAGGGAAAAGGAACGAAGTCTGGAGTTAGCAGTAGAGGAGAAGGGGGACAACAAATCAATCATGATAAATTAGTATGGACAATTAGGAAATAAAGAGTTACGTTTTGTGTACATCTGGTGTAAACTTTGGTAACTGGCATTTAGGATGGATTATTGTGGTATGCTTTTTTGAATAGGTTGGTTTTCAATAATTTACGGAAATTAATTATCTAACAATTACTGGAGAACTCAAGCTCTAAATAAATTATTACAAATTATTAAGTAATCTGGTTCTGGGTTGGGGTTAGTGTAGGTAGGTTAGGTTTTGGTGTTCCTTTTACAGTATCTATATATATAAGAAGGGAGGATAGTTTTTTAAACCCATACGGTTTTCTCATTTAGGATGAGTTTTTTCGTTTGGGCTTTTTTTCTATTCTCCTTTCTTAATAGGAACCAATGATAGGAATTTACTCCAGTATATACAGGGTGTTACAAGTGCTGTGGCATGGTCCCTTGTTGGAGGTTTGAGGTTCCATTTGTTAGATAAAGTTTGTAGAGGTTGGATTTCTCCTCCTGTTGGCGGAAATTAATTATGTCATGGGTTGTTTTTATGGATTTTGGTAATTCATTCCATATTTGCATACTTATATAGGAGAAACTGGATGCATATGTTAATTTATATTTTAGTCCTTTGCAGCTGGGATAGTGAAGATTCAGGAACGTACGTGATAATCTAGTAGAGTTCCTGGTTGGTAGGTCTATGAGGTTTGACATATACCCCGGAGCTTCACCGTGTATGATCTTATGAACCAGAGTGCAGAGCTTGAACGCAATGCGTTCTCTTAGTGGAAGCCAATGTAGTTTTTCTCTTAAAGCTGGTGTGCTGGCATTTTCCACTAAAATTCTAGGATATTATGAGTCTTTGTTGTTCTACGTGGAATCATAGAAATGTTGAAATGTGTTTCTAATAAAACAAGATCAATTTTGTAAAGTAATGCATAAGTTAAAATATTGTGGATTTCAGGATAAAGATGTCTTGGCAATAAATACGAACTAAAAGCCATGCTACATGTAAAAATAAGAGCTTCACAATATAATGTGTTTTCAATTTTTCTCTAAATCTAGAAACACATATTATTACAGATCTGGCATACATTTACTAAATTTGAGAATTAAGAGGATAGGTAGAAATGAAAACATTTATTTGCCTCTGAGTGGAGGTAGTGGAGGCAAAACAATATTTTTCTCTCATTTTGTTTTGGGGAATTCAGGTCTCCTATTACTAAGCAGCGGTGAGCCCAGGCTTACCGCTCGCTATACAGGAAGTACCACCGGGCTACCGCAGCAGCCTGGCAGTACTTCCCACCTGTAGTGCACCATCATTTCTGGCGCTACAAAAATGTATTTATTTTTGTAGCGCTGGAGTATACCCGACAGTAATCGTTAGTGTCGCATGCTGCCAGGTTACCGCCAGGTTAATGCAGGATCCTGGGCGGTGGTAAGGGCTCCCCCCCCCCCTGACATGGCCGTGCAGCATGTGCTTTACTTGCCGCACGGCCATTTTCTGCAGGAAGGCGAGACTTCCCTTTTACCAACTGCAGTAAAAGGGGGCCTCAGCGCGTGTGTAAAACATTTCCACAGGGGGTTGCCAGCACCGGCTCCCTTTTGCCGCAATTTGGCAATTTAGAGAAGGCAGGACTGGGGCGTGCTTAACACATGGGCGTCCTCGGCCAACAATGGAAAAAAGAAGGGCGTCCCTGACGAACACTTGGCCGACTTTACTTGGTCCATTTTTTCTTGCGACCAAGCCTAAAAAAGGTGCCAGAACTGACCAGATGACCGCCAGAGGAAATTAGGGATGACCTCCCATTACTCCCCCAGTGGTCACTAACCCCCTCCCACCCTTAAAAAAACAACTATAAAAATATTTTTTGCCAGTCTCAAATGTCATACCCAGCTCCCTGACAGCAGTATGCAGGTCCCTGGAGCAGTTTTAGTGGGTGCAGTGCACTTCAGGCAGGCGGACCCAGGCCCATCCCCCCCTACCTGTTACATTTGTGGTGGTAAATGTGAGCCCTTCGAAACCCACCAGAAACCCACTGTACCCACATGTAGGTGTCGCCCTTCACCCCTTAGGGCTATGGTAGTGTTGTTCAGTTGTGGGTAGTGGGTTTTGGGGGGGCTCAGCACTCAAGGTAAGGGAGCTATGCACCTGGGAGCAATTTGTGAAGTGCACTGCAGTGCCCCCTAGGGTGCCCAGTTGGTGTGCTGGCATGTCAGGGGGACCAGTATACTACAAATGCCTGGCTTCTTCCATGACCAAATGGCTTGGATTTGGTCGTTTCTGAGATGGGTATCCTCGATTTCCATTACCACCGAAAACCGGGGAAGACCATCTCTAAGGACAACCATCTCTAAGGTCGACCTGAATGTTGAGATTTGGGCGTCCCCGACCGTATTATCGAAACGAAAGATGGCCGCCCATCTTGTTTCGATAATACGGGTTTCCCCACCCCTTCGCCGGGACGTCCTGCGAGGACGTCCTCAGGAAAACTTGGGCGCCCCGTTCGATTATGCCCCTCCACGCTTTCTACTTTTAGGGACCTGTTTACTAAGATGTGCTAGTGTTTTCAAAGCATGCTCAAAATTAGCACGCGCTAACCATGTAGGCTCCCTAGGAATATTATGGGCATCTACACAGTTAGCATGTGTTAATGCTTAGTGCACGCTAAAAACACTAACGTGCCTCCGGCGGGGCTTAGTAAACAGGGCCCTTAGGTTATAATTCAGTAAGAAGCTGCGTAGTTTTGTTGCAAGAATGTGCATAAATTGTCTGCATTCTAATCATTTCCATGTGTGTGTAAACACACACATTAACCCCCTGATTCTATAACAGCTGCCCAAAATTCCACGTGCAAACTTGTGCGTGCTACCAATTTGCACATGGAATTTAATTGAATAATGAGCCAATTAGTGCCAATAATTGTTTTTTTTTTTACAAGCAATTATTGGGACTAACACGCATACATTTTAGGTGCGAGATCTGCGTCTTAAATTTACATGCAGTCCAAAGCAGAAGGCGCGGAAATGGGAGGGTCATGGGCACTTTGGGGCAGATTGGGGGTATGGTTTTGAGTTATGGGCGTAATTACAGAATAGGGGTGCTCTGCGTGTAAATTTAGGCATGGGCATTTGCGCCATGTTTCCGTTGGTGCAAATGGCCGCACCTAAATTTACACGGGATCTGTCCGCTATAGCGTTAATTCTATAAACTGCGCTGAAATTTGGGGCCCTTTACTAAGCTGCAGTAAAAGGGGCCCTGTGCCAGCAGCAACACGTGTTTTTGTCACGTGCCAGGGCCCCTTTTACCACAGTGGGTAAAAAGCCCCCCCCCCCCCCCAAAAAAAGAAATGGCCGTGCAGTAAGTTCACACTTGTCATGTGGCCATTTCGGGGGGAGCACTTACTGCCACCCACTTTGGCGGTAACTTACTGCCAGGTAACTCCCTGTGGAAAGATTTTTGAAATATTTCTGCTAGCGCCAAAAATGGCATGCACTGAGAGGTGGAACTACTGCCGGCACCCGCGTTGGGCTGACGGTAGTTCCGAGTTGCTGCATGGCAACCCTTTAGTAAAAGGGCTCCTTAGCACGCATTTCACGTATAACTACTACTACTACTACTTATAATTTCTATAGCGCTACTAGACATACGCAGCGCTGTACACTTTAACATGAAGAGACAGTCCCTGCTCAACAGAGCTTACAATCTAATTAGGACAGACAAACAGGACAAACAAGAGATAAGAGAATATTAAAGTGAGGATGATAAAATAAGGGTTCTGAACAAGTGAATAAGGGTTAGGAGTTAAAAGCAGCATCAAAAAGGTGGGCTTTTAGCTTAGATTTGAAGACGGCCAGAGATGGAGCTTGCCGTACCGGCTCAGGAAGTTTATTCCAGGCATATGGTGCAGCAAATTAAAAGGAACGGAGTCTGGAGTTAGCAGTGGAGGAGAAGGGTGCAGATAAGAGAGATTTACCCAGTGAATGGAGTTCCCGGGGAGGAATGTAGGGAGAGATGAGAGTGGAGAGGTACTGAGGAGCTGCAGAGTGAATGCACTTATAGGTCAATAAGAGGAGTTTGAACTGTATGCGGAAACAGATAGGAAGCCAGTGAAGTGACTTGAAGAGAGGGCTAATATGAGCATAACGACACTGATGGAATATTAGTCGTGCAGCAGAATTTTGAACAGATTGAAGAGGAGAGTGATGGCTAAGTGGGAGACCTGTGAGAAGCAAGTTGCAATAGTCTAAGCGATAGGTGATAAGAGTGTGGATGAGGGTTCCGGTAGTGTGCTCAGAAAGGAAAGGGTGAATTTTGCTGATATTATAGAGAAAGAAACAACAGGTTTTAGCAGTCTGCTGAGTATGTGCAAAGAAGGAGAGGGAAGAGTCAAAGATGACCCCAAGGTTACGAGCTGATGAGACAGGAAGGATGAGAGTGTTATCCACAGAAATAGAGAATGGTGGAGGAGGAGAGGTTGGTTTAGGGGGAAAGATAAGAAGCTCAGTCTTGGTCATGTTTCGTTTCAGATGGTGCTAAGACATCCAGGCAGCAACGTCAGACAGGCAGGCTGATACTTTGGCCTGGATTTCAGCTGAGATTTCTGCCAAAGGCTGGAGTAAATACTGGCGCCAAACTCAGGGCTGTTAGCTACACAAATACAAGTATTTTATAATAATGTGCCTAAATCCTAGAAATGCCTTTGACCTGCCTATGCCCCTCCCATGGCCACACCCCTTTGTTATTGTGTACGATGACATTTAGGCATGCATGTTATCGAATAGGGCATAGAGCAGATTCGTGCAAAACTCCTAATGACTGCCAATTAAGTGCTCGCTAACTCCAATAATTGATTGTTACTGCCTAATTGACTAATTTGTTTACCTGTGAATCTGGGATCCGCCCCCAAATTTGGGCAACCTGTACTGAATCCAGGGGTAAATGAACAGTTTCCTGAGAAGTAGTGTTCTATAAGAATGTACCTAGATACAGTGGTGGCAGTGGCGTAGCCAGGCCTGGCATTTTTGGGTGGGCCCAGAGCGAATATGGGTGGGCACTATATATGAGTCCTAGGCACTATTAAAATGTATTGTTTGTGAATTTCTAGGTGGGGATGGGCTTTCATTGCCTAAGGCAAAAGGGATATATATTTAATGATTGAATATACTTTTTCCCCCCTAGGCAGTAAAGAATCCACCCCCCACCCAAAAACCCACCACCAGAGCCATCATTTTGATTACAAGAGAAATCAAAATGCTGGCTGGTGCCTGGTGGTGGGCTTCTGAGAGTGAGTGGGCTCTTCATGCCTAGGGCAAAAAAAAGGGTATATGTAACCATTAAATATACCTTTTTTGCCCTGTAGGCAGTGAAGTGCTTACCCCTCCCAGAAGCCCACCACCACCAGCCAGAATTTTGAGTACAATTACACGACACGTTAAAAAAAATAAAAAAATGTTACCTGCTGGGCAGCTGCTGCTTGCAGTTGCACATGGCTCCTGTACCTGTGTTGTGTAGGCCACGGGGAGTGCTACTGCTGCTGCTTTGATGATGATGATCGAAAGAGTCCCTCCAAAGGAGCGAGCGCTGAAGTCAAACAGAAGTGATTGTGGACAGTAGTCCCTTCCAAGGAAGTCTTCATCCTTGGCCGCGGGCCCGCTCCGCGCCACAGATTTCAAAGTGCCGGTTGGGAAGTACTGCGTCTGAGTGGTACAGGAGACCTCAGAGCAGCGCGTCAGATCTGCAGACTGAAGCCGGCTTGCTGTTCCGCTTTGGGCCGCACCTCATCAAGCCCTCAGTGCGGACAGACAGAGCTCTCTTTCGCAGTGTAGACCGGCGACCGGTGCTACCCGGACACGTGTTGGTTTGTCCACTGCGCCCAGCTCCTCGTTTCCGCAACCTCAGCCCAGACCCACAGGAAGTGGCAGATGTGTTCAAAACTGCGCAGCGCGTGGCTTGCATCATGGAGCATCACTTCTCACTACAGCTACCAGCGCCACCCGAGAAACTAAAAAGCAGGTGGGAGGTGGCTGAGCAGGCCGGCGCTGCTGCGAGGCAGAAAGGCACTTTTCAGCGCTTAAACTGGGTGGGCCTGAGCCGAGATTGGGTGGGCCTAGGCCCACCCAGGCCCACTCATAGCTACGCCCCTGAGTGGTGGTACTTTGTGATTGGGCATTCACATGAGTGGACTTTAGGCAGAGCGTGGATCTGGGCACATAATTATGCATTATAAAATTATAATCAACATGCAGTCTGTTATAATCTAGGGGTGAGCATTTACACCAGCTCAATGGCTCATGCACGTGTTCATGCCTTAAATACAGGCGCATTTTCAGCCACGTACTCTAGTATTCAATAAAGAAAAGTAGGCGTCTACTTTTCCTTATAGAATCGGCTTCAAACTGCTTCTTCATCTCTTGAGCCTATACTCCTTTTCTTATTAAAAGGTTTGCGTTAGATGTTTATCCTTCTGTTATTGGCCATGTTAACTCCAGTTTGACTTCAGGGCTGATTCCTCAGATGTGGAAAGAAGCTGTTGTTCTTCCCATCCTTTAAAAAAAAAAATGTCTTTGGATCCTGCAAACCTAGCTAGCTATCGACTTAATTCTAACATTCCATTTATTGCCAAGATTACTGAAAAAGGCTATTTTACTTTAGCTCTGCATTTGCCTTGCCAAGACAAATGCATTGCATCCTTGCCAATTTGGATTGATGGAACATAAAACTGCAGAGATTTGCTTACTGGCATTGCTTAGTGAAGTCAGAGCGCTGCTAGATTCAGGTAAAGTGGCTATCTTGGTATCACTTGACTTGACTGCTGTGTTTGATCTTGTTGACCATGAGTTGTTACTTTCCAGGCTATTTGACCTTGGTCCGTGGAATGCTGCACTCAAGTGGTTTCATTTACTTCTTTTGCATAGGTCATTTCGAGTTTGCTTTAATACAAAGACTTCACAATACCAACAGCTAGCCTGGTGAATACCACAAGGATCTATTCTGTTTCCTTTTCAACCTGTTTTTAAGTCCTCTTCTAACTCTCATTCGTTTTAAAGGTATACGAGGATTCTTATTCACTGATGATGTTCAGTTACTTCATTAGGTTGATCCCAGGCAATCTGATTTGACCCCCCTCAATCAGTGTTAAGTAGATACTGAAAATAGGCTGAAATGTAATCCTGATAAGTCTCCAGCACTGTGGGTCACTTGATGGAGTCCATTACTCATCTTGCCTCCACGACTGATGGGACAACAATTATCTCTCTTACATCCTTTGAGAATTTTAGATTGTGCTATAGGCTTTGAACTTAACTTTGAGCTTCAAGTTTCCTCAAAGCTGAAGTCGTGCAGGTTCTGCTTATGCTGGATTAGGTCTTTTTTGAGCCTATCTTAATAAGAAAGCTCTATTGATCCAGACACACGCCTTTGTTATATTGAGGTTGGTCTTATTCAACAGCCTTCGAATGACTCCAATTAAACAATTACAATTACAGCTATCAAATTAATTTTTCTGCTAAATATTCTAACCACGTTATACCGCTTTTCATCAATAGTCACCGACTCCGTGTTCTGTATAGGGCACAGTTTGAAGTAGCTCAACTTAGTTCATAAGAAGGGGCACTTTCAATACAACATCTAAATCTGATTTTGGACATTTTGATGAAAATGTCCAAAAAATCAAGTGGCGAACATGACCATTTTCGAACCTGAAAAAGTCTATATTTTTATTTCGAAAATGGCCATTTTCTACACATTTTTAGACATTTTCTCTATACCACGACTTAAGTTGTGTGCAGAAATCCAGCCATAGTCTGGATGTGTGCACGAAACGTAATTAGTTAACAAATCAATTAGCGCCAATAATTGCCACTTAACAAGCAATTATTGACACTAACTGGCATTAATTAGAATTTACACATAGACCTACCTGAGCATATTCTATAATGTGATGCGCATAAATTCTAAGTCATATAGAGGGGCATAATCGAATGGCGCTGGCCAAATAGATGGCCGGCCATCTATTTGGCCGGCGCTGCAAACAGCGGTCCCGAACCGTATTATCGAAAAAGATGGCCGGCCATCTTTCCTTTCGATAATACAGTTGGGGCCGGCCAAATGTCAGAGATCACCGGGTTTGAGATAGCCGGCATCGGTTTTCACCGATAATGGAAACTAATGCCGGCGATCTCAAACATGGCCAAATCCAAGGCATTTGGTCATGGGAGGAGCCAGCATTTGTAGTGCACTGGTCCCCCTGACATGCCCGGAAACCAACCGGGCACCCTAGGGGGCACTGCAGTGGACTTCAGAAATTGCTCCCAGGTGCATAGCTCCCTTACCTTGGGTGCTGAGCCCCCCAAAACCCACTACCCACAACTGTACAACACTGCCATAGCCCTTATGAGTGACGGGGCACCTACATGTGGGTACAGTGGGTTTTGGGGGGTTTTGGAGGGCTTAACATTTACCACCACAAGTGTAACAGGTAGGGGGGATGGGCCTGGGTCCACCTGCCTGAAGTGCACTGCACCCACTAAATACTGCTCCAGGGACCTGCATACTGCTGTCAGGGAGCTGGGTATGACATTTGAGGCTGGCATAGAGGCTGGCAAAAAATATATTTTTTTTTGTGGGGATGGGAGGGGGTTGGTGACCACTGAGGGAGTAAGGGGAGGTCATCCCTGATTCCCTCCAGTGGTCATTTGGTCAGTTGGGGCACCTTTTTGAGGCTTTGTCCTGAAAAAAAAGGGACCAAGTGAAGCCAGCGAAATGCTTGTCAAGTCTGGCTTTTTTTTTTTCCATTATTGGGCGAAGCCAGCCATCTCAAATCATGCCCCCGTCCCGCCTTCGCTACCCTACCGACATGCCCCCTTGAAGTTTGGCCGGCTCTGCGGCGGAAAGCAGTTGGCACCGGCCAAAATCGGCTTCCGGGTGGTTGGGAGGTGGGGATAGTGCTGGGCAGACTTTTACGGTCTGTACCCTGAAAAAGACAGGTACAAATCAAGGTAAGGTATACACAAAAAATGACACATGTGAGTTTATCTTATTGGGCAGACTGGGTGGACCGTGCAGGTCTTTTTCTGTCGTCATCTACTATGTTACTATGTTATACCGATTTGGTCGGGTTCAAGAGATCGCCGGCCATCTCCCGATTTGTGTCGGAAGATGGCCGACGATCTCCTTTGAAAATGAGCTGGATAGTTGAAAAGGGGGCATGGCCATGGGTGTGGAATGAGCGGGTCATGGGCATTTATAAAATCTATGTGCGTGGTTATAGAATACACCCGGTCCATGTGTAATTTAGGCGTTGGCATTTACACCAAGTTTTACTTGGCGTAACTGCCCGCAACTAAATTTAGTCACAGAAATGGGCGCTCAGTGTATTCTATAAACTGAGCAGATATTTAGGCTTATTCGATAAAATACACCTAATTTAGACATACTGTATAGAATATGCCTGGGCATATTTTGTTTCAGTGCCAATATTTTAGGCTTCATATAGAGAAACATAGAAACATGATGGCAGATAAAGGCCATATGACCCATCCAGTCTGCCCATCCTCTGTAACCCCTAATTCTTCCTGTTCCTAAGCGATCCCACATGCTTATCCCATGCCTTTTTAAATTCTGAAACAGTCCTCGACTCCACCACCTCCACCGGGAGGCCGTTCCACGCCTCCACCACCCTTTCTGTGAAATAATACTTCCTTAGGTTACTCCTAGGCCTATTCCCTCTTTACTTTGTCCTATGCCCCCTCATTCCAGAGCTCTCCTTCATTTGAAAAAGGCTCTCTTCCTGTACATAAATGCCCTTGAGATATTTAAACGTTTCTATCATGTCTCCTCTCTCCCTCCTCTCTTCCAGCATATACATGTTGAGGTTCATAAGTCTGTCCCTATAATTTTTGCATTCAAGACCGCTTACCAATTTCGTAGTCGCCCTCTGGACCGACTCCATCCTGTTTATATCTTTCCATAGGTGCGGCCTCCAGAAATGCACACAGTACTCCAAATGAGGCCTCACCAGAGACTTATACAACGGCACTATCACCTCCTTTTTTCTGCTGGTCATGCCTCTCTTTATGCACCCAAGCATCCTTCTGGCTTTGGCCATCGCTTTTTCTCCCTGGTTGAAAGCTTTAAGGTCATCAGACACAATCATCCCCAAGTCCCGCTCTTCCTTCGCACACTGAAGCACAACACCCCCTATACTGTACCATTCCTTCGGATTTTTGCAACCCAAGTGCATAACCCTGCATTTTTGGGGATTAAGCCTTAGTTGCCAAATATCGGTCCATTCCTCTAGCTTCGCTAGGTCCTTCCTCATGTCATTCACACCCTCCAGGGTGTCCACCCTGTTGCAGAGTTTAGTATCATCTGCAAAGAGACAAACCTTACCAGACAGCCCTTCCGCAATATCGCTCACAAAGACGTTAAAAAGAGCCGGCCCTAGGACCGATCCCTGTGGTACTCCACTGATGACCTCCTTTTCTTCAGAGCAAGCTCCATTTACCACCACCCTCTGTCTCCTACCATATACATGTAACCAGTTTTTTACCCAATCAGTTACTCTAGGTCCCACACTGAGGGCACTCAATTTATTTATCAGTCGCCTGTGCGGAACCGTGCCAAAGGCTTTGCTGAAATCCAAGTATACCACATCAAGCGCCCCTCCCACATCCAACTGTTTGGTCACCCAGTTGAAGAAGACAGTCAGATTCGTCTGACATGACCTGCCACTAGTGAAGCCATGCTGCCTTGGGTCCCGCATTCCATGTAGTTCAAGAAATGACACAATCCTCCTTTTTAGAAGCGTTTCCATGAGCTTACTTACCACCGAGGTCAGACTGACAGGTCTGTAATTCCCAACCTCTTCCTTACTTCCACTCTTGTGCAAAGGAACCACATCCGCCCTTCTCCAGTATATCGGGACCACTCCAGTTTCTATAGAATCTAGTCTTTTGTGTTCAGTTCCCCTGATATTTAAAACCCTTTATCTGGCCAGGAACAGCTTCTGGCTGGTTAAATGGCATTTAACTGGCTATTTGACAGTACTCAGTAGGAGATATCCAGTTATCTTCTGCTGAATATTGCCGAATATTGCTGGCTTCCGATCAGGTACCGCATACAGTTCAAGCTTCTCCTACTAACCTACAAATGCACTCGATCTGCAGCCCCTCGTTACCTCTCTACCCTCATCTCCCCTTACGTTCCTACCCGTAACCTCTGCTCTCAAGACAAATCCCTCCTCTCAGAACCCTTCTCCACCACCGCCAACTCCAGGCTCCGCCCTTTCTGCTTCGCCTCACCCCATGCTTGGAATAAACTCCCTGAGCCCATACACCAGGCCCCCTCCCTTCCCATCTTCAAATCCTTGCTCAAAGCCCACCTCTTCAATGTCGCCTTCGGCACCTAACCACTACATCTCTACTCAGGAAATCTTGACTGCCCCAACTTGACATTTCGTCCTTTAGATTGTAAGTTCCTTTGAGCAGGGACTGTCCTTCTTTGTTAAACTGTACAGCACTGTGTAACCCTAGTAGCGCTCTAGAAATGTTAAGTACTAGTAGTAGTAGAATAGCATTTAGTAGATAGCTGGTTACACGTGCGATATAACTGGCTATCCGCTAATATTCAGCGCATGCTGACTAAGTTTGGTGGGCAAATTAGGTCACAAAAATGACAAGTCTATCTTTGGCTGGCTTAAACTTAACTGGCCAGTTATGTTTAAACCGGCCAAAAATAAACTGGATATTCAATGTCAGTCACTGGAAATGGCTCAGCCTTGAATATCTGGGCTCAGAGCTGATCACAGGAGTCAGTCCAACTAACTCCCACAGCTGAATTTCAGCTCCAGTGCATTTTTCGTGACCATTTTTGAACAAAAAGTCCAAGGGAAAAATGCTCAAAAACAAACCACTGGGTTGCGTGGGGGGGGGGGGGGGGGCAACCTTCTTAGTAGACTGGCCACACAGACATCTCAGCATCTCAGCAGAGCAGTGGGACACCCTAGGGGGCGCTGCAGTGGATGTCACATAAAAGATCCCAGGTACACCTCTCACCATTACCCCCTTATAGTGTATGGTGAGCCCTCCAAAACCCACCAAAAACCTTTCCACAATAAGAGTACCAGTTAGACTGGGTTATGCTTATAACAAGTCATATGATGAATGTCCAGTTATTGCAATATAAATGATGACTTCACCAGCAATATTTCATTTGAAAAATATTGGGAAGACCTATCTGTTATGATTTTATTTATTTATTTTTTACATTTGTTCCCCGCACTTTCCCACACATGGCAGGCTCAATGCGGCTTACATAGTAACAATATGAAGAATTACAAAGTCGTAAGAAGACTATACAGTTTGTAGTAAATGCAAAATTGATGGGGTTAACGGATAAGTGAATTGAACATAGGAGGGATTGGGTGCAGAAGGAAATGGGCATTGGGAGGTAGGCGTAGGAAGATGGAGAGGAATGGATATGGGGTAGCAAAAAGGATAATGGGAAACATGGTCAATGTATAACAATTGTCAATAAGAATCATGTGGGCAAGCTTTGGTTAGGTTAAATCGTTAGGGTAGGCTACCTTGAAGAGATGGGTCTTCAGTGCTTTTCTGAAGGGTAAAAGGCTGTTAATAGTACGGATAGGTCTTGGTAGAGCATTCCAAAGCTGGCTACCTGAAAAGGAAAAATTGGATGCGTAGAAGGATTTGTACTTAATACCTTTGCAGTTGGGGAGGTGTAGATTAAGGTAAGTAGGGGAAGACGTCATGCTGTTCCTGGTGATGCCGTTTAATGGTTGTTATATAGCTGTAAACAAGCTGTTCCATATTATTATTCTCCACAGCATGTTCCAATTGATAGACGCATGGTCTACTTTCACCGTAAAGTAAACTTACATACGTCCAACCCGGATCCAAGTTTCACCACTGTATAGTGGCTTCTTCAGGGGAGAAACTAAAAAGCAAAAAAAACATATTTTAAGTCAATCATAAATCATAATTAATCACCCTCAAAAATACTCCTACAACTTTATTTATTTATTTATGCATTCTTGTATCCCACTGTTATCCAAAAACAGGTTTAGGTGGGAGGTACAAATAGCTTTTTATCGTTATGACATGGATAGTACAAAGATCATTGTGTAGATATCTATGGAATTTTGAGGCTTCAGCATTTACAACAGGTTTTAACAGACATAAGTGCCATTCCCAAAGTTAGGTGTGAGATCTGCTCTAAGCTAGTATTCTTTGTGCAATTCCCTTTCATCTTCTCTTAGAGAAAAGACTTCTTAATCTATGCTTTGCACATCCCTTAAGACTTACTTATTTGATCTGTCCTTTTCCTTTCCTTGACTTGACATTGCACTAATCATAATGGAAGTTTTAACAATACAGCAGTTTCATTCCTACCTATCCCTCATCCTGACTTTCCTTACTAATTCTGTATTTTCCCCATATACCCCCGAATCACTCCTTATGATTATTATCCCTATTCCCCCAAGAGTCATTGATTGAATGGTGTATGTTTGAGCTTCTACTTTACCATATTTCAAAATATGGAGTTCTTTTCTAGTCTTTTAAATGTTTTTTTATTGTTTTATGTAAACCTAAGGTCCTCCCAAGGACTGTAACTATTCACACCCTCTCCAAAAGACATTACACGATGTGATACCCTCAAGTGAGCCTTCTCCAGAGTAGCCCCCACACTCTGGAATGCACTGCCTGAAAGGCTCCGCTTAACACAAGACTATCTCTACTTCAGAAAGCAGGTGAAAGCTTGTCTCGTCAACCAGGCCTTTAATGGAAGAAGTAACTAACTTGTTAGTCTCACTCACACACACAAGAATTGACTCGGGCTGAACATACTACAGCAGGACATGTTTATCCACTCCTACCCTAGCTGAGATAATATTTAACCATCTCTCTGGCCTCATGTGCAACTTTCTTTAAATCAGTCACCTTACTTTCTAACGCTTCCTACTTTCTTACCTATCTATATGTTACATCTTTGCTTTACCCTTCACTATCAGTTATAATGTTCTATTACATATTGTGCTGACATTGTAAGTAGAGAAATGAGAAATATAGGATTTGTGTGCTGAATTTATACTACTTGTTGGAAAGTGAATTCCGACCTAAGATACTACACTTTGGAACCGTCGGGTTGAACAAAATAAAGAAGGATACTAAGAACATAGACAATGAGGCATATTTTCAAAGCATTTAGCCTTCCAAAGTTTAATACCATTTGGGTCAGCTAAGTATCACTTATTTATCCACGGGTTCTGGAAATTTGTAGAATATACATTTTGACTTCTTATTGAATTTACCAGCTTTAGAGTTTCAGCGGTAAATGATAGATATTTGTTTGAGCACTTGGTTCAAAGTTTGTCAATAATAATTAAACCCCACCTGCCTTTTTTTACTGCAGATTTTTTGCTCCGTATTCTTTTTGAGATGACTCGGGAGTTTTTCTCTGCCGTTTTTTTTGGTTGATGGTGGAGCCAATGATGATAGCCATTACAGTTGGTGTCCTAATTACAAGGTACCCTGGGCTTATGAGGCTATTTATTAATAAACAAATTGTAACTGCTGTCTCAAGTGCGGAACTAATATCTGATAATTAGAGCAGAATTTTCAAAGTTTCTTTAAGTAGTATACTTTACCATACCTTGTATTGTTATTTGAATATTTTTACTGCTGCAATTGCCTATTGCTCATGTTTGAATTATTCTTACTGTACATCGCCTTGAGTGAATTCGTTTAAAAAAGGTGGTAAATAAATCCTAATAAATTTGTGCTTAATATGAGTGGTATAGCAAATACTAATAAACGATAAAAAGTGCTTCATGCAGAATAGTAATTTAGTGCAGATCTTCCTGGTGTCTAATTTTAGGTGCCATTTATGGAATGTCTCCCTACGTGAATACTTTGAGACTGCCTATGTTGCACTTAAGTTTCTTCCCCAAATAAACATCCTTTTGGTTTTGTAACAATAAATGCAAACATT
Source organism: Microcaecilia unicolor (assembly GCF_901765095.1). NCBI lineage: Eukaryota > Metazoa > Chordata > Amphibia > Gymnophiona > Siphonopidae > Microcaecilia > Microcaecilia unicolor. The sequence goes on along the minus strand of NC_044033.1, from coordinate 29,928,855 downwards.
CTGCATGTCTACTTTATACTCATGTAACCCCTGGGATAATTTTAGTAAAGCCCTGTTAAGCATGGAAAAATGTTTATAAACTACACCTGTGGAGAATAATTCTATAACAGGGCACTTGGTAGAAGCCTATTCCATTAAACGAGCACAGGCACCTATTTCCCTTTATAAAATACTAGCCTAACTGGGTATATATATGCTTATAAGGTAGGTGCAAACACTAATGCCATCCATAGAGCTGTTGTAAGTGTTGGCACTGTGCAATCCTGTCCCTTGCCCCTGGGGAGGGGAAAACACTTCAGCCCTAGAGGCTGGAATAAGAGAGACAATCAGACTTAGATATAGGCGCAACCAGTAAAAATCTTTATTGGTAGATCACTAAGCCAATACAAAATAATTGTTCTCTATGGGGCAGGTTGTCACCCAGTAGCCAGACGCACAGACTGAATAGCAAAACTGCTCAGCAAAACTTTCTTGCCATCACATATATACTGTTGTAAGTTTTGTTTCTCCTAAATCATGTGATTTCATTTCTCCTAAACTAACTTGTGATCATATATGGATCTTCCTGTTTCCTTCCATTACACAATATAGTAATATACAAAAATGGCAATTTCCTGTATTCTACCATCCTCTCCTACTTGTGTTTATATGCACACTTTGTGGCAATTGGCTAATTCCTTATCAGTAAAGCCTGATCACAGCGTGCAAAAACCATGTAGCAAGCTAGTATGAAACACCTGGAGGCATATTTTCAAAGCACTTTGGGAGGCTAAGTTCCATAGGTTTCTATGGAACTTTGGGAGGCTAAGTGCTTTGAAAATGAGCCTGCTGGTGTCCTTCCTCTCTGAACACATATTTCTGTTGGAACATCTTGGAGTCTGCAGAGTCCTCAGTCTCTCATCACCACCAAGGTTATATTAATGTATATCTGCCATATATGGGCCTCATAGCCTCAGTTCCTCCTAAGTGTCGCCTTGACATGTAACATGTACTTTCCATTTACTGAGAAAGCACTGTAGCTTAGAAACTAAAAATATGTTGACGACAGCAAAGCAAGGAATACTGAGGGCCAGCAGAGCCATATTGCAGGCCTAGTATAGGAAGGAATATACATTCCAATTGCTGAAGATGTAACTTACAGTATTCTATAAATTAAGAGCGGAAGTCTGAGCCCCTCCCAAACTCTGCCTTTGTGCATACCCCCTTCTAAATACATACTATGGGGCCCTTTTACTAAGCTGTGGTAATGTAATATAGTAACGTGGTAAATGATGGCAGATAAAGACCTGAACGGTCCATCCAGTCTATCCAATAGTCACATTCATTATCAATTCTAGATTAAATCAACAATGAACGTGATATTATACACTTGATCATGGTCTTTCTTTGGTGTTTCTGGGACATAGACTGTAGAAGTCCCCTTGGCTCTGTCCTTATGTTCCAACTACTGGAGTTGCCATCAAAGCCCACTCCTGCCTATCAGAATCCTTCTTGTCATTTGCGGGACACAGACCGTAAAATTCTGCCCGGTACTGTCCTCACATTCCAAATTACTGGTGCTTCCGTCGAAGCTGTCTCCAGCCCATCCTAAATCGGATTGCTATATGCGGGACTCAGCCAGCCCAGCACTGGCCTTAGTTGATACAGGCCGGTGCTGTGGTGATTATCACAGGTTAAGTACCACTACAGCAGGGCTTGCTCGGATGTCTCGCAGTAATTTTGTGGTTGGTGCATGCTACCCACATGTTAAAAATTAGAAAATACTTTTTAGCGCTAGGGGTAGGTCTGGGGGTATGTCCAGTGCTAATTAGTTAGTGCAGCTACATCGCCATACGCTAACTGATTAGATCATGGCTAGTGCGGGAGCCCTCACCACCTAGAAAATAGGTGGCAGAAAGGGCTCACCCTAGTGGGGAAATTAGCACATGGCCATTAATACAGAAAATGGAAAATGCGGCCATTTTACAGCCACACTAAAAGTGACCTCAGAGCATGGGAAAGCCCCGTGCTAGTAATAGCGCTGATTACCTAAGCACTATTTAACTGTTTGCTTAATTTACTTGGAGGGGTATAATCGAACGGCGTTGGCCATTTTCGGGGCCGGCTCCACAAAGGGGCGGGGCCAACCGTATTATCGAAAAAGATGGCAGGCCATCTTTTCTTTCGATAATACGGTTGGGGCCGGCTAAATCTCAACATTTAGGTCAAATGTTGAGATCACTGGGTTTAGAGATGGCCGGCTTCAGTTTTCGGCCATAATGGAAACCGGGCACGGCCATCTCAAACCCGGCGAAATGCAAGCCCTTTGGTCATGGGAGGAGCCAGCATTTGTAGTGCACTGGTCCCCCTCACATGCCAGGACACGAACCGGGCACCCTAGGGGGCACTGCAGCGGACTTCAAAAATTGCTCCAAGGTGCATACCTCCCTTACCTTGGGTGCTGAGCCCCCCATATTCCCCCAAATCCCCCCAAAACCCACTCCCCACAACTCTACACCACTACCATAGCCCTTAGGGATGAAGGGGGACACCTAGATGTGGGTACAGTGGGAGATACGAAGGCGGTAGAACGAGAGGACATGAAATGAGATTGAAGGGGGCAGACTCAAGAAAAATGTCAGGAAGTATTTCTTCACGGAGAGAGTGGTGGATGCTTGGAATGCCCTCCCGCAGGAGGTGGTGGAGAGGAAAACGGTAACGGAATTCAAACATGCGTGGGATAAACATAAAGGAATCCTGTTCAGAAGGAAAGGATCCTCAGGAGCTTAACCGAGATTGGATAGCACAGCCGGTAGTGGGAGGCGGGACTGGAGGTTGGGAGGCAGGGATAGCGCTGGGCAGACTTATACGGTCTGTGCCAGAGCCGGTGGTGGGAGGCGGGGATAGTGCTGGGTAAACTTATACGGTCTATGCCAGAGCCGGTGGTTGGGAGGCGGGGGCTAGTGCTGGGCAGACTTATACGGTCTGTGCCCTGAAGAGCACAGGTACAAATCAAAGTAGGGTATACACAAAAGTAGCACACATGAGTTGTCTTGTTGGGCAGACTGGATGGACCGTGCAGGTCTTTTTCTGCCGTCATCTACTATGTTACTATGTATGTTACTATGTTACTATGTTTTGGGAGTTTTTGGAAGGCTCAACATGTACCACCACAAGTGTAAGAGGTAGGGGGGGATGGGCCTGGGTCCACCTGCCTGAAGAGCACTGTACCCACTAAATACTGCTCCAGGGACCTGCATACTGCTGTCAGGGAGCTGGGTATGACATTTCAGGCTGGCATACAGGCAGGAGAAAAAATTATTTATTTATTTATTTGGGTGGGAGGGAGGGGATTGGTGACCACTGGAGGAGTAAGGGGAGGTCATCCTCGTTTCCCTCCGGTGGTCATTTGATCAATTGGGGCACTTTTTTGAGATTTGGTCCTAAAAATAAATGGACCAAGTGAAGCCGGTGAAATGCTCGTTAGAGCCGGCTATCTTTTTTCCATTATCGGGCGAAGTCGGCCATCTCGTAACCACGCCCCCGCCCCCATCCTGCCTTCTGTACCCTGCCTTGAAGTTTGACCAGCTCCGCAATGGAAAGCAGTTAGCGCTGGCCAAAATCGGCTTTCGATTACACCGATTTGGCTGGCTTCAGGAGATCGCTGGCCATCTCCCGATTTGTGTCGGAAGATGGCCGGCCATCTCTTTCGAAAATAAGCTGGATAGGGGCCCTTTTACTAAGCTGCTCTAAAATTAAGCAGATGGTTAGAGAATAGTGCTCAGGTGGGATTTTGGCACATACACACGCATGTGCTCAAATATACATGTAAATGCCATTGTTCCAAATACGTACATGCTTAATCAGTGTGTAAATGTTAGCACATGTAATAGAATTTCCCCATTAAGGGGGCAATTTTATCAAGAGTACCAAAAGTGAGGCGCCAAGATGCAACGCATTAGTATTAATTCCATAAGGGCATTTGGGTGTAAGTCGGCATTTACATGCCAACGTTTAGGCACGACTCGTTTCACCATGTCAGTAGCAGGCATAAGTGCACACAGCTAAATGCAGCGGTACAACACGGAAGTTACAAATGTAAATGTGGGACTTACTCAAACCCCACCAAGGGCCCACCTATGTGTCTGCTCCCTTGCATTTACATGCCAAGGGTCGGATCCTATGTAGGTAGCTTGGCGCTAAGCAACATTTATAGCTCAGATTCCCACGTCCAACTTTGGGCATTGGGACTTACGTCTGCTGAAACTTGGCGTCAATGCAGGCGCATAAATGACCCTATTGTAAAAAACGGCACCTATATTTTCGGAATGTGCCTAACTCACTCATGCCCCTCCCCTGGCCTCGCCCCTTTTGAGTTGCACACGAGGCAATTTAGGAAACACCCCCCCTCTCCCCAATAATCAAAGCTATTTAACTGGCTAGACATGGCCGCTGACCAGTTAGATAACATATCGGCGCCCAACTGTGGATATTCAGTTTGAGATCATTGGCTATCTCCTGCTAAATATCCATAACCACTAACTGGCTATATTGCACGACACAGCTGGTTAGGCACATATATTCAGCACTTAACCAGCTGTGTTCATTGGTTAAAATAGGCTGCATAAATAGCAGGCCTATCTCTAACCAACCAGAAACACAACAAGATCAACACGAACATATCTAAATCTCCACTACCCTAGCTGCAAAGGACTCAAATACAAATCAACCTATGCATCCAGCTTCTCTTGTATAAGTACGCAACTATGGAACGCACTACCAATCACCGTGAAAATGATATACGACTACCTAAACTTCCAGAGACTCCTAAAGACTAACCTGTTCGAAAAGGCACACCCTAACGATCCAACCTAAATGCCTTAACCCAGAAACATAACAATATATAAGATCGTACTGGACATAACCCAACTCTCCTTCCTCATGGCCCCCAATGCGTCTATCATACTGATCATTACTCTCTCATAACCTCACTTTGTATTTGTTCATACTGGTATTGGCGATCGCTTTTACTGTACTATGTAAGCCACATTGAGCCTGCAAATAGGTGGGAAAATGTGGGATACAAATGTAACAAATAAATAAATAAAAATAAATAAATAATAGGTAAAACATTTCTGCTACATTAATAATCATCTTAGATGGCAACTGACTCCTGTATTATACTTTATTTTCTCACAACTATGACAGATATGAAATATACCCTTTGCTGAGGGATTATCTTTCATTGTGCTCAGGGAGGGTTTCATCTTACACATTAGTCTGACAAATGTCACAAACTTATGAATGAGTCTCGCCTCTAACCTGAGGGAGGATACTCTCACAAAGCTGAAGCTTCTGACCCTACGGTTAAAAGTCTGAAAGAGAAAATGAGGAAATGAAAAATGCTTCAAGGTTTTAAAAAAAATGTTTTCTCGGTATTCTAGGGTATTCTACTTTTTAAATTAGTATTTGCTTTTTTCAGTAGCTGTTCTATTAAAGACGTGCAAGTGTGTACAGCTTCAGACTTCAAACCTGTGGTAATTCAGCTATTTTTCATATGTTTTATCAAGGGATGTATTTTCCAAAGGTCTAGGTCCCTATCCACCTTATAATTGAAAGAGAAAAACGCCTAGATTTCGACCCAAATCGGGAGATAGACGTTTATCTCACAAAAACGAATAAATCGGTATAATGGAAAGCCGATTTTGGACGTTTTCAACTGCACTCCATCGTGGAAGCGTACAAAGTTGACGGGGGCGTGTCGGAGGCGTGGCGAAGGTGGAACCGGGGCGTGGTTATCGGCCGAGGAGAGATGGGCACCTTTCGCCGATAATGGAAAAAAAGTATGCGTTTGTAGCTAGAATTTAGGGCACTTTTCCTGGACCCTGTTTTTTCACGAATAAGGCCCCAAAAAATGCCCTAAATAACCAGATTACCACCAGAGGGAATCGGGGATGACCTCCCCTGACTCCCCCAGTGGTCACTAACCCCCTCCCACCACAAAAAATGATGTTTCACAACTTTTTATTTTCACCCTCAAATGTCATACCCACCTCCCTGGCAGCAGTATGCAGGTCCCTGGAGCAGTTGTTAGGGGGTGCAGTGGACTTCAGGCAGGTGGACCCAGGCCCATCCCCCCTACCTGTTACAATTGTGCTGCTTAATGCTTATTAGTCGTCCAACCCCCCCAAACCCACTGTACCCACATGTAGGTGCCCCCCTTCACTCCTTAGAGCTATAATAATGGTGTAGACTTGTGGGCAGTGGGTTTTGAGGGGGATTTGGGGGGCTCAACACACAAGGGAAGGGTGCTATGCACCTGGGAGCTCTTTTACCTTTTTTTTTTTTTTTGTAAAAGTGCCCCCTAGGGTGCCCGGTTGGTGTCCTGGCATGTGAGGGGGACCAGTGCACTACGAATCCTGGCCCCTCCCACGAACAAATGCCTTGGATTTATTCGTTTTTGAGCTGGGCGCTTTCATTTTCCATTATCACTGAAAAACAAAAACGCCCAGCTCACAAATTGTCGAATAAAACGTGGACGTCTATTTTTTTCGAAAATATGGTTCGGTCCGCCCCTTCACGGACCCGTTCTCGGAGATAAACGCCCATGGAGATAGACGTTTTCGTTCAATTATGCCCCTCCACGGGGCTCATTTTCAAAAGAGAAAAATGTCCAAAAAGTGGCATAAATCTGCATTTAGACATATTTTCTAAACCAATTTATGTATGTTTTCTATGACGTCCATCAGAAGTGTGTTCAAATTACAAGGGGGCATGTCAGGGGCATGTTAAGGGTGGGATTTGGACATTTTTCTGCCATAATGGGACAAAACAAAAACATCCAGGACTTTAAATTGGACATTTTGGTCTAGACCTGTTTTATTAATGAATAAGCCACAAAAAAGTGCCCTAAATGACCAGATGACCACTGAAGGGAATCAGGGATGACCTCCCCTTACTCCCCCAGTGGTCACTAACACCCCTCCTACCCCAAAACTGTGATTAAAAACATTACTTACTATGCCAGCCTCAGATGTTACACTCAATTCCATTAGAGCAGCATGCAGGTCCCTGGAGTAGTCTAGTGGTAGGTGCAGTGCACTGCAGCCAGGTAGACCCAGGCCCATACCTCCCCCTACCTATTACACTTGTGGTGGAAACTGTGAGCCCTCCAAAACTCACCAGAAACCCATTGTACCCATATATAGGTGCCCCCTTCATCCATAAGGGCTAATGTAGTGGGTACAGTTTAGAGTAGTGGGTTTGGGGGGCTCAGCAGACAAGATAAGGGAGCAACGGTGAGATGTGTACCTGGGAGCATTTATCTGAAGTCCACTGCAGTGCTCTCTAGTGTGCCCCATTGCTCTCCTGGGATGTCTGTGTGGCCAGTCTACTAAGAATGCTGGCCCCTCCTACATCCCAATGGCTTGATTTTGTGCATTTTTTTCACTTGGACTTCTTTTTTCTGAAAATGGATCAAAATGATAAACGCACAGAGCATTAAAAACACCTAGCAAATAGCCAAATAGCTATATTCCCCACTTGAATTTTGAATGTTTTTAGCAAAACCACATTAGCATCTGTTGGAAAAAGTAGGTCACAGCTTTATTAAACTAATATTCATTTTTGGACTACATTCCCAAGCCACAACAACGTCCCCAGGTCTGCTTTGAACAAGCAGAGCTGGCCTCTTACGTTGGGAATTCTGAACTTACTGGGTGACTTGCCCTGTGCCGGCAAGGTCACTAGATCCAATGACTGACCTTCCAATCAAGGAAGGTAAGAATGCGAGGAAGTTTCTGGCCCAGCACCTCACTGGAGACATAAACTTGACACTGGATGAAATGAATGCATATGCAACAGATTTACTTACTACTACTACTACTACTTATCATTTCTATAGCGCTACTAGACGTACGCAGCGCTGTACACTTGAACATGAAGAGACAGTCCCTGCTCGACAGAGCTCACAATCTAATTAGGACAGACAAACAGGACAAATAAGGGATAAGGACAAAGGGTAGCAAGATTCTGTGCGGAATCCTAAAGAGTAGCAACATTCTGGAACCCAAAGAATAGCAAGATTCTGGAATCCTAAAGACTACTACTTCTTATCATTTCTATAGCGCTACTAGACGTACGCAGCGCTGTACACTTGAACATGAAGAGACAGTCCCTGCTCAACAGAGCTTACAATCTAATTAGGACAGACAAACAGGACAAATAAGAGAAGGTAATTACTAAGGTGGGAATGATAAAATAAGGGTACTGAACGAGTAAGGGTTACGAGTTAAAAGCAGCACCCCCGCCCCCAGCAGGTAAAAATGCACCTGGGGGAGGGTGTAATTTCGCCGGGGGGGGGGGGGCATCGGCAATCTGCCCCGGGTGTCAGGCAGCCTAGGAACGCCACTGGTGAGAAGCAAGTTGCAAAAGTCTAAGTGAGAGGTAATAAGAGTGTGAATAAGGGTTTTGGTAGTGTGCTCAGAAAGGAAAGGGCAAAGTTTGGTGATATTATAGAGAAAGAAACGACAGGTTTTAGCAGTCTGCTGAATATGTGCAGAGAAGGAGAGAGAGGAGTCAAAGATGACCCCAAGGTTATGAGCTGATGAGAAAGGAAGGATGAGAGTGTTATCCACATAAATAAAGAATGGGGGAAGAGAGGTTGGGTACTAAATCCTTGCTCCCTGTCTGGACTTTAAGGCTTGTTGGGATGACTGTCATAAGGTTCACTTCCCCCTCTGGAATCACAGACTGACTTTTATGTCCCTCCAGAGTTTGAGGGCTCCGCCCTCCATACTCTGAGTCCCCTCCCCAAGAGCCCCTTAGTAAAAATTTACTTCCTATCAAACCCAGCCTTTGTCTCATGGGGCCGGGCAGAGTCTCAAACGAGATCTGCCTGGTCCCTACCAAGAAAACTGCAGCCTGCAAGATCCCGTTTACTGCTGGATTAGGACTGATTTAGAAGCCATTTGATGGTGTCCATGAAAATTTCCTGGCTAAACTCTAAAAGGCAGGGCCGTGCCTAGGGTCTCTGGCGCCCCCCTGCAGACTATCAATTGGCGCCCCCCCCCCCCCCCGTAAAAATGACCCCCCCCCCCCCCCCCCCATGAAAATGATCGCTCACCACTTGCCACACTGAAAGGAATTGTCAGCAATATTCTTAGAAACAAATTGGTATACATTGCAAAATAAGATAGCAGATGTAAATTCTCAAAGTGGACATATTCCAAATGCTAAAATGAAAATAAAATGATTTTTTTTCTACCTTTGTTGTCTGGTGACTTTCTTTTTTCAATCATGCTGGTCCAGTATCTGATTCTGCTGCTATCTGTCCTCTTAACTCCATTTCCAGGGCTTCCTTTCCATTTATTTCTTACTTTTCTCCTTTCTTCTTCATTTCTTGCTCTATATCCATTTCCAGCAATTTCTCCTCTCTCCCTGGGTCCTGCCCTCCCATCCATGTCCATTCTTGTCCCTCTCTGCCCTTCCCTCCTCCATCCATAGCCAGCAATCCTCCTCTCTCCCCTCCCCTCCATTTCCAGCAATTTGTCCTCTCCCTGGGCCCCCATGTCCATCCTTGTCCCTCTCTGCCCTTCCCTCCTCCATCCATAGCCAGCAATCCTCTCTCCCCTCCCCTTCCAGCAATTTGTCCTCTCCCTGGGCCCTGCCCTCCCATCGATGCCTCTCTGCCCTCCCATCCATGCCTCTCTGCCCTTCCCTCCGCGCCCTGGGGCCTTTAAATCTTTTACTTCCGGTCGCAGCAGCGTCAGTGAAAGCGGAGCGCTGCCGACGTCTCCCTTCCCTTTGCGCTCTTGGTTCCCTCAGTGTCCGCCTTCTTCTGACGTCAGAAGAAGGCGGGACACTGAGGGAACCAACGAGTGCAAGGGAAGGGAGACGTCGGCAGCAGTGGCGTAGCTAGGGTAGTTGACACCCGGGCCGGTCATTTTTTTTAACACCCCCCCCCAAAATCCAGTACTAGGCATACCGAGAATACAAAACACGACCTATAGAGCAATTTTACCATACCATAAGCAGTCGTTTCTATGAGTCACACAAGGAAAAGGAAAGCATCTTAAGCACTACAGTGAGCACTAGAACATCAATTCACCTATTGTAAAACGAAACCAGACAGAATAGTACAGATCGTCGATCCTGCACAGTCAATGCCAACTGAAAGCCATGTCTTTTTCACAAACACAGATACACCCTAATCCACTATAGAATAAGTAATCATAAACTTTCTATTTAGACAAAAATTAAACTGAACCCCCGATGCCAGACTCTGCATACAATGCAACGCCAAAGAAACAAAAAATGTCTCCTAGTACTGTGCAAAATATAAAGACAGCAGATGTAAATTTGAAAAAACTAACAAATACCAATCACCACTTTACAAATTAACAAATAGAAATAAAACAAATACAGAAAATAAAATAATACCATTTTATTGGACTAATACATTTAACTTCCAGAGGCCAAAATCTCCTTCCTCAGGTCAATACAGTATAGTGCTGTTACAGTATCCTATCCTGATCTGAGGAAGGGGGTTTTGTTCTCTGAAAGTTAAGTCAAAATGTATTAAAATTAGTCCAATAAAAAGATTACCTTATTTACATGTTCTATTTATAAACATTTATTAACACAGCTAAAATACTATATCCTAAAGCAAATAATAAAAATATATATTTACAGTTTGTTGTCTTTGGTTTCTGCTTTCCTCATCTTCTTTTCACCGTCTTCCTTCCATCCAGCATCTGTCTTCGCTCTCTCTCTCTCTGCCATCCAGTGTCTGCCCTCTCTAATGTGCCTTCCATCCACATCTGCCCTCTATTTCTGCCCCTTCCATCCACCATCTGCCCCAGTCTGCCATCTCTCTCTCCCCCTTCCATCCACCATCTGCCCTCTCTCTCTCCTTTCCCTCCAGCATTTGCCCTCTATCTCTGCCCCTTCCATCCACTGTCTGCTCTTTCACTCCCTTCTATCCACTGTCTGCCCTTTCTCTCTGCTCCTTCGATTCACCATTTGCCCTCTCTCTTTCCCCCTCCCATCCATTCAGGGTCTGCCCTCCCTCTCACTCCCCATTCCATCCAGGATCTATCCCCCCTCTCTCAATGCCCCCTCTTTTCAGCTCCCAGTTCCCACCTGCGGCTGCCCCTAGTTCCAGATCCATTGATTCTCCCATCCACCCCTGCCCCAGGCATGACCCCATTCTCCCTCCTGCTCACTTTTCAGACCCCAGTTCCAGATCCATGCCCCTTCTCCCATCTGTCTCCCACCCAGTCCCTTCTGCCCATCCAAGTCCCCCTCACCCCATCTGTCTCCCACCCAGTCCCTTCTGCCCATCCGAGTCCCCCTCACCCCATCTGTCTCCCACCCAGTCCCTTCTGCTATCCAAGTGCCCCCACCCTCACCCCATCTGTCTCCCACCCAGTCCCTTCTGCCCATCCGAGTCCCCCTCACCCCATCTGTCTCCCACCCAGTCCCTTCTGCTATCCAAGTGCCCCCACCCTCACCCCATTTGTCTCCCACCCAGTCCCTTCTGCTATCCATGTGCCCCCCCACCCTCACCCCATCTGTCTCCCACCCAGTCCCTTCTGCCCATCCGAGTCCCCCTCACCCCATCTGGCTCCCACCCAGTCCCTTCTGCTATCCAAGTGCCCCCCACCCTCACCCTGTCTCCCACCCAGTCCCTTCTGCCCATCCGAGTCCCCCTCACCTCATCTGTCTCCCACCCAGTCCCTTCTGCTATCCAAGTGCCCCCCCACCCTCACCCCATCTGTCTCCCACCCAGTCCCTTCTGCCCATCCGAGTCCCCCTCACCCCATCTGTCTCCCACCCAGTCCCTTCTGCTATCCATGTGCCCCCCACCCTCACCCCATCTGTCTCCCACCCAGTCCCTTCTGCCTATCCGAGTCCCCCTCACCCCATCTGGCTCCCACCCAGTCCCTTCTGCTATCCAAGTGCCCCCACCCTCACCCCATCTGTCTCCTACCCAGTCCCTTCTGCCCATCCGAGTCCCCCTCACCCCATCTGTCTCCCACCCAGTCCCTTCTGCTATCCATGTGCCCCCCCACCCTCACCCCATCTGTCTCCCACTCAGTCCCTTCTGCCCATCCGAGTCCCCCTCACCCCATCTGGCTCCCACCCAGTCCCTTCTGCTATCCAAGTGCCCCCACCCTCACCCCATCTGTCTCCCACCCAGTCCCTTCTGCCCATCCGAGTCCCCCTCACCTGTCTCCCACCCAGTCCCTTCTGCTATCCAAGTGCCCCCCACCCTCACCCCATCTGTCTCCCACCCAGTCCCTTCTGCCCATCCGAGTCCCCCTCACCCCATCTGTCTCCCACCCAGTCCCTTCTGCTATCCATGTGCCCCCCCACCCTCACCCCATCTGTCTCCCACCCAGTCCCTTCTGCCCATCCGAGTCCCCCTCACCCCATCTTGCTCCCACCCAGTCCCTTCTGCTATCCAAGTGCCCCCCACCCTCACCCCATCTGTCTCCCACCCAGTCCCTTCTGCCCATCCGAGTCCCCCTCACCCCATCTGTCTCCCACCCAGTCCCTTCTGCTATCCGAGTCCCCCCCACCTTCACCCCATCTGTCCCCCACCCTCACCCTGCCTCGTCTTCTCCCTGCCACCCGGTCTTTAAAAATAAATTGCCGACGCGATAGGGAGCGCAGCACCTCGTGTGCAAGTAAAAGAAGCGGATCCGATCATCTCATTGGGCCTTCCTTCACTGTCCCGCCCTAGAGGAAATAGGAAGTTGCGTCAGAGATGATCGGATCCGTTTCTTTTACTTGCACACGAGGTGCTGCGCTCGCTATTCGCGTCGGCAATTTATTTTTAAAGGGCTGGTGCGGGGGAGGGGCTGCCAGGAAGAAGAGCAGCGGGAGCGGCGGCACCCCCCTTTCTGATGACACTCGGGGCGGACCGCCCCCACCGCCCCGCCCTTGCTGGTCGGCAGCGCTTTCACTGACGCTGCTGCAACCCAGGTAAAAGATTTAAAGGCCTTTGCGGCGCGGGGCGAGGGTAAGCTCCGCGGCGGCGCCCTCCAGAGGTGGGCGCCCCCCTGCGGCGCTTACCTCGCTTACCGCATCGGCACGGCCCTGCTAAAAGGTGCACGCCATCAGCCCTCTGTAAATCTTTGAAATTAACAGAAGCTGTTGTTTAGGAGTGGGCGAACTGAAAAAAAATCTGAAAGCAGCCGAGGCAAAGAGAGCAAGCACTAAAGTCCCTGAGGAAGCCACTTACGGTGAAACGGTGGCGCCGTCGGACAAAAGCTAAGTGCTGTTCTATATTTTTGGAATAGAGCAGGTTGATGTCTTGCTTTTATGGGCGCTTTTATCAGAATTACCTAGTGACTATCAGTTCTAATTGGAACTTTGAAGCACAGTAGTTGCACGTAAAAAAACACATTGAGAGAGAAAAAAATAGGGAGAAATTTAAAACCTCCATGATAGAAACTATCAACGGCCATATTTTGGCAAGTTGTATACCTAGGACTCAAGGTCCGATAGGTTCTGAGGGGTTTTCTCCTTTTTTATTATTATTATTATTGTTATTAACATTTGTATAGCTCTACCAGACGCACACAGCGCTGAACACCTGACATAGAGAGACAGTCCCTGCTCAATAGAGCTTACAATCTAAAAATAATACAGACAGACAAGACAATTAAGGGCGAGGGAAGTACTGGGTGAGAAGGAACAAGGGGAGACAATTGAGTAGTAGCTAGGAGCCAAAAGCAGTGGTGAAAAGGTGGGTTTTCAGCATAGACTTGAAAATAGGTAGAGATGGAGCAAGGCGTACAGGCTCAGGAAGTTTATTCCAGGCATAAGGAGCCGCGAGGGAAAAGGAACGAAGCCCGGAGTTAGCAGTAGAGGAGAAGGGGGACGACAAGAGAGATTTGTCCAGTGAGCGGAGATCACGGGGAGGAATGTAGGGAAAGATGAGATGGATAGCCATTTCGACTGATGTTATTATTTTGTTTTGTATAGATTTACTAGAGTTCGCACCAGTTTTTTCCTGCACCATTTTTTAGTGTCGACTGATGTGTTTACCAATGCCCCCCTTATTGATCTTGAGTACGCTTCAGATTTTTGTGCAGGCACTAACCACAAATATTTAGCTGCGTTAATCAGTTAAGTTCCGCTGAATATCGGAAGTTAGTAACAGAGAAGCGATTTAAGGGAGCAGGAGTCTCTCCTGCCTGCTTTAATCATTTTGAATATTGGCCGAATAGCGTACACATGCAAGTTGAAATGAGGACATCAGGACAACCAATCTATTTAAGTAATCTTTTATATCACATGGCAGGCACATACCGTTTCTATCCTTGCGCTCTGTGCTGTAAGAGTTAGGAATGTAAGGGTCCCTTTTACTAAGGTGTGACGAAAAATGGACTGCGCTAGTGTAGGCGCGTGTTTTGGGTGCACGCAGATCCATTTTTCAGCTCACCTGTAAAAAAAAGGCCTTTTTAAAATTTTCGCTGAAAATGGATGTGCGGCAAACTAAAAATTGGCGCCCGTCCATTTTGGGTCTGAGACCTTAGTGCCAGCCGTTGACTTAGCGGTAAGGTCTCACACAGTAACCATGCGGTAATCATCTACGCCTGTAGAATGACAATTACAGCCCGGTTTCTGCCACGCACCAGAAAATAAAAATTATGTCCATCAATATTAGAAGGATCAAAGGAGAGTTTTGATATTTTATTGTCCTTAACATAACTGCACTGTTGGGGCTTGAATGAAATACCTACCTATCTGAACGAGAAGCTATTGTCTGTTCAGGAGAGCACCAGAATAAGAAGAGGAAGGTACTCATAGTAAACATAGTAGATGACGGCAGAAAAAGACCTGCACGGTCCATCCAGTCTGCCCAAGAAGATAAATTCATATGTGCTACTTTTTTTTATTTGTACTGTCCTCTTCAGTGCACAGACCGTATAAGTCTGGCCAGCCCTATCCCCGCCTCCCAACCACCAACCCCGTCTCCCAACCACCAGCTCTCGCACAGACCGTATAAGTCTGCCCAGCACTATCCCTGCCTCCCACCACTGGCTCTGGCACAGACCGTATAAGTCTGCCCAGCACTAACCCCGCCGCCCACTCACTTGACAATCAAGTTAAAGAAGAGAATGACACAGTAGAAACCATAGCAAGAACATCTGGCTATATGTAGAGCATCTGGTTCTTTTTAAGTCATACTTGTTTCACAAGATTGTAAGGATTATTGATAAAAACTAATCTTTCTAACTCACTAAAGAGCCCCATATTCAAAGAGCTGTTGAAGGGGCAAGTTATCCAGATACATTTAACTTTATCTGGGTATGCAGTCAAAAATAGGAAAAGTCTGTTGTTGAATATATCTGCACTGTAAGAGAACTTCTTCCTGAAAAGACTTACTTGCCTGGCTTAATTCAACCAGCACAAGGTGGAAGGTAAGCACATAAGCACCGCCATACTGGGAAAAGACCAAGGGTCCATCAAGCCCAGCATCCTGTCTCCAACAGCGGCCAATCCAGGCTTCAAGAGCCCGGCAACCCCCCCCCCCCCCCCCCCAAAAAAAAAAAAAAAAAAATTGTGTCTAATCAAAAGCCATGGTGAATATTTGCAGACATAACTTTTACAGCCTAAATTATGCACATATGAGTGTATTTTATAAACAGAGGGCCTCATATTCAAAAGGGTATAACCAGGCAGTAGAGGCTTCTGCCCAGTTACTCACATGAGTGGACTGGTGGGGATATTCACTTAACCGGGCAGTGGGGCATAGCCAGACTTCGGCAGGAGGGGGCTCCAGTGCCCGAGGTGAGGGGGCACATTTTAGCCCTCCCCTGGTGCCGCCAACCCCCCCCCCCCCCCCCCCCCCCCCCCCCGCCACTTTTAACCCCCACCGGCGGTACACCCCCTCCCTCCACCGTTGTCAACCCTCCCCCGCCACCACTAGGTACCTTTGCTGGCGGGGGTCCCCAACCCCTGCCAGCCGAAGTCCCCTTCAGCGCCGGTCTCTGAGTCCGGCACGTTCGCTGATCTGGATTCTGTTTCTGTGAGTCCTGACGTCCTGCCAGCCGGGAGGGTTGGCAGCAGGGAGGGGGTGAAAGCAGGGGGCCAGGGTTAAATCCGCGGGGGCCCATGCCCCCGTGGCCCCACCTAGCTACGCCCCTGAATATCTCCTCTCACTGCTGCAACACTGTACCAGGGTGGTCCTGGGGCTGAACCAGGGCAGAGCACGGAATTGCCCAGATAGCAGCGGTATTCAGTCTGCTAACTGGTCAGTAAGCAGATAAAATGCAGACAGCAAAAAGACTTTACTGACTTTATCTGTCGAGCTACCTGGGCACCAGTCTGAATATTGGCCAGTGCTGGGAAATTTCCGGATATCTGCACTGACCCAGATATTCAATGCTGGCTTCCAGATATGGATCAGCATTGAATATCCAGGTTCAACTAAGCCCACAGTTGTCAGCAGCTTAAAATCTGCTGGCTGCCATAGGTTGAATATCAGTTGGAACATATGTACATCATGACTCCGCCTGCCTTCCACTCAAACTCCACCCCTGAGCATGCCTCTGTGTAGACAGCATAAAAGTGCACACCTTCTTATCACTGCATGAAGTTTTACACGCTGAACCCCTGGGTAATTTTATAAAAGCCCCTTTACATGCATGAGAAGTCCTTTACATATGAGAAATCCATTACAAAATTACCCCCATATGTTTAGCCTTGCCATGGAAATACTTCCTGCATTCTCTCTTTCTATATAGGTAGGTTTTGTGACAGCCACAATTTGTCTGGACAAAATTTACCCGCTCAGCAGGGGTAGAATTTAAACCCCAAAGAGCTATCCAGCCAATTTTATTTATTTTTTAGTACATCTAAGTATATATGTGGAGGAGTGGCCTAGTGGTTAGTGTGGTGGACTTCGGTCCTGTGGAACTGGGTTCAATTCCCACTTCAGGCACAGGCAGCTCCTTGTGACTCTGGGCAAGTCACTTAACCCTCCATTGCCCCATGTAAGCCGCATTGAGCCTGTCATGAGTGGGAAAGCGCAGGGTACAAATGTAACAAAAATAAAATAGATACTATTGGAGATTCTACATGGAATGTTGCTATTCCACTAGCAACATTCCATGTAGAAGGCTGCGCAGGCTTCTGTTTCTGTGAGTCTGACGTCCTGCACGTATGTCAGACTCACAGAAGCAGAAGCCTGCGCAGCCACATTAGTGATCTGCAAGGGCCAACTTCTGCATGGAATGTTGGAATAGCAACATTCCATGTAGAATCTCAAATAGTAGCAACAGTGGAGGAGGAGTGGCCTAGTGGTTAGGGTGGTGGACTTTGGTCCTGAGGAACTGAGTTTGATTCCCACTTCAAGCACAGGCAGCTCCTTGTGACTCTGGGCAAGTCACTTAACCCTCCATTGCCCCAGGTACAAATAAGTACCTAAGCTGCACTGAGCCTGCCATGAGTGGGGAAAGTGCATGGTACAGATAAAAAATACATATATATGCATTGCCAGGTTAGGACAAGCCTGGTATCCTGTTTCCTGCAATGGCTAATTCAGGTCACAAGTACATATTAAAATCCCAAAACAGTAAAACATATTTCATGCTGCTTATCACTGGAATAAATAGCAGATTTTCCACAAGTCCACCTTAATAAAGGTTTATGGACTTTTCTTCCAGGAACTTGTCTAACTCTTTTTTAAAGCCTGATATGCTAACCACTTTTATTACATTATCTGACAATGAATTCTAGAGTTTAATTACACTTCCCCTTTATTATTCTGATCACTCTTCTTTGAATCTTTTCTAATTCCACTATATCTTTTTTTGAGATACGATGGACGATGTACATTAAGCAGAACATAAAAACATAAGCGTTGCCATACTGGGACAGACCAAAGGTCCATCAAGCCCAGTATCCTGTTTCTAACAGTGGCCAATCCAGGTCAAAAGTACCTGGCAAGATCCCAGAACAGTACAACACATTTTATGCTGCTTATCCTAAAAATAAGCAGTGGATTTTCCCAAGTCCATCTTAATAATGGCTTATGGACTTTTCTTTTAGGAAGATATCCAAACCTTTTTTAAACCCTGCTAAGTTAACTGCTTTTACTATATTCTCTGGCAATGAATTCCAGAGTTTAATTACACGTTGAGTGAAGAAATATTTTCTCCAAATTGTCAGTGATAAAATCCTCAGGTTAGAAGTCTGTCCTCAATACGAATCCACACCACACCCCTTGGCTTCTTCAAGAGGAACAGAGAGGATTTCAGTGTATCATCAGCCATAATATCTAGCTGCTTTTCCTGAGTGACTCCCAGTATGGAACCTTGCATCATGTAGCTATACTTTGTGCTGCTCTTCACTACTTGCAACACTTTATTTATTTATGTATTTATTTATTTATTTGCTGTATTTGTATCCCACATTTCCCCACCTATTTGCAGGCTCAATGTGGCTTACATTATGCCGCAATGGCGATCACCATTAACGGAATGAGAAGTTCAGAGTATTGTTACAATTAAGGTACATAAAAATATCAGATAAATTAGAAGTAAATAGACAAATAATTAATATCAGGTATATGAGATCCAGGACAAGGTATAACGTTCAATAATAATAATGTGATTAAAGTAACCAAATTAAAAGAGTTCAATATAGGTTTGTTCTGGTTTAGTTTTGAAGTCAAGTCTTAATGAAGGATTCTTTTTATAAGTCTCTTTGAACAGGTTAGTCTTCAGTAACTTAAACTTGCTGATATTAAGTTTTGTCTGCCATTTGGATGCCTAGTCCCCCAACCTTGTAAGGTTCTCTTGCGATTTCTCACAATCCTTTTGCTATTTAACAACGTTGAATAAATTTGTGTCATCAGAAATTTTGATCACTTATTCCTGTTTCTGGCTCATTAAAACAACAATATATATATATATATATATATATATATATATATATACTATAATAAAACTCACCCTCAACATTCTGAAGACAACGTTCTGAAGTCACTCAGTCACTCACTGAAGGGTTCATGGATTCATGGTGGTGAAGCCACAACACTGACAATGTCTCTCTGCCCCACCCTCGCATGACGGACCAATCAGAAAAAACACCCTCAACATTCTGAAACACAAAGGACCATCACAACACCGTTCCCAGGCAACACTAGGCAACGTAAGACGGACCAATCAGAGGAAACTGTGTGACAATAAGGGAGGAGCATTCCCCAGCAGAATGGCTCATTATCTGTGCAGCACGGAGAGCACAGAACCACCGCTGGAACAAGAGAAGAATATTCCTGCTGTGGGTATGTGCAAAAATAGACCTGGTGGGGGGGAGAAATTTTTAAATGCCTAATGCCAGTACTGAAGAGTGCCAGAGGGCCTATAGCACAGACTATATTTGGGATCGCTTGACATGGAGTCAGAGGAGCCGGAAAACAACGTGCCCATCACCATCTGGGACGTGGGCAAACAGGACAAGCTGCGGTCCAGCTGGAAGGATTACCCGCGACCCAGCCAGCAGCAAACAGTGACCAAGGAAGGGGGAGGAGTACTCCTTCCCTGCCTAGGAATCGCTGGAGACTGGCTGCCAAACTAACGAAACAACCGCACACCGACGCACCACCTCCATCATTCGAAAGGCATCCACTCTTTCTTCAACAGAAATGCAAACTAATAATACAAAACAAACAAAGAATACATGGTTTCTCAGGCAGCTGCAGGTAACTCCCCACCCCCTTCCTCTTGCCGAAGGACGTGCCCAACCATCCCCAGCCTCAGGCAACCTGTCTCCCACCTCGGGAATTCCCCGAGCACCCGGAAAAAGACGGCGCTGATTCCTGCAGCGCATAAATGTTCCAGCATTCCCCTGCAGCCGGCCTGAAATGGACCAAACATACCGGATCACCCCCCGACGGCCCGAGACCGTGCTCTTCTCCCTTCCGCCAACTTAAAACAACCATCCCCGTCCTTAGGCAAGCCGTCACCCACCTCCAGGATGCCCAGAACCCCAGCCCAATGGAAAAAGATGGCGCTGCTTCCAACAGCACATTTCACTTCCAGCGTTCCCCTACAGCAGCCCTGAAACGGCCAAAAAATACCGACAAAGAACGTGCTCCTCTACCTTCCGCCCATCTAAAACAACACTGCTGCCTCAGCACAACACAAAAAAAAAACATGGAAAAAAAAACAACACTCAACAAAGGCTGACCCCCCTACAACCACATTTACATTTCACCAACAGAAAGACCCCCCTCCACAAACCTCCTTGACAGACAAAACCACACACACACAATACAACAGAAACACACCCTCAAAGCCACACACCAATCCAACCCACTTTGCCAGCACAGCACAGCACATCCCCCAACCCCCAAGCAAAAAACAAAACAAAAAAAGACACACATCAACAACCTGCACACACACCGCACCCTCACACACTCACACACACACTCACACACACACACAAAATAACTCCGTGACACATACACACACACACACACACAAAAAACCACATGCTAGCGCCCGTTTCATTGGTTTCGGAAACGGGCATTTTTTACTAGTATATATATAAAAGAATAGTGGTCCAAGCACAGATCTCTGGGGAACCCCACTATTTACCCTTCTCCGTGGAGAATATTGACCATATAATTCTACTCTATCTTTTAACCGGTTCCAAATCTACCATAGGACATTGCCTCCTGTCTTGAGGCTTTTTAATTTCCTCAGGACTCTCTCATCAGTTACTTTGCCAAATGTTTTCTGAAAATCCAGATACACTATCAAGTGTCTCACCTTTATCCATATGTTCATTCACACTTTCAAAACAATAGAGCAGATTGGTGAGGCAAGATTTCCCATGTCTAAATCTATGGGCCCTGTTTACTAAGCCACGCTATAGTTTTAAGCGTGTGCTACAAATTAGCTTGCGTCAATGATAGAGACACCTATTATATTCCTATGGGTGTCTCTAGTGTTAGCGTGTGCCAAAAGGTTTGCATACCTACAGCGTGGCTTATTAAACATGGCCCTATGTTTCAGGGGCACAGCCAGACTTCAGTGGGAGGAGGGTCCAGAGCCCAAGGTGAGGGGGCACATTTTAGGCCCCCCCTCCCCGGTGGCGCTGACCCCCCCCCTCCCACCATTGCCAACCCCCCCCACCGCCGCCGCCACCAACAACAACTTTGACCCCCCCCCCCTGCCGACAACGCTGCCGAGAGTCTCAACTCCCCCTCCCGCCACCAACCCTCCCCCACCGCCGCCATCGCCATTTGCTGGCGGGGGATCCCAACCCCTGCCAGCCGAGGTCCTCTTCTTCCGGCGCAAGGCTTCGTTCTGTTTCTGTGAGTCTGATGTCCTGCACGTACAGACTCACAGAAACAGAACGAAGCCTTGCGCTGGAAGAAAAGGACCTCGGCTGGCGGGGGTTGGGGGTCCCCTGCCAGCAAAAGTAGCCGATGGCGGCGGCGAGGGAGGTTTGGCGGCGGGAGCGGGGGGGTCGAGAGGGTCATCAGCAGGGGGGTCCAGGGACAAATCTACGGGGGCCCAGGCCCCCGTGGCCCCACGTAGCTACGCCACTGCTATGTTTGGTCTGTTCCATTAAACCATGTCTACGTATATGTTGAGTATTTTGTTCTTTATAATAGTCTTTACCATTTTGCTTGGCAGCATTGTCAGTCTCACCAGTCTATAGCTTCCTGGGTCACCCCTGGAACCCTTTTTAAAAACTGTCCTTACATTGAGCATGCTCCTGATGTATAATAAATTAAAATACGTTGCAATATAAGATGCTTGTTTTAGCAGCCAGTGGTGTATATTTGCTACTGCCAAGCAAGATAGTCTGCAACACATTAAGAAAGAGGACAGAGACATTAAGTTAGTGCTAAACTGTTTGAAGTATAATGACTGTCAAAATATATTAAAATATACTCAGAACATGCTGACCATTGACACTGATTCATAAATACTTTGATAGTTTAGGGAATAACCAGCTACTAACAATTTAAATTCAGGCAACAGAAAAAACAGGTTGTTTTTTTGTTGTGGTGCTGATTTAAAAATTAGCAGTGATGAAACAATATTTCTGCACAGAATCCTGCTGCCACTGCAACTTGGGAAATGAAAATTAAACCAAAGTCTGAAATGATCTCTTTCCCTTTCCCCTTCCAGATCATTTGGGCGGGCAATGTCCCCACCCCCCTAAACATTACCTTAAGTCTCAATATTCACATTGCACTACTCCCCCCCCCTGCATATTATTTTCTGTTCTAGGCTGTTCCTCCTCCCCCAATCCCAGAAAATTACCCTCGCTAACCCGATTCAACTCCCCAGCATACGCTAATTCATGGTCTGTGCCACAGCCGGAGGTTGGGAGGCGGGGCTGGTGGTTGGGAGGCGGGGATAGTGCTGGGCAGACTTATACAGTCTCTGCCCTGAAGAGCACAGGTACAAATCAAAGTAGGGTATACACAAAAAGTAGCACATATGAGTTGTCTTGTTGGGCAGACTGGATGGACCGTGCAGGTCTTTTTCTGCCGTCATCTACTATGTTGCTATGTTACTATGTATGTTACTCCTGAATTTAGACAAACCTTCCAGCTTCACTACTGCCTGATCCTGCCTGTCAGTATCTGAAAGAGTTGTGATGCTACACAGGGGCGTAGCCAAACAGCAAATTTTGGGTGGGCCTAGTCAAGAAGTGGGTGGGCACCAAGTGTTCTCCACCCCACCCAAAAAAATGCTTCTCTCCACCATGGCAGTCTGCATCAGGCAGGCGCTGAAAACTGAGAACGTGCAGGCGTCGGTATCATGGAGACTAGCATTTTCATTACTATCAGGGGGAAGTCTTCAGCTAGCAGAGACTGGGATCCCCACCAGCTACTGCTAAATATGTATTACTGTTGGGTGGGCCTGAGCCCTATGTGGGTGGGCCCTGGCCCACCCCAGCCCACCTGTGGCTACGCCACTGATGCTACATCACATGCAAATACTTTAGGCACAGTAAACAGAATTACCCCCATAGTGCAACTGAATATTGGGCAGACTACCATGGCATTACCCGGTAGTGCTGGGGCGATTCAGGGCAAGTTCTGGGTTGAGCGTGGAGTTACTCTGTTAGCAGCAGATAAGTTACAAGCAATTATTGGGACTAACACGCATACATTTTAGGTGCGAGATCTGCGTCTAAAAATGGCCGCCCATCTTGTTTCGATAATATGGGTTTCCCCGCCCCTTCGCCGGGACGTCCTGCGAGGACGTCCTCAGGAAAACTTGGGTGCCCCGTTCGATTATGCCCCTCCTGATGATCTAAAGTAGAAGCCAAAAACAGGGGGGGGGGGGGGGCTGTACTAACAGCTGTTCTGACAGTATTCAAACTGAATCCACTGAGGAAGCCAACGCTAATAGTGGAACAGTGGCTGAGTTGGATTATAAACAACTAGTAAAAAAGGCCCGTTTCTGTTTGAAAGGAAACGGGCCCTAGCAAGGTTTTCCCCTGAGTGTGTATGTTTGAGAGAGTGTATGTGAGAGTGACTGTGTGAGAGAGGCTTCTGTTCCTGCTGCATATTCCCCGTGTTGTGCTGATTCGCTGCTCCCTGTATCGTGGCTCCGCCCCTCTCCCTTCTACTGGCCAATCTGGTGTGGGTTGTGTGACATCATTATTATCTTCTCCAACATGATCCACGGTTCCAGGCAGCCTCAGAATGTTGGAGGTGAGAATTATTATATAGGATAAGTGAATTTTTATTTTTTTGCTCAGTTTCTTAAGAGATTTTGTACAGCTGCAAAGCAAAAGTGTTTTATAGATAGCATGGCTTTGCACACGGTATCACTCAAGAAAAAATAAAAAAAAAATTGAGGTTTTTTTTAAGATCAATGGATGAGAAATAGATAACATGACATTGCACACACTCAGGCTTATTTTCAAAAGAGAAAGGCGCCCATCTTTCGACACAAATTGGGAGATGGGCGTCCTTCTCCCAGGGTCGCCCAAATCGGCATAATTAAAAGCCAATTTTGGGCGTCCTCAACTGCTTTCCGTCGCGGGGATGACCAAAGTTCACAGGGGCGTGTCTTAAACGCAATGAAGGCGGGACTGGGGTGTGCCTAACACATGGGCGTCCTCGACCCATAATGGAAAAAAGAAGGGCGTCCCTGACGAGCTCTTGGGCAACTTTACTTGGTCCTTTTTTGTTACGACCAACCCTCAAAAAGTTGCCCAAACTGACCAGATGACCAGCTGAGGGAATCGGGGATGACCTCCCCTTACTCCCCTAGTGATCACTAACCCCCTCCCACCCCCCCAAAAAAATGTTTAAATATTTTTTCCAGCCTCTATGCCAGCCTCAAATATCATACCCAGCTCCATGACAGCAGGTCCCTGGAGCAGTTTTAGTGGGTACTGCAGTGCACTTCAGGCAGGCGGACCCAGACCCATCCCCTCCCCTACCTGTTACACTTCTGGTGGTAAATGTGAGCCCTTCAAAACCCACCAGAAACCTACTGTACCCACATGTAGGTGCCCCCCTTCACCCGTAAGGGCTATGGTAGTGGTGTACAGTTGTGGGGAGTGGGGTTTGGGTGGCTCAGCACACAAGGTAAGGGAGCTGTGCACCTGGGAGCAATTTCTGAAGTCCACTGCAGTGCCCCCTAGGGTGCCCGGTTGGATTTGGTTGTTTGTGAGATGGACGCCCTCGGTTTCCATTATCGCCGAAAATCGGGGACAACCATCTCTAAGGTCGACCTAAATTTCGCAATTTGGGCGTCCCCGACCGTATTATTGAAATGAAAGTTGGACGCCCATCTTGTTTCGATAATACGAGTTTCCCCGCCCCTTCGCCGGGACGTCCTGTGAGGACGTCCTCAGGAAAACTTGGGTGCCCCTTTCGATTATACCCCTCACTATCACTCAAGTAAAAGAAAAAATAAATTAGAGGGTTTTTTTAAATCTATGGATGAGAAATAGAATCTTGATGTGAACAGACATTATTATTGGAGGGTCTTTTTCCTCCTTCTCAAAGAAAATTTGAATATGTACAGATTACTTATGTACCATCCACACAACACCCAACCAAGCATTAATGACAATAAACTAGACCCCCTCCCACCAGTCTTTCCACAACCTCTCCCCTCCCCCTACTCTCTTATACCAAATCCCCCCGACTAATACAACTTATCCCCTCCCTACCTCTCCCACCTCTACTACCCCTTCTCCTGTTCTATCACCTAACCACTTCTATCATTCTATGTTACTACAACTTTACTACATTGAAACTCTATCTACTATGTAAGCCGCATTGAACCTGCCCTGAGCGGGAAAGCGTGGGGTACAAATGTAATAAATAAATAAATAAATAAATACACCATTATTGTTTAATGTAGATCTGAATATATGATTTAGTGGTCACTTTTGGTGGTCTACCTGTATCTCTGATTTTGTGTTAGTAACCCACACAAATTTCCAATGATCTTATTTGAGATGAGTTTTGTATAGAAACAGCAACACAACCAGCACTGAAAAAAATAAATTCAGGAGGTCATCCTGAAGTCTTGTGCGTCAAGACTTACGTACTCATGCATACAAGTGTAAATGGTGATTTCAAGGTGCTACTACTATTTGGTTGTGTTAAATGGCCTGGAATGCCCACATTGAAAGGATGAATGTGTTGAGCATGGTTTACTTTGTGGGACTTTACAGTTTGTGTTTCTCCGCATTGAAGCCTTTGGAACCATTTGATTCATAATGTGTCCTTCAACAGTCTGGTTTGACACCTTTGTTGGACGGTAGAGTTCAGTCCTTTCTCTTTGTATTGTTATTTTATTTCATTTGTACCCTGCACTTTCCCACTCAGAGCAGGTTCAATGCAGCTTACATTTTATATACAGGTACTTATTTGTACCAGGGGCAATGGAGGGTTAAGTGACTTGTGCAGGGTCACAAGGAGCTGCAGTGGGAATTGAACTCAGATCCCCAGAATCAGAGTCCGCTGCACTAACCACTAGGCTACTCCTCCACTAGGAGCAGTCCATGTAGAAGCCTGCCCTTGCAGATCAGCAATGAGCCCGCAGGCTTCTGTTTCTGTGAGTCTGACATCCTGCGTGGCCGCGTTGCTGATCTGCAAGGGCAGGCTTCTACATGGAATGTTGCTAGTGGAATAGCAACATTAACATTCCATGTAGAATCTCAAATAGTAGCAACATTCCATGCAGAATCTCCAAAAGTAGCAACAGAATCTCAATAGTAGCAACATTCCATCTAGAATCTCAAATTGGGAAAGTGAATGGGACTTGATATGCTACCTTTCTGAGGTTTTTGCAACTACATTCAAAGCAGTTTACATATATTCAGGTACTTATTTTGTACCTGGGGAAATGGAGGGTTAAGTGACTTGCCCAGAGTCACAATGAGCTGCCTGTGCCTGCAGTGGGAATTGAACCCAGCTCCCCAGGACCAAAGTCCACCACTCTAACCACTAGGCCACTCCTCCACTCCTATTTAGCTATTTGTTGCATTTGTATCCCACATTTTCCCACCTATTTGCAGGCTCAATGTGGCTTACAATGTTCCCTAATGGCATTCGCCATTCCAGAATAAAAAGATACAATTGGTATTACATACAAAACATTGATGGCATAAAAGAAGTAATCAATCAGGTATAGAAAGAAAACATTCTGAGTATAAGGTAAAGTGGTGATGTGTTATAGTTACTATTATTAGTCATTATGATATGCCTTGTTGAAGAGATAGGTCTTCAGAGATTTGCGAAAGTTGATTATATCGTAAGTTGTTTTCAAGTTAGATGGCAACGCGTTCCATAACTGCATGCTCACGTAGGAAAAGCTGGACGCATGTGTTAAACTGTATTTTAGTCCTTTACAGCTGGGGAAATGAAGATTAAGGAATGTACGAGCTGATCTGTTAGCATTCCTGGGTGGCAAGTCAACAAGGTCTAACATGTATGTCGGGGCCATCTCCGTGAATGATCTTATGAACTAGGTTGCAGACCTTGAACGCAATACGTTCTTTAAGTGGAAGCCAATGTAGCTTTTCTCCTAGGGGTTTGGCACTTTCATATTTTGTTTTTCCAAATATGAGTCTGGCTGCGGTGTTCTGGGCTGTTATTACTATTGTAGTAAGTGTTTGGGGTGAAGGATCGTATGTGTCCCATTTTTATGCAGTTTTTCTAATTGCTTTCTTTTTAGAATTTATTACCCCGATGCAGGATTGAGCCTTAACATGGCAATATCCGATTTTAGAATGGACTTTTGGGGGCCCTGTTTACTAAGGTGCGCTAGTGTTTGTAGCATGCGCTAATACTAGAGACACCCTTAGGAATATATGGGTGTCTCTAGCGTTAATGCGCTGAGTTTTCGCGTGTGCAAAAAATGCTAGCGTGCCTACAGTGCACTTTAGTAAACAGAGCCTTTACTACTACTATTACTACTATTTATCATTTCTATAGCGCTACAAGGCATACGCAGAACTGTACACCATACACAAAGAGCTTACAATCTAGATAAGACAGGTAGAATGATTAAGGGTAAGGGAATAAAGAGGTGAGGACAAAGGACAGGTTAAGTGAGTTAGGAGTCAAAAGCAGTGGTAAAGAGGTGGGTTTTGAGTTTGGACTTGAAAATGACCAAAGACGGGGCTAGACGTACAGGCTCGGGAAGTCTATTCCAGGCATGAGGTGCAGCAAGATAAAAGGAACGGAGTCTGGAATTAGCAGTAGAGGAGAAGGGGATGGATAAGGGAGATTTTTCTACAGAATGGAGAACCCGAGGGGGGGCATAGGGAGAGACGAGAGTGGAGAGGTACTGGGGAGCGGCAGAGTGAATGCACTTATAGGTCAATAAGAGAAACTTGAACTGAATACGGAAACCAATAGGGAGCCAGTGAAGTGACTTAAGGAGAGGGCTAATAATAATAATAGTTTTATAATTATATTTCAGTCAATAAATATATTCTTTGGGTTTTTTGATGGTCTTATTCTTGGACTATTACTGCATATGTCAGTTCGACAATATCCATTGAGTCACGACTTTACTTTTTGACTTGAGAAATGAAATATAATTTGGACCACTACCATTTTTCATTTTGATGTCTGACGTCTTCGTTTTAATGATCTCACTTAACCCACAGCGCTGGTACGGAAGTTCCAAAGGAGGTGAACTCATTTGATGAATGAGAACATTTTAGCTAGATTTCATGAATAATACAATGGGCATTCCTGCCAAAACATACCATGTTTGAGTTTTGGGCAACGTAAGTCACACAGTGCTAATTATCACTCAGCAACCTGACCCTACTCGGAATTTATGAAGAATAAAATTTAAATATTTACCTTATCCAGCTGTTTTGTCATATTTGAGAAATGAATGTTTTTCACTTTTGTTAATGTCCAGTGACACATGGAATTTGGATGTATGCTTTTTTTTCTCTAATTTTTGGATAGCATTCTGTATACTGTAATCCATGGTGTTTCCACTCAATAGATATGGTACAAATAATAATCCCCTTATGTTTTTTTAAAGATAAACCCTAAACCAATAGTTTATATAAAATAATATTAAATATTGGAAACAACAATGTCGTTGTTATTCTTTTTATATAAAACTAGTAAAAAAGGCCCGTTTCTGACACAAATGAAACGGGCGCTAGCAAGGTTTTCCTCGGAGTGTGTATGTTTGGGAGAGTGTATGTGAGAGTGACTGTTTGAGAGTCAGAGTGAAAGTGTGAGTGTGTGAGAGAGAGAGTGAGTCTGGGTGTGAGTGTGTTTGTGAGAGAGTGTGTGTGTGAGAATGAGAGTGTGTGCAAGTGTGTATGTGAGACACAGTGTGAGAGAGAGTGTGTGTGTGTGGGCGAGAGAGAGAGTGTGTGTGAGACACAGATTCTCTGTCAGAGTGAGTGTATGAGACCAAGCGAGTGTGTGAGTGACTGTGTGGCACATAGAGAGTGAATGTGATACAGTGTGAGACAGAGTGTGTGAGAGTGAGAGTCAGAAAGACATTGTATATGAGAGAGAGAGTGTGAGTCGTGCCCTCCCAATCCATGGCCATCTGTCCCCTGCCCCCTCCATTCATCCTTTTCCAGCAATTCCCCTCTCTCCCTGAGCCCTGCCCTCCCAATCAATGCCCATCCATGCTCCTCTGTCCCCTGCCCCCTCCATTCATCCCTATCCAGCAATTCCCCTGTCTCCCTGAGGCCTGCCCTGCAATCCATATCCATCCATGCCCATCTGTCCCCTCCATTTATCCCTATCCAGCAATTCCCCTCTCCCTGAGTCCTGCCCTTCCAATCCATGCCCATCCATGCTCCTCTGTCACCTGCCCCCTCCATTCATCCATTTCCAGCAATTCCCCTCTCTCCCTGAGCCTTGCCCTCCCAATCCATGCCCATCCATGCTCCTCTGTCCCCTGCCGCCTCCATTCATCCTTTTCCAGCAAGTTCCCTCTCTCCCTTCCATGACCCCCCCTCGCATCCATGCTCCTCTCTCTCCCATGTCCCAGCCTGGCCCGCCCTCTTCTCCCCCCCCCCCTTCGCATCCATGCCCCCCCCCCCTTCGCATCCATGCATCCCTTTTTGTTTTTTTTCTTCTTTTTAAATTTACCTCCGTGGCGGTTCCGGCAGCGAAGCGTCAGGGAAGGAGGCGGCGCTCCCGACGTCTAGCTTTCCCTTCGCTGTGTTCCGCCTTCTTTTGACGTCATCCTTGACATCAGAAGAAGGCGGAACACAGCGAAGGGAAGGCTAGACGTCGGGAGCGCCGCCTCCTTCCCTGATGCTTCGCTTCCGGATTTGTTTGGGTTTTTTTTCCGCCCTCGACGTCATGACGTTTGACGCGAGGGCGGGGCAGAGACGGCTGGCTGGCTTGAAGGCTTCACACCACGAATCCACGAACCCTTCAGCCTGGGAGTGACGTCAGATGGCTTCATGGCTTCACAGAACGTTGTCTTCAGTGTTGGATTATTTGTAGTAAATAATTTACAGATTTTATACACACAGCTTCAGCTTTAGAAATGTTAATTTCTTTTCTTCATCTCTCTCACATACACCCCAGAATAATTCACTGCTGAGTCACTTTAAAGTTGAAGTAACAAAACATCTGTTTACTCACAGTTTGTAGTTAGATTTATATTCAGACAGGCTTATATAAACATAATACTATACATTTGGATTATCAGCTCTTTCCATGTGCTTAGATGGTAATGGATGCTCACACCATAGATCCTCAGGTTAGGAGAGATCATGAGCTCCATGTGCTGTGCCTAATCACACCCACAGGAAGTTGCATGGGTGTGACCTCTCTAGGCAATTCACATCAGAGGTCACAGAGTAATCACAGAGAAAAAATTGCTGACAGACAATGCATGTAAAATACAATACATTATTACAACAAACCCCTTCTCATGCATAACTGTCATGCAATTATTAATTCATACAAAGTCCAAGCTTTATTCGCAGATTCTCAAAACGTTCTCTGGGTAACGGTTTGGTCATGATGCCAGCTGTCATCTCACTGGTGTGACAATAGTCTAGACTGATGACCCCTTCTTTCGCCAGCTCTCGCACGTTGTGATATTTCGTTGCGATGTGCTTGGTGCGTGACTGAACCTTGTCATTCTGTGACAGTCTGATGCAGCTCTGATTATCTTCCATTATCTGGATTGGTCTCTGTTCAGCTATTCCAAAATCCAGCAAAAGTTTTTCAATCCACATCAGTTCTCTGCATGCTTCTGATACAGCCACATATTCAGCTTCTGTAGAAGACAGACTCACAATACTTTGTTTATGACTGGCCCAAGAAATTTGTACATTTCCATACATAAACACATATCCACTTGTGGATTTATAATCAGAATGATCCCCTGCCCAATCTGAATCACAGTAACATATTAGTTTTGGATTACTATTGGCTGAAATCTTTAATTTACAATCAATGGTACCTTTTAAATACCTTACCATCCTTTTAACTGCAGTCCAATCTGATTTGGTAGGTGAGCTGACCCTTCTGCTCAAAATTCCTACTGCATTTGCTATATCAGCCCTGTATGTGGTAGTCAGATATAAAAGCTTACCTATGGCTGATCTATATTGGATGTTATCTGGTAAAGGTTCTCTTACTGTTTCATCCTTCAGAAAATCAGTGATCATGGGAGTGCTTACAACTTGGGCATCTTGCATACCTAAACTTTCAATAAGCTCATTTATTTTCTGCTTCTGGCTTAGAAGATAAGAATCATCATTTTGTTTCTCAATTTCTATACCAAGATAGTATGACACATTACCAAGTTCTTTTATCTCAACATTCTGGTTTAAATATTTTACAATGTCCTTGTACTCTTGCTCACTTTCGCTTGCAATGAGCAGATCATCAACAAAGCTAAAATGTATGCATATTGTCCATTTCTGCACCTAGTGTACAAGCATTTATCTGCTTCACCTTGCTTAAATCCTAAATTTGTCAATATTTCATGCAATTTGTCATTCCAACATTTTGCACTTTGCTTTAATCCATAAAGACCTTTGTTTAATTTACACACTAGCTGTCTTTGTTTTGTATTTATGAAACCTGTTGGCTGTTCCATGTACAAGTCTTCAGTTATATCTCCATGAAGAAATGCTGTTTTCACATCAATGTGGTTGACTTGCATGCCTTTTGAGACTGCAATGCTCAGAAGTGTTCTAATTGTCGTGTGTTTCACTACAGGTGCAAACACTTCATCAAAATCTTCTCCATATTTTTGAAGATATCCCTTTGCGACTAATCTGGCTTTATACCTTTCCACTTTTCCTTGTGCATTCCTTTTTAACTTGAATACCCATTTGCATCCTATAGCTTTCTTGCCAGGAGGTAATTTTGTAAGAATCCAAGTATTATTTTTATGCAATGCATCAATTTCTTCTTGTGCAGCTTTACGCCATTCAGCAGCTTCTTCTGCTGGCATTTTCTCAATCTCATCCCATGTTAAGGGCTCTTGAGCTTCTGCTGACTTTGTTAGGTAAGACAGTCTTGGGGGTGGAACACCTTTGTTTTCCCTGGATGAGCGTCTGACAACAGGTTGGTCTGACCTTTCCGCATCCTCTAAATCTGAGAGTCCTTCTCCAATTGATTCCCCTTCTCCAACTGTACTGTCTCCTGCAATGATCCTTTCTGTGTCTGCTTCCTCTGCCTGTTCCTCGTTAGATACAGATGAGTTGCTTTCAGACATCTGCCTTAGTATGGCATTTATATACACTGGCATGTCTATTATGGTTCTAGTTTCATATTCTGGATGATAAGGCTCATCTGGGATAATCCAGCCTTTATCAACCCTTTTGTTTTCATCAAAATATGTAACATGTCTTATGCCAACAATGCCAGTTTTCAGATTCAAAATTCTATATCCTTTGTGTCCTGGAGCATAGCCAACTAAAATGCCCCTTTCTGTTGTGGAATCCAGCTTATGCCTTCTTTGCTTTGGTACATGAGCATATGCTGTACTTCCAAATGTTCTTATGTGTGACAGGTTTGGCTTCCTACCATGCCATGTCTCATGTGGTGTGCGCTCAGCGCCTTTAGTTGGCATTCTGTTTTGTAGGTACACTGCTGTGAGAATGGCTTCCCCCCATAGTCTTTTAGGGAGATTGCTATCTGACAGCATACACCTGGTCATTTCCACAAGTGACCTAAATTTTCTCTCTGCAACAGAATTTTGCTCTGGTGTATAAGCTACTGTTGTGATACGCTGAATGCCTTCTTGTTCTAGAAATGTGCGCATGCTTTGTGAAGTGAACTCACCACCATTGTCGGTCTGAAGAACCTTTGGTTTTCTTTCAAATTTATTGCTCACCATGGCTACGTATTTCTTCAGCATGTCTGTGACTTGACTTTTTTCTTTCAGCAAATAGGCCACACAATATCTAGAGAAATCATCCAAGAATATTAGCACAAATCTGTTATTTCCCAATGATGGGATATTAAACGGTCCACATAAGTCACTGTGTATTAAGTCCAGCACTTTATTACTCCTATTTCCTGTGTATGCAGGAAATGAGGGTCTCACACCTTTTTGAGTAACACAGTCTATGCATTTCTCCATTTTACCAGTATCTGCACTTATTTGAATGCCTGTGGCAAGTTGCTTACTGTGAAGATCCTGGATCACCTTAAAATCACGATGTCCCAGGCGGCGGTGCCAGATTTCCAGACTACATTTACCATCATTCTTCCTTACTTGCGCCAGATGTGAGGCTTCACCTGAAATGCTCAGTTTATAAACATCATTATGCATAAAAGCTTCAGCATACACTTCATCATTTTTAGAGATTGTGCACTTACTGTTTTCAAAATGAATCACAAATCCCTTCTTATCTAATGTAGATACACTAAGCATATTGCAAACTGCTTGGGGAATATACAAGACATCACTTACAGGAATTTCTTTAACTTCATTAGACACTTTGCATTTTAAGAATCCAATGCCTTTTGCTTGGATCTGAGTAGTCCCTGCATTTGCAGTATGAAGAATACCTTCTTCTGGACTCATTTCCTGAAAGAAATCCTTACAATTGGTTAAATGGCATGTGCTCCCCGAATCCAAAATCCAAGTACTTTCATTTGAATTATTATTTACCATAGTCAAAGATTTTTCTACCATTAGAAAGCTCTTATGTTTCCTGCTTGGAAAATTCTTTTGTTCCATTGGCTTAGGTGAGCTAGAGGGGGTGTTTTGTGTTTCCTTACACCATTTAGATACATGTCCCTCCTTTCCACATGAATAGCAAATCAGCTTGCCCTTGGGTGGAGTTTTCCCATAGCTCCGCCTTCCTCTATTCTTTGCCAAGAAATTTGTTTCATTTCTCTCTGACTGTCTTTGAGAACACATCTCCTCAGAATCATTAATTATGCATTCCTGCCTCAGTTTTGATGCTGCCTGTTCAAAAGATTGCCCTTCAATGGCTTCATTTACAGACCTAAAAACATCAAACTTCTTTGATAGTGAGGTAAAAAGAAATGCTCTTTTCAATGCATCACACATGGGAATTCCAGAAAGTTCTAACTTTTGAAATGAAGACATAAGATGCATAATGTGATCATTACATTTACTTTTATCCCTTAATTTGGTCTCATTTAACTCTGCCAACCAAATTGGTTGCTGTTTTGCATATGTAGTTGCATACATTGTTCTCAGTTTATATAAAATTTCGTTTGCTGTATCTTTTGCTTCCACCAATATGGCTTGTTTCTCTGAGAGAGCTTCCAAAAACATGCACTTCACATAATAGTTTGCATTGTCCCATTCAGCCATATTTTCAGCTGTTCTGTTTTGGTCTAAACATATACTTAATTTCTTTGCTTGAAGGAGACATCTGAATCTTAGCTCCCATTGCTGATAATTATATTCAGTTAATTTAGGCACCTTGAGAGAGTAGAAAAATGGTGAATTTCCTCCCTCAGCCATTGCTTAGCCTTGCCTTCTGTTTGGTGTGTGGGGGGAGAGAGAGACAGACTGAATCTTTCTTTTAAAACTTAAGAGAAAAATTTGGCTTTTTCACTGCCTGGTAATATTTCTCCCTTTTTCAATTCCTGGGCTGGGCCCATAACCCTTTTGTTGGATTATTTGTAGTAAATAATTAGCAGATTTTATACACACAGCTTCAGCTTTAGAAATGTTAATTCACATCAGAGGTCACAGAGTAATCACAGAGAAAAAATTGCTGACAGACAATGCATGTAAAATACAATACATTATTCCAACACTCAGAACGTTGAGGGTGTGTTTTATTATATTAGATTACCCAACAGTAATATTACTCCATAGTATAAAATTCCTTGATTTTTCTTGTGCCTTATTCAGCTAGATCCTCCAATAAAACTTTAACGTGATACTTTCCTGAACCATTGTTAGTCAAGTATCTCTCCTAGGGGGTGGTCTCTGAACAAAGAAGCTTAATCTGGTTTGGAACTGTTTCTCACACATGTGGAGGGACATTATCGATATGATGTCTAAGTCCGATTTGGGACATTTTCCACTAGGAGTGGAGGAGTGGCCTAGTGGTTAGGGTGCTGGACTTTGGTCCTGGGGAACTGAAGAACTGAGTTCAATTCCCGGCACAGGCAGCTCCTTGTGACTCGCAGAAGCCTGTGTGGCCACATTGGTGATTTGAAGGGCCGACTTCTACATGGAATGTTGCTAGTGGAATAGCAACATTCCATGTAGAATGTCCAATAGTAGCAACAACAGTGGAGGAGTGGCCTAGTGGTTAGGGTTAGGGTGGTGGACTTTGGTCCTGAGGAACTGAGTTCAATTCCCGGCACAGGCAGCTCCTTGTGACTCTGGGCAAGTCACTTAACCCTCCATTGCCTGCTGAATTGAGCCTGCCATGAATGGGAAAGTGGGAAAGCGCGGGGTACAAATGTAACAAAAAAATAAAATAAAATGTCCAAAATCCAAATAGGAAAGAAGGGCATTTTTGAAAAAGTCTATCTTTTCTTTTTCTTTTTTTTTTTTTTTCCCCCAAAAATACTGTTTTGAACAAGGTTTTGTGCTTTGGACGTTTTGTTTTTGGTCCATTTTCAAACAAAAAGAACAAAGAATAAGCGCAAAATGTAGAGATTTGTGCCATTGGGATGTAGGAGGAGCCAGCGTTTTATGTAGATTGGCCCCCCAGACATCCCAGGAGAGCAATGGGGCACCCTAGAGAGCACTTCTGAGTAATTCATAAAAAATACTCCCAGGTACACATCTCACCTTTGCTCCCTTATCATGACCCTTAAGTCCTCCTTAACCCACCCAAAACGCACTGCCCCCCCCCCCCACTGTACACCACTGCAATAGTTCTTATGGCTGAAGGGGGCACCTGTATGTGGGTACAGTAGGGTTTTGGTGACTTTAGGCGGGGTCAAGGTTTCCACCACAACTGTGACAGGTAGAGTGAGATAAGGACTTGAGTCTCCCACGCCATAGTGTTCTGCACCAACCACAACTCTACTCCAGAGACCTATATGTTGCTCTAATAGACCTGGCTGTAATATCTGAGGCTGGTAACATTTTTGAATGCCATTTACTGAATGTAATACTTTTAGTTTTCTGGCCCTCTAATACATGAAAATAAGAAATAAATATATATATTTTTTTTCTATCTCTCTACCCTGCATTTGTTTATAAGAGTTTAGGGGCTTGCTGCTCGTTATACAGGAAGTACAGCCGCACTACTGCAACAGCCCAGCGGTACTTCCCACCCCTAGCGTGCTGTCATTTCCGGTGCTACAAAAATGTATTTATTTTTGTAGCACTGGAGTGTACCCGGCGGTAATTGCGCAGTGCCACGCGCTGCCCGGTTACTGCCAGGTTAATGCGTGATCCCTTACCACCACCTCAATGGGTAGCGGTAAGGGCTCCTCCCGGACCCCCCCCCCCCACCCGAAATGGTCAAGCAGCAAGTGCTTTACTTGCTGCATGGCCATTTCAGGCAGGAAGGTGAGACTTCCCTTTTACCAGCTACGGTAAAAGGGGGCCTCAGCGTGCATGTAAAGCACACGCCAATGCCAGCGCCGGCCCCCTTTTGCCGCAGCTTTGTAAAAGGGTCCCTTCATCTTCTAACTGTCTTTGCTCTCTGCACCATAGTCTCATAGTAAACTGCCAAATTTCTTGGCTGTCGAACTGTTGAAAATCTCTACTCTACTATTCTATTCACATTCATAGACAGAAGATTTGCTTTCAGTCCAGACAATGTCTACAGGCCATGGATATTTAAAAACCTATCCCCTACCCCTCAATCCATCCATCTCAAGGCTGGGTTTTCATATATAGACTTACCTATATATAGCAGTGCCGTAGCGAGGGCTAATGGCACCCGGGGCGGGTCGCCGCTGCGCACCCCCCCCCCCCCGGGTGCAGCACGGCGCGACCCCCCCCCTCTGCAGCGCACCCCCCCTCCGGAGCGAACCCCCCCTGGATTGCATTACCTGCGGGAGGGCCGATCCGCCCCGAGTGCACGTCACTCGGAGCTGTGTCGGCCCCGCTGGTTCCCTGCTCTCTCTGCCCCGGAACAGTAAGTAACCTGTTCCGGGGTGGAGGGAGCAGGGAACCAGCGGGGCCGGTACCCCCCGAGCGCATGCACCCGGGGCGGACCGCCCCTCCCACCCCCCCCACCCCCTTCCTACGCCACTGATATATAGTCAGTGGTTTTCAATTAGATGACTATCTCTCTAGCTTTTTCTTGCCGTGGTGCCCTAATCCTGAGCATTAGAGCTTGCCCTATCTGTCTCCAATTCTGTTTGACAAAAGAGATCATGCAATTTAAGGAAGAATTAGTTGCAATAAAAAGGGACTCTCCCAGAATTCAACATAAACACAAGCCACTCCCATTCCCACAAAAAATCAAACTACCCAGAAATAAGTGGATAATTGTGGACTTTGGCAGGATATGACCTATTACAAGAAACACCTCCCTCCCCCCAAATAATACCCCTGAAAAATGCCTTAATAAACTTTGATACTCTAAGAATGAAATCTGAAGTGATCTCATCAAAGAAGACCAGCACCCAATGTACCAGAAACAGTGACGTACCTACCCTACATGCTGCCTGGAGTGGGACGAACTCCTCCCCTCAGGCAGTGCCATAAATGCACCCCCTGGGCAGCACACACATGCACCCCCTCCACCCAGGCAGAGCACTTCCTCTTCTCCAAGTGATGGGGTGTGCGGAGCTGGCACGCGGCTGTTGGCTCTGCTGGTCCCCTGCCCCGCAACATAAAGTTGATGTCAGAGGGGGCAGGGGACCAGCAAAGCCAACAGCTGCGCACCCCCTCCTCACCCCCCCTGCAGGTGGCACCCAGGGTGGACCACCTGAACTGCCCTAGGTTCATTAGAGACCAGAAATCCCTCAGGAAAAGGAAATGAGGCTTGATATACTGCCTTTCTGAGGTTTTTGCAACTACATTCAAAGCGGTTTACATATATTCAGGTACTTATTTCATACCAGGGGCAATGGAGGGTTAAGTGACTTGCCCAGAGTCACAAGGAGCTGCAGTAGGAATTGAACTCAGTTGCCCAGGATCAAAGTCCACTGCACTAACCACTAGGCTACTCCTCTACTAGCAATATTCCATGTAGAAGCCTGCCCTTGCAGATCAGCAATGTGGCCATGCAGGCTTCTGTTTCTGTGAGTCTGATGTCCTGCACGTATGTGCAGGACGTCAGACTCACAGAAACAGAAGCCTGCGCGGCCGCATTGCTGATCTGCAAGGGCAGGCTTCTACATGGAATGTTGCTAGTGGAATAGCAACATTAACATTCCATGTAGAATCTCAAATAGGGAAAGGGAACTGGGACTTGATATACCACCTTTCTGAGGTTTTTGCAACTACATCCAAAGCAGTTTACATATATTCAGGTACTTATTTCATACCAGGGGCAACGGAGGGTTAAGTGACTTGCCCAGAGTCGCAAGGAGCTACAGTGGGAATCGAACTCAATTCCCCAGGATCAAAGTCCACTGCACTAATCACTAGGCTACTCCTCACGTACTGTCAAAGAGGAAATCTTCAGATATCAAAGAAGACCAAAATAGAAAACTAATACTGCTGGGAGATGCCGTTATTACAGGAATCAACTTGAAATCACAATTCAAGGGACAGGAAAAGGTTAAAGGCCTCCTGGGATCCTCAGCAAGCAGGAGCACAAACCAAATTGTGAATGAAAACAGAGAAGAAAGTATGGATTATAAAACTGATGTTATTCTTAATCTGGGAACAAATGACCTGACTAGAAACAGCATATCTGCAGTAGAAAAAGATTTACAAATTTTCAACATCAATTCAATAGCATTTTCAGATGTTCTACTTACTCATAGTAAGGGAGAAGAGAAACTACATTGCACAACCAGCTTTAACACATGGCTCAAAGTCTGAGAGGGGCATTTTCAAATGGACACCCAAGTCAAAATATGTATATCCACATCAGAACGTCCATCTCACATGTATTTTTGAACAGCAAATAAATCAAGATTTCCTCCTTGACAGTACGTGAGATGGATGTCCGTGTTCTGGAGATGTCCTGCAGCATAAACAGCCATTTTACAACTGGAATGTCCAAATTATGAATGGGAAAAACAAGGGACATGGCAACATTCTTAGAAAATGTCCTAGTATTTTTGGAAAGAGTAAACAAATGATTCACGCCTACCCGTTCCACTCCACTCGTTATTTTATAGACCTCTATCATATCTCCCCTCAGCTGTCTTTTCTCCAAAATGAAAAGCCCTAGATGCTTCAGGCTTTCCTCATAGGGAAGTCATCCCATCCCCTTTATCATTTTCGTCACTCTTCTCTGTGCCTTCTCTAATTCTACTATATCTTTTTTGAGATGCGGTGACCAGAATTGAACACAATATTCGAGGTGCGGTCGCACCATGGAGCAATACAAAGGCATTATAACATCCTCACTTTTGTTTTCCATTCCTTTCCTAATAATACCTAACATTCTATATGCTTTCTTAGCCGCCACAGCACACTGAGCAGAGCATTTCAACGTATCATCAACAATGATGCTGAGATCCCTTTCTTGGTCGGTGACTCCTAATGTGGAACCTTGCATTACGTTGCTATAGTTCGGGTTCTTCTTTCCCACATGCATCACTTTGCAGTTGCTCACATTAAACGTCATCTGCCATTTAGACACCCAGACTCCCACTCTTGTAAGGTCCTCTTGTAATTTTTCACAATCCTCTCGCGATTTAACAACTTTGAATAACTTTGTCTAGTCAGGAAATTTAATTACCTCGCTAGTTACTCCCATTTCTAAATCGTTTATAAATATGTTAAAAAGCAACTGTCCCAGCACATACCCCTGAGGAACCCCACTATCTACCCGTCTCCATTGAGAATACTGATCATTTAACCCTACTCTCTGTTTTCTATCCTTTAACCAGTTTTTTAATCCACAATAGGACACTACCTCCTTTCCCATGACTCTCCAATTTTCTCTGGAGTCTTTCATGAGGTACTTTGTCAAACGCCTTTTGAAAATCCAGATACACAATGTCAACCAGCTCACCTGTATCCACATTTGTTCACTCCTTCAAAGAAATGTAGTAGATTGGTGAAGCAAGATTTCCCTTCACTAAATCCATGCTGGCTTTGTCTCATTAATCCATGCTTTTGAATATGCTCTGTAATTTTGTTCTTTATAATAGTCTCTACCATTTTGCCCAGCACCGACGTCAGGCTCACTGGTCTATAATTTCTCGGATCCCCTCTGGAACCTTTTTAAAAAATCGGCGTTACATGGGCTACCCTCCAATCTTCTGGTACCATGCTCGATTTTAAAGATAATTTACATATTACTAACAATAGTTCCACCAGTTCATTTTTCAATTCTATCAGTACTCTGGGATGAATACTACCAGGTCCAGGAGATTTGCTACTCTTCAATTTGTCAAAATGCCCCATTACATCCTCTAGGTTTATAGAGATTTTATTCAGTTTCTCCAACTCATCAGCTTTGAATACCATTTCTGGCACCAGTATCACTCCCAACACAACCAACAATCAATGTAGTATATAATACTTGATCATGGCCCTTCTTTGGCATTTCTGGGACACAGACCATAGAAATATGCTCAGCAATGTCCTTACGTTCCAACTACTGCAGTTGCCGTTGATGCCCACTTCAGCTGATCCGAATCAGTCTTGTCATTTGCAGGACACAGACCGTAAAAGTCTATCTGGCACCATCTTCACATTCCAGCTACTGAAGCTGCTGTCAATGCCCTCTCCAGCCCATCTTAAACTGTTACTAAATCCCATGGGATTTCAGAGTTCTCCACCCTGGTGGATTTCTGTTGGATCATAGTTGAAAAGGGGGTGTGGCCATGGGCATGGAATGGGCAGGTTGTGGGCATTTCTAAAATCTATGTGCACGGTTATAGAATACAGCTGGTCAGTGTATAATTTAGAAGTCAGTATTTACATCAAGTCTTACTTGACATAACTGCCTGCAACTAAATTTAGTCACGCAGATGAGTGCTCAGAATATTTTATAAATCGCATGGAAATTTAGGCTTATTCTATAAAGTACGCATATATTTTGACATACTTTACAGAATATGCCAAGGTGTATTTCGTTTCAACGTTGATTTTTTTAAGCGTCATATATAGAATCTAGTCCTGTGCTATTATATAAAAGATGCACTCCTTTATAGAACTGAATTTAGCATGGATCCCACGCTTACCTTTTGGATGCCGGACTAGAGAGTTGCACGAAGACAGAAATCTAACCCGTTCCCACCCATCCTTGCTGGACTCTAACCCATTCCCACCCATTCCCACTGAAATCTTACCCGTCCCCACCTGTCCGTGCAAGAATTTAACCCTTTCCCACCCATCTCCACAAGAATTTAACCCATCCCCACAAGAATATAATGGTACCTAAACAAAATTCCAGTCGGCTCTGACTCTCTCTCTGGGTTTGAGCCACAGCACTGCAGGCAAGGAAAGAACGAAAGTTCAAACTTGAAACACTCTGGTACGCACATGTAAGACTCATCTCTGATTCGCTGGCACTGTGTGCTGAGAGGTTGTCACATGCATGTGCCGGTAGGCCAGGTGAACTCTGTTGCTCATGCCTGTGTCAGAGCTGAGGCCTGCACATCAGCCCAGGAACAGAGAGGATTAATGGAAGACTTTCCGCATCTGCACTGTTAAAGTAAGGAGGAGGCAGCACTTAAAGAACTTGGTACTTGGTAGGTGAGAGGCTGGCGCAGGTGCAGGAACCCCACAGGAACTGCTTCTGTCCCCATGGGAACTCCACAGAACTACTTCCATCCCTGCGGGAATCCCAAAGGGGATTCCCGCAAAACCTCATTCCCATGCAGGTCTCTATGTTGGACTTTTATGCCTGCTGAAACCTGGTATAAATGCCAGCACCAACGTTAGGTACAGTTAGACAGTATTCTGTAATTCCACAAGCAACGATTTGGAATGCTCCTGATGTGCCCATGGCCAAGCCCCTTTTGAGATACATGCCATGAGAGTTAGGCACCATGCCTTATAAAAGAGTGCACATCCAGATGCACGTGCAAACATCAATAATTAATTGTTAGCACCCAATCAATGATGGTTCAGAGCTCATTATCCAGTGTATCTGTCTGGTCACTTGACATTTTAATTATTTCCACTGTTTGGTTTGCTTCATTTGTTTGTGGAGGATAGTTCTCCTTTGCTTTCTTCTCTGCACAACTTTGTGCACCACAGAGATGTAGCTAGGCCTTGATTTTGGAGAGGGGGGGCCTGAGCCCAAAGTGGGGAGCACATTTCCCCATCTCCCAACTGCTCTCTGCTCGCCGCAACCCAACATACCTGGGCTGGCGGGGATTCCCAAGCCCCGCCAGCAGAAGCTTCTTGTTCCGATACTCAGCACAGCACTGCCTGCCCTGCTTTCTCGCCCCAGTGCACATGCTCGGTTTTAGTGAAGCCGAGCATGCGTGAAGGTCGCACATGCTCAGTTTCATTTAAAACCAAGCATGTGTGGGAGGGAGGGGGAAGCAGGGCAGGCAGCAGGGTGGCGAATATTGGGGATCACCGCTAGCAAAACCAGCAGACTTTTGGGGAGTGAATTCAAATGGGGGAGGGCCCAGGCCCTCGAGGAACCCTGTGGCTACGGCACTGGTGCACCATATATATAACCCAGGGGTTAGCATGTCTATATTACCATGTGCTAACTGGCTAGCGAAGGATTACCGTGTGAGCCCTTACCACCGACAAAATAGGTGTCAGTTAGTGCTTCTGTTGTAGTTCTTTTTAATGGCCACGTGCTAATGGCCATTAATAGAAAAAATGGAAAAACAGCTACATTCTGTGTTCAGTAAAACTGGCCTTAGCACATGGGGAAAAACTTCATTTAAGGGCATTCCAAGGCTACTTTTTACCACAGCTTAGTATAAGGATTCCTAAGTTACTAAGGGCTTTTTACTAAACAGTGTTAAGTCTTAACACGCCCTTAGCACGTGAAAAACAGGCTACAACAAAATACATTAAAGCACTTTTCCTGTTAGTGAGCTCTAAGCATGCATTAACTATTTTTTAAAAATATTTTTCAGAAGGGGTGTCTCATGGATGGACAATGCGTGTGGAAGCACTAACAAGCTAGCACGTTCACATTAGTGCACACTAACTGAATAACGCTGACTTAATGAGGAAGAATGTAGTGCCTCCTAAATAGTAACATAGTAACATAGTAGATGACGGCAGAAAAAGACCTGCATGGTCCATCCAGTCTGCCCAACAAGATAAACTCATATGTGTATACCTTACCTTGATTTGTACCTGCCTTTTTCAGGGCACAGACCGTACAAGTCTGCCCAGCAGTATTTCCCGCCTCCCAACCACCAGTCCCGCCTCCCATCTCCGGCTCTGGCACAGACCGTATAAGTCTGCCCTCCACTATCCTCGCCTCCCAACTACCAACCTCTCTTCCCCCACCTGCTCCACCACCCAATTTTGGCTAAGCTTCTGAGGATCCATTCCTACTGCACAGGATTCCTTTATGCACATCCCACACATGTTTGAATTCTGTTACCGTTTTCATCTCCACCACCTCCCGCGGGAGGGGATTCCAAGCATCCACCACCCTCTCCGTGAAAAAATACTTCCTGACATCTTTTTTGAGTCTGCCCCCCTTCAATCTCATTTCATGTCCTCTCGTTCTACCGCCTTCCCATCTCTGGAAAAGATTTTTTTGCGGATTAATACCTTTCAAGTATTTGAACGTCTGTATCATATCACCCCTGTTCCTCCTTTCCTCCAGGATATACATGTTCAGGTCAGCAGGTCTCTGCTCATACGTCTTGGAACGCAAATCCCATACCATTCTCGTAGCTTTTCTTTGCACCGCTTCCATTTTTTTAACATCCTTCGCGAGGTACGGCCTCCAAAACTGAACACAATACTCCAGGTGGGGCCTCACCAACGACTTGTACAGGGGCATCAACACTTCCTTTCTTCTGCTGATCACACCTCTCTCTATACAGCCTAGCAACCTTCTCGCTACGGCCACCGCCTTGTCACACTGTTTCGTCGCCTTCAGATCCTCGGATACTATCACCCCAAGATCCCTCTCCCCCTCAGTATCT
Source organism: Microcaecilia unicolor (assembly GCF_901765095.1). Taxonomy (NCBI): domain Eukaryota; kingdom Metazoa; phylum Chordata; class Amphibia; order Gymnophiona; family Siphonopidae; genus Microcaecilia; species Microcaecilia unicolor. The sequence goes on along the minus strand of NC_044033.1, from coordinate 29,884,763 downwards.
ATCAGACTCTCCCCGCCTAACACATAAGGCTCTCGTGGGTTTCTACTCCCTAAGTGCATCACTTTGCATTTCTTCGCATTGAATTTTAATCGCCAAACCTTAGACCATTCTTCTAGCTTCCTCAGATCCCTTTTCATGCTTTCCACTCCCTCCTGGGTGTCCACTCTGTTGCAAATCTTAGTATCATCCGCAAATAGGCAAACTTTACCTTCTAACCCTTCGGCAACGTCACTCACAAATATATTGAACAGAATCGGCCCCAGCACCGATCCCTGAGGCACTCCACTACTCACCTTTCCCTCCTCTGAGCGAACTCCATTTACCACCACCCTCTGTCGTCTGTCCGTCAACCAGTTCCTAATCCAGTTCACCACTTCGGGACCTATCTTCAGCCCATCTAGTTTATTTAAGAGCCTCCTGTGGGGAACCGTGTCAAAAGCTTTGCTAAAATCTAAGTAGATTACGTCTATAGCACGTCGATGATTCAATTCTCCAGTTACCCAATCAAAGAATTCAATGAGATTCGTTTGGCACGATTTCCCTCTGGTAAAACCATGTTGTCTCAGATCTTGCAACTTATTGGCTTCTAGGAAATTTACTATCCTTTCCTTCAGCATGGCTTCCATTACTTTTCCAATAATCTTGGGAGTTGTATTACTCCTGTCTGTTCTGTTTTTTTTTGTTCATATTTGTACCATTCTTCAGTGTTCCTTCCTTAATAAAAATATTTTTTTTTTTAAATCACCACAATAAAAATCATAAATTATCCAGTCTCAAAACCAACCACTTAAAGCCATGTCTCTAGAAACTATATTCCTCCATCCTTTGAGATACATGCTCTACTGCTGAATCAATTTGACTACTGTAATGCCTTGTTTTAAGGCTTATGACAATTAGCGATTAGACGGTTGCAGGAGATTCACAACACTACCAGAAACATCATTACCCATTCCAGAAAATTGATCATGTTATACCACTCTTTAAGGAGGTGCACTGGTTGCCTATGGCATTTCAAATTCCTTTTAGATTTCGATATCGAATCATTTTTATCCCACTATTTAATACATCATGCCTCTCTCGGGTGCTTAGATCTACCAACAGAATTTATTAGTGATTTCTTCTTTTTGAATTATCCATTTGGAAACAATTTGTCAAACAACTTTTGCAGTTACGCTCATACACTATGGATTGACTTGCCAGCTGAACTGCTTCTGGAGATGACTCTTCCATGATTAAAAAATGGACTGAAAACCTATTTTTTTCAAAAAAAGCTTTCATGTGAAAGTAAAAATCATCTTTATTAAGAGCCCAGGTTACAGTCTTTTCAAATATTTTCAAGTAAAAATAAATATCCTCCCATATATTATCACAATTATTTTATCCCCCCACTTTCACCCTCACTCCCACCCCCCCATCCCCAGTTCCTACCCTGTCCCATATTAAACTTTAGCAGGTTAATGAGAATGCTTTGGAGTCAATAGGAAGCATTCAGTTTTTTGCAAGTCACACACACTAATGGAAAAATGAGCACTGGACCTGCAAAAAAAAAAAGAAAAGCCCTATATGCTGCCATGTTGAATCTGGGATTAGCAAACAGTAAAGTCCTTTGTTAAGACTTGCTAAACACAGATTCTAATGCCTTTAGTAAAAGGGCTGCTAAATACACACACTGAAATTTCATATGCGTTATTGTTTTGTTTTTTTTCTCTGCTTCCACTTCCACTTGGAGATCTACCCTATGCAGAGATTTTAAGAAAATTTGGATTGAGTGGGACTAAAATCTACATCTATCTATCTATTTATCTATCTCAATGTGGAAACTCAAATGCATAAAACATTTCTTCCCACGAGAGGTATTTCGCAATCTAATACAATTTATGGTACTAAGCCATTTAGATTACTGCAATGGAATCTATGCAGGTTGCAAAGAACAACTAACAAAGAAACTTCAGACCGCACAGAACACAGCAGCCAGACTGATATTCGGAAAACCAAACTTTGAAAGTGCCAAACCCCTTCGGGAAAAACTGCATTGGCTTCCCACTAAGGAACGTATTGCCTTAAAGGTTTGCACTCTTGTCCACAGGATTATTTATGATGAAGTTGCTGGATACATGTTGGACCTCATAAAATTACCACCCAGAAACAGTACCAGCCTATCCCGAACTTATTTAAATCTGCATTATCCAGACTGTAGTGGACTTAGATACAAATCAACTTATGCATCCAGCTTTTCTTACATAAGTACACAACTGTGGAACACTTTGCCCAAAACGGTAAGATCTATCCATAACCATCTTAACTTCAGGAAACTACTGAAAACCAGCTTGTTTAAGAAGGCCTACCCCCATGACCCAAGTTAACTTCTCACTTCATGCGACACAACAAAATATGAACTGTACTAAATTTCTATAACTTCCCTCTTTTTATTTCCTTGTTGTTTTATACTGATGTCTGTTACATGCTTTCTACTGTACTATGTATTTGTATTATTGAACCGGAGCCTACCTCTATGGTATTGTGTAAGCCACACTGAGCCTGCAACTAAGTGGGATAATGTGGGATATAAATGTGTTAAATAAATAAATAAATCTATCTATCTATCTATCTATTTATCTGGGGGGAAAAGTCCATAAAGTGTTTTTATACTAGCTCAAAGGCAAACATAGATTAAAGCATGCTCATTTCAGCCAGGGCTTTACTCAAATGATTAAGGGAGTTATTTTCCTTTATCCTGTGAAGTTTATTTCCATCTCCAAAATGAAACTAAGTTAAAATTGAGGCTTCACTACATAATTCATGAACACTGCATCACATCTATCAAACTAAGAAATGAACAATACCCCTTCCACATAATCCTATTAATTCAAACTGTACAAATTTTACCACTCCAGTTATAACTAAGTGTACTTCTACCCTTATCCTATTCTGTATTGCTCACTAGAAGCTGTAGTCCCGTTCCCGGAGACTTGTCAGCCTCATTGGGATTACTTCTCTCTATATGCTACTATATATTCGTCCCAGAGTCGTATTCTCTTTTCCGGAACCTTATCAGCTTCCTTGCACCTACTGTTACTCTATTTTCCACTCTGTATATATTCCCGGAGTTGGTACTCTCCTCGCCAGAACCTGTAAACCACATTGAGCCTACCGCTATGCGGGAAAACGTGGGATACAAATGCAATAAATAAATAAATTGGTGATCCTTACAGATGTAGATTTGTAAAATGGTAATACCAAAGTGGTATTCTTGAGACACAAGGTGTAAAAGTGACTTTTATTTCCACTTTTTATGCGGAAGTCACTTTTACAACTCACGTTTCAAATACACATTAATCCAGCTAACATTGCTGGTTTCTGTAGCACCATTGCACCAACCTTACTGTAAAGTAGCTCTGGCCCACAGAGACAATTGTTGTGACACCTGAGGCAGGCGGGTCACTCCGCCAAAACACAGCCCGTGTTAAGTCCCTTACCTGGTGCTTTTAATTAAAGGATTTTTGAAGCTACATCTGCTGCGATGGTTCATCATTTGCAGGCTCATTTTCAAAAGAAATAGACGTCCAAAAAGGGATATAAGTCAGCATTTGGATGTTTATCTCACAGAAATCAGTATTATCAATCTCTTTTTGGATGTCATTCTCTGAAGTCCGTCAGAAGGACATCCAAATCTCAAGGGGAATGCCAGGGGCGTTTTCAAGGCGGGACTTGGGCGTACCTAAGACATGGATGTCTTTCAGCAATAATGGAACAAAATAAAGATGTCCACAACTAAAACTTAAGATGTTTTGCGCTAGACCTGTTTTTTTTTAATGAATAGCTGCAGTGGGACTTGTACCCAATTCCCCAAAATCAAAGTCAGCTGCACTAACCACTAGGCTACTTCTCAATTCCACACAAGTGGTGCCCCAAATGACCACTGGAGGGACTGGGGATCACCTCCCCTTCCTCCCCCAAATCACAAAACATTTTTCAAACAGCACTTTCAAAAGGAAAATATAGACTTTTTTTTGTAGAAAATGACCTTTCTGGTTCTGATTTTGGACGTTTTACAAAAAATATCCAAATTCAGACTTAGATGTCATATGCAAAAATGTCCCTTGTGCATTTGACTTGCCCAAAATCACAAGGAGCAGCAGTGGGACTCGAACCCATATTGCCAGGAACAAAGCCCACTACACTAACCATTAAACCACTCCTCCTCTGTTTTGGCCATCTTGCATTTGGACATCTTTTGTTCGAAAATGGCCCAAAACAAAGGCCGTCTAAATCAAGACGTCCAATAGATAGATGTCCATCTTTTTCGAAAATGACCTTCTTTCCTGTTTGGAATTTGGACGTCTTTGTAAAACGTCCAAATTCTGACTTTTCTTTCGAAAATGCCCCTCTTGGTCAACCTCTACTCTACTTTGGTGTTGCCTGCTTTCCTGTCGAGGTGCTCCTCCAGTTTGTTTCGCTTTCGATTTGTAAAACGGAGCAGCTACACACAGAAATGGTGCCCCTTTTATGTAGAAGCTGCAAAATCACTACCTCCGTATGGAAGCTGCCAAGTCTGTGACATTCATTTTTCAACATGTGTATTTGTAAAACAAATGTTCCTGATGCATATGTCGGCAAAAAAAAAAGTGCACTCCTGCAAGTATTTTAGAAAAGGCTCGGAGTTGGCAGATCCTTTTCTAAAATACCACCAGAATTGAGCATGTCCCAACTAGAGAGTTGCACGGGGACAGAAATCCTACCCATCCCCGCCCGTCCCTGCTGGAATCTTACCCGTCCCCACCCATCCCCGCTGGAATCTTACCCGTCCCCACCCATCCCCGCAAAAATTAAAACCATTCCAACCCGTCCCCGCAAGAATTTAACCCATCCCCACCCATCCCCGTAAGAATTTAATAGTACATAAAAGAAAGTTCCAGTCAGCTCCCTTTCTGGATTTGAGCCACAGCACTGTAGGCAAGGAAGGAATAGAAGTTGGAACTTGGAACACTCTGGTGCGCACATGTAAGATTTGTCTCTGATTCACTGGCAGTGTGTGCTGAGGATGAGTCCATTCACGCCACATGCACGCGCCAGTAGGTCAGGTGACATCTGATTCTCGTGCCTGTGTCAGAGCTGAGGTCTGTGCACCAGCCTGGGAGCAAAGAGGATTAACAGTAACATAGTAAGTGACAGCAAATAGACCTGAACGGTCCATCCACTCTGCCCAATAGTCACACTCATGATCAATTCATCATTAAATCAACGAGTGTGATATTATATACTTGATTATGGTCTTTCTTTCGTGTTTCTGGAACAAAGACCACAGGAGTCTATCTGGCCCCATCCTTATGTTCCAACTGCTGGAGTTGCCATCGAAGCTCACTCCAGCCTATTCATGTTCTCATTTGTGGGACACAGACCGTAAAAGTCTGTCCAGCACTGTCCTTATGTTCCAGCCACTGAAGTTGCTGTCTAAGCCCTTTCCAGCCCATCCTACACCAGATTGCCATGTATGAGACACAGACCATACAAGTCTGCCAGGTATCAGCTCTAGATCATCACAGCCAGAGTCGCCATCTAAGTGTCACTTGACATATCCACACACATGCAGCCATTTAAGGTTAGCTTTTATATAACTTCCATTTTCTAATTAGAGATCCTCTGTGTTCATCCCACGCCTTTTTGAATTCCGTCATCATTTGTGACTCTACCACCTCCTTAATGGAAGACTTTCCACATTTATGCTGTTAAAGCAAGAAAGAAGAGGAGGAAGAGACAGCACTCAAATAAATTGGTATTCGATAGATGAGAGGCTGGTGCAGGTGCAGCTTACACTTCCACGGGAAGCCCACAGAACTGGTTCCATCCCCGCGGGAACCCCGCAGGAACTGCCTCCATCCCCGCGGGAACCCCGCAGAACTGCTTCCATCCCCGCGGGAACCCCGCAGGAACTGCCTCCGTCCCCGCGGGAATCCCGCGGGTTCCACGGGATTCCCGCGGGGACGGAAACCGTGCAGCTCTCTAGTCCCAACCTAGATATCTTGATTTTGATCTCTACATTCTCTGTAAAGTGATGCTCTCTTGCTCTCTCTCTCTCTCTCTGCATATATAAGTAAAATCAGATAATATTTTTGTTCAAATATTTGCACCAAATCATGAAATGAAAACACAAATGTTATTTTGTTTTACATTTCTTCACATGGAAATGGTTGCATGCACGTAGAGCCTCTGTTGTAGCTGCAGCTTTAGCACATTCTACTAAAGTAACTGGAAATGATGGAGATGAAAAGAATGTCTTTTAAGATCTTAGGTTACATTAAATTACCAATGTAGAAGGAAAATTCTCTCTTCTAGTTTCCTGTTACATTAATTCTATTTGATGCCGGGTTAGAGTTTGCTCATTGATGTGAGCGTTGCATTGCCTTAAGTTATTCAATTTCATTTCAAGGCCAAGAGTCATTAAAGCAGCTTATGGCAAGTCATCACATTCTGTTTGTTATTAAAGAAGCACTTCGACTTGACTGACCCTAAAGCTGGCTAAGTTGAGATATCCCCCATGAGTATTTGGGACTAATATACAGCATTACAGACACCACAAATGAGAACGTAAGAAAGTTATCGGCTTCCATGCTAAACTTATCCCTTTCTGTGTACTTAACATATCAGTACATTGTGCCCACCTGCTTGAGCTTTTCTGTGAGGTTCAGAGGAGAAATAAATGATAGTTGGTTAAAATATATCTAGAAGAAAGTTCCAAAAGTAAACAGAATAGCATAATGTAAAAAACTGCTTTCTTGCTTTGGATTTGTAAGGTTTTATATTTTAGTTTCATGCATTGTTGGTGGAAGAGGTACATTAAAACTTGGGTGACTTTGACTTGGTCAAGTTGAATTCCCTGAAATTTGTTATGTATGATCTTTCACAGAGGAAAAGTCTATCAATTAAAGCAGCCTTAATCAAATAGAAACTTAGGGGTCCCTTTACTAAGGTGGGCTGAAAAATGGCCTGTGGTAGTGTAGGCGCGGGTTTTGGGTGCGCGCAGATCCATTTTTCATTGCGCCTGTAAAAAAGGCCTTTTGAAAACTTTTGCCAAAAATGGATGTGCGGCAAAATAAAAATTGGCGCTCGTCCATTTTGGGTCTGAGTCTGAGACCTTACCACCAGCCACTGACTTCGTGGTATGGTCTCTCACGTTAACCATGCAGTAATTCCCTATGTGCGTCAAGTTGGAGTTACCGCCCGATTTTCGTAGGCGCCTTCGCAGCTTAGTAAAAGGGCCCTAAGAGGTTGATATTCAAAGCGATTTGACTGGCCATAATCAGCTCCTGGCCCGTTTAATTCACTTGTTCTGAGCTAACCAGTCATATTCACTTAACCGAATAGTACTGCTGGAAAAGTCTGATGAGCACCCAACACAAAACAGACTATTTTGAGGGTGTTCCTTGGTGGAGTCCAGGGGCGTAGCCAGACTTCAGTGGGAGGGGAGTCCAGAGCCCGAGCTGAGGGGTGCATTTTAGCTCTCCCGGTGCCGCCGCCCCCCCCCCCCCCACCACTTTTGACCCCCCCCCCCCCCCCCGGTGCCCCTCCCCATCCCTTTCGACCCCTCCCGCCGCCGCCAACCCTCCACCGCCACTGCCAGGTACCTTCACTGGTCCCCGACCCCCACCACCCAAAGTCCCCTTCATCGCCAGTCTTCGAGTCTGGTGCGTTCACTGATCTGGATTCTGTTTCTGTGAGTCCTGACATCCTGCACGTTCCTACGTGCAGGACGTCAGGACTCACAGAAACAGAATCCAGATCAGCAACACGCCAGAGACCGGCGCTGAAGAGGACTTTGGCTGGTGGAGGTTGGGGACCCCTGCCAGCAAAATTACCTGACGGCGATGGCGGGTTGGTGGCGGTGGGAGGAGGGGTTGAATGTGGCGGGGGAGGGTCGGTGGCAGGGGGGTGAAAGCAGGGGGGGTCAGGGCTAAATCTGCGGGGGCCCATGTCCCCACCTAGCTAAGACCCTGGTGAAGTCAGCACTTTACCAGTTACGTGCCAATATTCAGCACTTAACTGGGCTAGATAACTAGGACTATCTTTATGTGGGTTGCCATAGCCAGTTAAGGGGCCCTTTATTAAGCCACGTAAGTGGCTACACGTGCCCCAATGCTTGCCAATTCTGAGTTACCAGCCAGCTAAGGCGTGGCCCGGGTGGTAATTTCATTTTTGACGCGCATTCACTATTGGGCGATAAAAGGCATTTGACATGTGTAGACCATTACTGCCCAGTTAACGCGTGAGACCTTACTGCTAGGTCAATGGCTGGCGGTAAGATCTTAGACCCAAAATGGACGCGTATCAATTTTCATTTTGCCGCACGTCCATTTTTGGTCGAAATAAAAAAAAGGCATTTTTGCAGGTGCGCTGAAAAATAGATCTGCGCGCATCCGAAACCCGCACCTACAGGACCGCAGGCCATTTTTCAGGACACCTTAGTAAAAGGACCCCTAAGTGCTGAATATCAAGACTATGCTGTTTCGAAAACATCTTCTACTAAGACAACATTAGGGACTCCTTTTACAAAGCTGCACTAGCGATTCCGGCTTGGCAAACGCGATATGCGGCTTTGCATACGGAGTCCTTGGTTTGCTACTAGTATATCTTTTATCTTGTATTAATCTGTTAGTTCCTAGATATATATTCTAGTCTTCTTGCTTAGAATCATTTAACAGGAATTAGCGGAATATAAAAGGCATATCAGTAACTATAATATCGCACTTAAATGGCTATGTTTTTGCCGACTCTGTATACCCAGAAATTAAATGCTGGAGCCTGGACATGGGCCAGCATTACATTTTGGGGGATAACACTGATGGCGGTCAGCAAAAGCTGATTGCCACCGGCTGATTTTCAGACCCTTAGATTTAAAAAAATATCTGTCATTCAAGTAAGACCTTATCATGCTTCACAATTTCATAGTTGAGAGATATGTTTGCAGCTTCCTTTTGATGGATGCCAGGGCATGCTTAGCATGCATGAAAAAGCTTGAAAAAGGCTGAATGGAGAAGGAAGAAAAGTATAAATTACTTCATTCAAAATAAAAAAGGAAAGATGTACATAAAGCCCAAATGATTGTTTTGATCAACATTCTCATTCCATACTGCACTGTCCTTTGGTCTTTTGTCTCAGAAGACACTGCCATCGGTCTATTCCTGCTATGATCATGCCATGTGTCTTCCAGATATCATGAGAGCAGATTTTCATTTGTTCTTAAATGCATCCTAACACACAGCATACAGCTATAGGTAAACGTCTGCTGGACTGGGTCAGCTCCATACTCAGGGCAGTGGCGTAGCTACGTGGGGCCACGGGGGCCTGGGCCCCCGTAGATTTGTCCCTGGACTCCCCTGCCGACGACCCTCTCCACCCCCCTCCCACCGCCAACCTGCCATCGCCTACCTTTGCTGGCGGAGGACCCCAACCCCCGCCAGCCGAGGTTCTCTTCTTCTGGTGCAAGGCTTCGTTCTGTTTCTGAGTCTGATGTCCTGCCTTGCACCGGAAGAAGAGGACCTCAGCTGGCGGGGGTTGGGGTCCCCCGCCAGCAAAGGTAGGCAACGGCGGGTTGGCAGCGGGAGGGAGGGGGTCGAGAGGGTCGTCGGCGGGTGGGGGTCAAAGTTGTTGGTGGTGGTGGTGGCGGCGGCGGTGCTGGGGGGAGGACTAAAATGTGCCCCCTCACCTCGGGGTCTGGACCCCCCTGCTGCCGAAGTCTGGCTACGCCCCTGACTCAGGGACTACTTGGTGGGTCTAGTTTTCAAGGTATCCCTAATGAACATGCATTATAATATTTGTTGATGTTTAAATATTATCCTTTATTTCAAACTCTAGTAACGTTAAAGCTAAAACATCAAAAAACATTTATTGATATAAACATTCAAATCATGAAGTGCTCAACCATTCCCCATAAGTATCAAAAGTCATGAAACACTATGAGACATTCTGGGATCTATAGCGTTATTCTGATAGATATAGTCACTCTCACAGCATTATATTCTCCTTGTATCAAGAATTAAATTAGATGAATACTTATCTTGAACTTGTGTGCTGGAAAATTCTTCTTTTCCTAAAATACATGTCCTGGACTAAAAAAACATATCTTGTCCAATCATGCCAATAAAAATCTCATATTAATGGGGTGAAGCTCTATCCTACAAGAGATGAAAAGTCTGCTGCTCTCTCAGTTGAAAAAACATTGAACTTTTTGTTTTGTTTTATTTTCCATTTTGTTTGTTTTGAAGAAATAAAACAACAATCAAAATTAAAATAAAACCCACAAAATAAAAACATACTTAGTACACAGCTTTACCCCATACTGTGAAGAGAATTTCAGAATATTGTTCACCACGACTCCGAGATCATTTCCATGGGTTGAAGACTCCTAATATAGAGCCCAGTGCTGTGTAAGTCAGTGATTCCCAAACTTGTCCTGGGGGGACCCCAGTCAGTCTGATTTTCAGGATATCCACAATGAATATTCATGAGATTGATTTGCATATACTGCCTCCTTGGTATGCAAATCAATCTCATGCATTTTCTTTGTGGATATCCTGACAGCCTGACTGGCTGAGTTCCTACAGTTCAGGTTTGGAAATCCCTGATCTAAGTAATTAAGATTCTTTTTCTTCATGTATAACACTTTCAATTGTCCATATTAACTTTTATCTGTCATTTATATGTCCAGTTCTGCAATCTGGCAAGGACCTTCTGCAACTAATTTTTATTTTCAGATGCACGCCAAGTGGCATTTGAAGCACATAGGTCATTACCGCCCGGTTACCATGTGAGACTTTACTGCTAGATGAATGGCAAGCGGTAAGGTCTCAGACCCAAAATAGAAGCGTGGTAATGTTCATTTTGCCGCACGTTCATTTTTGGCAAAAAATTTAAAAAGGTAGAGTTTAAAAAGAGGTTAGACAGTTTCCTAAAGGACAAGTCCATAAACCACTACTAAATGGACTTGGGAAAAATCCACAATTCCAGGAATAACATGTATAGAATGTTTGAACGTTTGGAAAAGCTCACCAGGTGCCCTTGACCTGGATTGGCCGCTATCGTGGATAGGATGCTGGGCTCAATGGACCAATGGTCTTTTCCCAGTGTGGCATTACTTATGTACTTATGGAGTATTTATCACTATTCTAAATGTTAGTTGCGAACTGATTGACTGATAACTTCTGATTCTTGGATTGGCTGGAATGAGTCATGTGAATTAAATAAGATGCAGACACCACAAGATCACCCACATGCAGTTCATGTAAAAGTACAATTGCTCTTGTCAGCATTGTATGTGTGTTACCCCCACCCCCACACAATAGCCATTTTCGACATATAAAACATGATTTACATGCTCATAATGCTTTACAAAATTACCCATGTACTTTTCAACTATGCAAGCTCTTTCAAAATTATCCTGTTAAGGACCAGGCTTATTTTACTTGCAACTGTCTTCTGTTGGCAGGGCAGGATGAGACTTTGGCATGTGCCTGTACGTCAAGAAAAGTGAAAGTGGATTGTATCTGTGATGAATAGACTGAAGAACGCAATAAAGCCATTGTTTAAGAAATATCCATGGTGCATTGCTATTCTTCAATCTATCAGCTGGCAAGGCAGACCCTGTCACAAGGGGTTGACCAGACAGGATTTAAGCAAGGACCTCAGTTCTTCACTTCATTTCTTCCTGACATCAGAGTATAAACATGCTCTCTGGGTCTTTCCTAACCCTGTTCCAGATATGCACAACATCATGGTGGGGGATGAGATGGCAGAGAAGGTGACATATATTGAAAAAGGAATAAAAAGTTTTATATTGATGACAGACAATACAGAGTGGGATCTGGGCCAAGACAACAAAATTGTATGTAACGCCTCCTCAATATTGTATCGAGCTTGCGATTATTTATTATTCTTTGACAAATCTACATATGGGATAAATTTTCAATAGTACACCTACTTGCAAAGGTATCTATGGAACTACCCTAGTGATGCATTGATGTTACTACAACTTTGATGGAATAATAATATCACAGAAGGTCCCCACTTAAACCAGTCACTTAGGAAATTCACACACACAAAAAAAAGAGAAGAGGTTTCATTAGTTCATGTGCAATCAGACACTTAAAACCTGAAACGTTTGACATATTTTGACCAATGTTGACATAACAATTTAAAGTGCAGTATATAATTCAAATTTTCAGTTGATGTTTAAAAGGTTTTATTGCGCATTAATATTTTTTAAAGAATAAATATGAATATTTAGAACCAGCAACCGCTGGTTCTGTACAGCTGTACATTAAATGAATGCATTAAAGTGCTTCAGATTTAAATTACTCAAAAATAGGTACGATTGATTCTTTGTGCTATTTTCTATCTTTCAGGTGTCTCATCCACCTGGCTCGGGATCTCAGACTTTACTCTCACCTAGGTAAGTATAATAGTCCTCCCCAGTTCTAACAGTCTCCTTGTCATGCTTTCTCTTTAGAGTATACCCTGAGTGGTGTTCAACACTTATCTGCAGTTTTCTCTTGGTCCAGGCTTTGACCTTGCTTGTGGAGGGGCCCTTGCTGCTCCAGCAATGTGTTCTTTCTCCACTGCTCATGTCTGAAGCCTGATTTCCTGGCACTTTAAACAACTAAAAGGGAAGGAAAACCCTAACACCCTCTTTTTCCTTTCAGAAACAGGAACACTTTCTGTACTCAAGTAAGGCACTGTGGGACTTTCTAACTAATTTTAAACAAAAGATCATTATTTTCCCGCAGGGATTCCTTTTCTGATACTGGTTTCTCTTCTAGGAGCATTAGCTATGATCTCGGTCCACTCATACAACACAGCATTTTTCTAGTCACTGCACTGAAAAGTTCCCACTCACTTCAGTCAATCAGGGGGTCTTTTACTAAAGATTAACTCAAGTTATTTGCAGCAGGGCCAATTTTATTCCTATGGGCACTGCTACAGATAACTCGAGCTAATCTTTAGTAAAAGACCCCCTCAATGTTTTCAACAAACTTTTTCGGGCAAAACTTGCTTTCTAAAAAATCTTACATAGCAAGCTGTCCCACACTGACTAAACCATTCTTAGGTTAAAACTGTTTTTTGTTTCCAGTCACTGCAGACTTTATTCACAACAGAAGTGCAGCTCCAGTTAACTAAACTTAATTTAAAATTAAAGTACGCTGTTTTATCTCTCCTCATTTCTGCTTTTTAAAAGCCAAACTTCAAGCCAACACACTTTCTCAGTTACACAGCCTTATTAAAAACCTCTTCCACCTTTCTCAGCACTTTTAAGTACATAAGTAAATAAATATTGCCATACTGGGACAGACCGAAGGTCCATTAAGCCCAGCATCCTACTTCCAACAGTGGCCAATCCAGGTCACAAGCACATGGCAAGATCCCAAAAAGTACAATACATTTTATGCTGCTTGTCCTAGAAATAAACAGTGGATTTTCCCCATGTCCATTTTAATAATGGTCTATGGACTTTTCCTTTAGTAAGCCCTCCAAACCTTTTTTAAACCCGGCTATGCTAACTGTTTTTACTACATTCTCTGGCAATGAATTCCAGAGTTTAATTACACATTGAGTGAAGAAATATTTTCTCCAATTTGTTTTAAATTTACTAGTTTGTAAATTCATTGCATGCCCCCTAGTCCTAGTATTTTTGGAAAGAGTAAACAAATGATTCACATCTACCCGTTCCACTCCACTCATTATTTTATAGACCTCTATCATATCTTCCCTCAGCCATCTTTTCTCCAAGCTGAAGAGCCCTACCCACTTTAGCCTTTTCTCATAGGGAACTTGTCACCCTTCTCTGAACCTTTTCTAATTCCACTATATCTTTTTTAAGATGCGGTGACTAGAATTGAATGTAGTATTTGAAGAGTCGTCGCACCATGGAGCGATACAAAGGCATTATAACGTCCTCATTTTTGTTTTAAATTCCTTTCCTAATAATACCTAACGTTCTATTTGCTTTCTTAGCCGCTGCAGCACACTGAGTAGAGGGTTTCAACATATCATCAATGGTGACGCCTAGATCCCTTTCCTGGTCGGTGACTCTTAATGTAGGACCTTGCAATACGTAGCTATAATTTGGGTTCTTCTATCCCACATGCATCACTTTGCACTTGCTCACATTAAACGTCATCTTCCATTTAGATGCCAGGCTCCCAGTCTCGTAAGATCTTCTTGTAATTTTTGACAATCCTCTTGCAGTTTAACAACTTTGGATAACTTTGTGTCATCAGCAAATTTAATTACCTCAATAGTTATTCCCATCTCTAGATCATTCATAAATATGTAAAAAGCATCAGTCTCAGCACAGACCCCTGGAGAACCCCACTATCTACCCTTCTCCATTGAGAATATTGACCATTTAACCATATTTTCTGTTTTCTATCTTTTAACCAGTTTTTAATCCACAATAGGACACTACCTCCTATCCCATGACTCTCTAATTTCCTCTGGAGTCTTTCATGAGGTACTTTGTCAAACACCTTTTGAAAATCCAGATAGGCAATATCAACCGGCTCACTTTTATCCACATGTTTGTTCACCCCTTCAAAGAAATGTAATAGATTGGTGAGGCAAGATTTCCATTCACTAAATCCATCATTAATTCTTGCTTTTGAATATGCTCTTTAATTTTGTTCTTTATAATAATCTCTACCATTTTGCCCAGCATTGACATCAGGCTCACCGGTCTATAATTTCCCGAATCTCCTCTGGAAAAGTTTTTAAAAATTAGCATTATATTGACCACCCTCCAATCTTCCGGTACCATGCATGATTTTAAATATAAATTACATATTACTAACAATAGTTCTGCAAGTTCCTTGTTCAATTCTATCGGTACTCTGGGATGAATACCATCTGGTCCAGGAGATTTGCTACTCTTCAATTTTTGCCGGCTTCTTACATAGTAACATAGTAGATGACAGCAGAAAAAGACCTGCATGGTCCATCCAGTCTGCCCAACAAGATAACTCATATTTGCTGCTTTTTGTGTATACCCTACTTTGATTTGTACCTGTACTTGATTTTAATATGCCTCAAAAAAATTTTACTATATGTTTTTGCCTCCAATGCAATCTTTTTTTCAAAGTCCATCTTTTTATTTATTTTTTTATTTTATTTTTCTTACATTTGTACCCCGCGCTTTCCCACTCATAGCAGGTTCAATGCGGCTTACATAGTATATGCAGGTACTTATTTGTACCTGGGGCAATAGAGGGTTAAGTGACTTGCCCAGAGTCACAAGGAGCTGCCTGTACCTGCAGTGGGAATCAGCGATTTACATTTGACTTGACATTCCTTATGCTGTTTCTTATTACTTTCAATCAGTTCTTTCTTCCATTTTCTGAAGGATTTTCTTTTAGCTATAATAGCTTCCTTCACCTCACTTTTTAACCATGTCGGCTGTTGTTTGGTCTTCCTTCCTCCTTTTTTAATACATGGAATATATTTCACTTGGGCTTCCAGGTTTGCATTTTTGAACAGCATCTATGCCTGATATAAATTTTTGACCTTCTCAGCTGTTCCTCTAAGCTGATATCAAATCTGATCATATTATGATTACTGTTCTCAAATGGCTCCAGCACCATCACCTTCTGTACCAGATCATGTGCTCCACTAAGGACTAGGTCTAGAATTTTTCCTTCTCTTGTCGGCTCCTGTACCAGCTGCTCCATAAAGCAGTCCTTGATTTCATCAAGGAATTTTACCTCCCTAGCATGCCCTGATGTTACATTTACTCAGTCAATATTGGGGTAATTGAAATTACCCATTATTATTATTGTATTGCCCAGTTTGTTAACCTCCCTAATTTCTGATAACATTTCTGCATCCGTCTGTTCATCCTGGCCTGGTGGTCTGTAGTACACTCCTATCACTATCCTTTTCCCCTTTACACATGGAATTTCTATCTATAGTGATTCCAAGATGTGTTGTGTTTCCTGCAGAATTTTTAACCTACTTGATTCAAGGCCCTCCTTAACATACAATGCTACCCTCCACCAATTCGATCCACCCTATCACTAAGTTTTTTCCTGCTCTCGCTCAGCAGAGCTACATATATACATTCACTCCTCCAAGTCTTGGACTCCTCTGGCTACTGTCCCAACAGCCGTTTCCCAGGCAAAGGGGACTCAGCTGGGGCCAACTAACCCCTCTTAATCAATCAGGCATCAGCACATGGATTGTTTGGGTTTTTCTCTCCGCATGGAACTTTGATGAAATCTCCATTTTGAAAGCTGTTTTTCCTATTTTTAATGAGAAAGTAGATTTTTAAATAAAATACAGTGAGAATTGCATAGAATTTTAATGAAAATAATCTAGAAATCCATTGCAGTTCAATAAAATCCGGACCATCTTTTCAGAATTTGAAACTCACATTTTTCGTAACACATTTCCCCCAAAATTAATCTAAAACACATCGAAGCCTTTCAAAATTCTCAAATACATTTCTTGATTAGCTTTCGAAGGTTGCCCTTCTTCGTCAGATCGGAAATAAGCAAATGTGCTAGCTGACAGTGTATATAAGTGATAACATTCAAGCATTACTATGATAGTCTGACAGGGTGGGAGGATGGGGGTGGGTCAGAGGTATGCATGGGGACATCAAAGCATATCATTGATATTCTAACAGGATGGGTGTGGGTAGGTGAGGGGAGGGTGATCAACAGAGACATACAGTTTTATGGTTTATAATGGGCTAGGAACCCCAGGTCCTTGTTAAGTCCTTTCTGTTGGGTGTTAAAATATTCAATCATTCTGACTTCAAAGGTCTTACGTTCTTGTATGGTTTTAAAGTTACCTTTCAGTATTCTCACTGTGAAATCACTGATACAGTGTCCTGGTTCTGTGAAGTGCTGTCCCACCGGGGTGGGGGCCCTACTGGCTGTATTGTTCATGTGATGTCTATGTAAATTGAATCTTGTCTTAAGCATCTGGCCTGTTTCTCCAATATAGCATCCTTCGTTACATTTTTTACACTGAATGATATATACCACATTGGAAGATGAGCAAGTGAAAGATCCCTTTATGTTGAATAACAAAGGAAAGATATTCAACATAAAGGGATCTTTCACTTGCTCATCTTCCAATGTGGTATATATCATTCAGTGTAAAAAATGTAACGAAGGATGCTATATTGGAGAAACAGACCAGATGCTTAAGACAAGATTCAATTTACATAGACATCACATGAACAATACAGCCAGTAGGGCCCCCACCCCGGTGGGACAGCACTTCACAGAACCAGGACACTGTATCAGTGATTTCACAGTGAGAATACTGAAAGGTAACTTTAAAACCATACAAGAACGTAAGACCTTTGAAGTCAGAATGATTGAATATTTTAACACCCAACAGAAAGGACTTAACAAGGACCTGGGGTTCCTAGCCCATTATAAACCATAAAACTGTATGTCTCTGTTGATCACCCTCCCCTCACCTACCCACACCCATCCTGTTAGAATATCAATGATATGCTTTGATGTCCCCATGCATACCTCTGACCCACCCCCATCCTCCCACCCTGTCAGATTATCATAGTAATGCTTGAATGTTATCACTTATATACACTGTCAGCTAGCACATTTGCTTATTTCCGATCTGACGAAGAAGGGCAACCTTCGAAAGCTAATCAAGAAATGTATTAAGTTATGTCCAATAAAAAAGGTATCATCTTATTTTCTTTTCCATGTTTTATTTTGTTTGATTTCTATTGATAACCTTAAGAGTGGACTAACACGGCTACCACACTCCTCTACTTAAAATTCTCAAAGAAAATGTAAATAATTTTCCTCTTGCAGCCACAACTGACAGACTCCAAAACTTCTCACCATAAATGGTGAGAAAACACTTGAAATATTTTTAATGGGTCTACAATATTTGAGCCTGCCTTTTACAGGCCTTCAGACCACTCAGCCACAGAAAAGAACATTTTAAATGGCTATCTGGAGTCCGATCCCAACCCCACCCCCCCCCCCCCCCCAAAAAAAAAATGTCCAATAATAATTAAATAAATAAAATTTGAGGTTAGGAGACCTCTTTCCTGACTCTCCTGTTGCTCCTCAGGCTGCCTTCACCAGTAAAATGCCTCTGGGCTGATCCCACTCACTGCCGGCACTCAAGCACGATTGCCCAGGGCAGCCTGCTAGGAAGCCTCAAAAATCAAGGCCCCAACTTCAAATGGAGCCCTTATGAGCACATGCAGAATTTTTCACATGCTCAGTACGCTCCCAGCCCCAACCAGGCCTTAGATCGGTCATTTTCCCACTGCCCTGCTCCCAGCTGCACTCTCCCACCCATGGCAGATGCACCATCATAGCAGGTTGCTGCAGGAAATAGAAAAATCAAGCAATTCTAGTAAGAGGCTGTTCAAAATTTTTGATAGTATGATTAACACCGATACTTTGCTCATGATTCAAGTTTCTCTACAACCTAGTGCAGAAAACTGGCACTATCCTATACTGTCAAAGAATAATTGTATGTATGATGTTCCTGGGTATTGAATCTGGAATAGTTTTGAGACAATCTCTTTACAGTCAATTAAGACATTGTTATGCCAGCTCAGTAAGAAATCTTGCTCCTTAGATATTTGTCCATCTTACCTATTAGCCACAGTTCCTTTGAGTATTCCTCATTGGCTCACTGAGGGGTCCTTTTACTAAGCTGCAGTAAAAAGTGACCTGTGCATGCTGGGCCATTTTTTTTTTTTAACTGTGGCTGGGAAAAAGGCCTTTTTTAATGGGGCAGTAAATGTCCATATGCTAATATGAAAAGTAGCGGGGAGCTAATTACTGCCTGAGCCTTTAACTCCACCTATTTACGTGGTGGAAAGGGTTCACGCACTACTTGTGCGGTAATCAGGCAATGCATGTCAATGTGACCACGCTGACAATTACTGACAGGAATGACCCCCCCCCCCCCCCCCCCTCCATGGTAGAAATTAGAAAATCTGTCTTGAAGACCTGGGCTCGTTTAGATTCATTTTGTCGGACTCCTAATAGCACTACCTGATAATTGTATAATTGCTGATTTGCTATGGGTATTGTCATGGTATGTTGTTCTGTCTTTTCATTTTTGTTATTAACTTTGCCATGGATTATTGTAACTTTTTTTTGTTTGTTTGTTTTGTTTGTTTTGTGTTATACTTGAAAATAATAAAAATATGAAAAAAAATAAAAGAAATTAGAAAATTATTTTCTACCATGGGAAACAGCACGTTTCGAAATTACTGCCGGGCACCCGCAGTACCCCGGTGGTAGTGTTGATTTGTCATGCAATACCCACGCTTTAGCCCTACCACAGCATGGTAAAAGGGCCCGAGTTTGTAACATAGTAATATGGATCTGGGTGTCGTCGTCGATAATACACTGAAACCTTCTGCTCAGTGTGCTGCTTCGGCTAGGAAAAGGAATAGAATGTTGGTTGTTATTAGGAAAGGTATGGAAAACAGGTGTGAGGATGTTATAATGCCGTTGTATCGCTCCATGGTGCGACTGCACCTTGAGTATTGTGTCCAATTCTGGTCGTCGCATCTCAAGAAAGATATAGTAGAACTGGAAAAGGTGCAGCGAAGGGCGACTAAAATGATAGCGGGGATGGGACGACTTCCCTATGAAGAAAGACTAAGGAGGCTAGGGCTTTTCAGCTTGGAGAAGAGACGGCTGAGGGGAGACATGATAGAGGTATATAAAATAATGAGTGGAGTGGAACAGGTGGATGTGAAGCGTCTGTTCACGCTTTCCAAAAATACTAGGACTATGGGGCATGCGATGAAACTACAGTGTAGTACATTTAAAACAAATCGGAGAAAATCTTTCTTCACCCAACGAATAATTAAACTCTGGACTTCGTTGCCGGAGAACGTGGTGAAGGCGGTTAGCTTAGCAGAGTTTAAAAAGGGGTTAACGGTTTCCTAAAGAACAAGTCCATAAACCACTACTAAATGGACTTGGGGAAAAATCCACAATTCCAGGAATAACATGTACAGAATGTTTGTACGTTTGGGAAGCTCGCCAGGTGCCCTTGGCTTGGATTGGCTGCTGTCGTGGACAGGATGCTGGGCTCGATGGACCCTTGGTCTTTTCCCAGTGTGGCATTACTTATGTACTTATAATATAGCAAATGACGGCAGATAAAGACCTGAATGGTCCATCCAGTCTGCCCAACAAGACACAATTGTAAACTCGACGATACAGTCTGGTTGTTAGTTAGAGAATCTTTCAGATATTATACTAACTCCTTTACCTAAATCAATGAATGCAGATTTAACTATTGTTGACATTTTTTGTCCGGTTGCCAGCATTCCTTGGATGGCAAAGCTATTTGAATTCTTGGTAAATGAACAGATAAAAAACTACTTAGAGACACACATTGTATCTTATATAAACATCAATATGGGTTTAGACCAGGACATAGCACAGAAACACTTCTCTTAATCCTTACAACACGGGTCAAACAATTATTAAGTAAAGGCAGGCAAGCCGTTTTGCTTCAATTTGATATGTCTGCAGCTTTTGATGCGATAAATCATTCTCTGTTACTACTGAACTTAAGTCAGTTGGGAATAGTTGGGATTGTCTTGTGCTGGTTTGAACAATTTTTTTAAATCCAAAACTTATTGAGTAAAAGGGAGGGGTAGATTTTCATCGCAATGGAGCCCTGGCTGCAGGGTGCCACAGAGTTCCTCACTCTTATTTAATATATATTTAAAAACATAAGAACGTAAGTGTTGCCATACTGGGACAGACTGAAGGTCCATCAAGCCCAGTATCCTGTTTCCAACAGTGGCCAATCCAGGTTACAAGTACCTGGCAAGATCCCAAAACAGTAAAAGAGATTTTATGCTGCTTATCCTAAAAATAAGCAGCAGATTTTCGCCAAAACCATCTTAATAATGGCTTATGGACTTTATTTTTAGCAAAGTATCCAAACCTTTTTTAAACCCTAATAAGCTAACTGCTTTCACCACATTCTCTGGCAACAAATTCTTTAATTACTTGTTGAGTGAGGAAACATTTTCTACAATTTGTTTTAAATTTACTACTTAACAGCTTCATTGCATGCCCCCTAGTCCAAGTAATTTTGGAAATAGTAAAGCAGTGATTCACATTCACCCATTCCATTCCATTCCACTCATTTTATAGACCTTTATCATATCTCCCCTCAGCCGTCTCTTCTCCAAGCTGAAGAGCTCTAGCTGCTTTAACCTTTCCTCATAGGGAAGTCGTCCCATCCCCTTTATCATTTTCCTCACCCTTCTTTTTTTTATTTTTTTTATTTATACTTTATTCAAATTTACATTTATGCAGTACAACATAAATCAATCAAGATAGAAATAAAGGAAATTCAGTCAAAACGGAAATTTTCCAACATTATATCGACCACAAATTATGATCCAAGATCTAGGAAAATAACTAAAATCAAAAAGCAATCAGTTTAAGTGAACAGAGAGAGATGGCGAAAAATCGCAGCCGAATAGCGCTTAATACAGTGCCTATTACAACATTATTCTTTAGAGGTAATAAATTCTTGTAATTTTTCTGGGTCAAAGAAAATATATGATATAGAATCAATGGTGATAAGACATTTACAGGGAAACCTCAATTGAAAAGTTCCACCTAAGCGGAGAACTCTTTCTTTTAGTAACAGGAAAACTTTTCTTCTTCTCTGGGTATCCTTGGAAAAGTCTGGGAAAATCTGTATTTTTGACCCAAGAAAAGTGGAGTTCATATGGCGAAAATAAAGTCTCAAGATGTTATTACAGTCTGTTTGCAGTGCAAATGTAGCAAGCAGTGTGGTTCTCTCAGATATGACCTCCATAGAACTTTCCAGGAAGTCAGTTAAATTTGTAGCAGCTTGAGGATTTTGAGGAATATCACCCGTTCTTGCACCAGAAATATATTGTACTCTTATAATAGGAGGAAATCCCTCAGAGGGGACACCCAGTATCTCATGCACATATTTCCTCAACATTTCCAGTGCTTGGATGAGTGGAGATTTAGGAAAGTTAAGAAAACGTAGATTATTTATGCGAATTTGGTTTTCAAGGAAATCTATTTTTTTTTCCTCACCCTTCTAATTCCACTATATCTTTGTTGAGATGCGGTGACCAGAACTTCACACAGTATACAAGGTATGGTTGAACCATGGAGTGATACAAAGGCATTATAACATTCTCATTTTTGCTTTCCATTCCTTTTCTAATACCTAACATTCAATTTGCTTTCTTAACCACTGCTGCACACTAAGCAGAGGGTTTCAAATTATCATGAACGATGACACCTAGATCCTTCTCCTGGTCGGTGACTTCTAATGTGGAATCTTGCATCGCATAGCTATAGTTTGGGTTCCTCTTTCCCACATCTATCACTTTGCACTTGCTCACATTAAACGTCATCTGCCATTTTGATGCCCAGTCTCCCAGTCTCGTAAGCTGCTCTTGCAATTTTTCACAATCCTCTTGTGATTTAACAACTTTGAATAAATTTGTATTGTCAGAAAAATTTAATTACCTCACTAGTAATCCCCATCTATAAATCATTTGTAAATATTTCAAAAAGCACAGACCCCTGGAGAACCCCACTATCTACCCTTCTCCATTGAGAATACTGACCATTTAACCCTATTCTCTGTTTTTTATCTTTTAACCACTTTTTAATCCACAATAGGACACGACCTCCTATCCCATGACTCTCTAATTTCCTCAGGAGACTTTCATGAGGTACTTGTCAAATGTCTTTTGAAAATCCAGATACACAGTATTAACTACATGTTTGTTCACCCCTTCAAAGAAATGTAATAGATTGATGAGGCAAGAATTGCCTTCACTAAATCTATGTTTGCTTTGTCTCATTAATCCATGCTTATGTATATGCTCTGTAATTTTGTTCTTTATAATAGTCTCTACCTTTTTGCCCAGCACCAACATCAGGTTCACCGGTCTATAATTTCCCAGATTACCATTGGAACCTTTTTTAAAAATTGGCATTATAATTGGCCACCCTCCAATCTTCCGGTACCATGCTTGATTTTAAAGATAAATTATATGTTACAAACAATAGTTCTGCAAGTTCATTTTTCAATTCTATCAGTACCCTGGGATATATACTGTCTGGTTCAGATGATTTGCTACTTTTCAGTTTGTCAAATTGCCCCATTACATCTTCCAGGTTGTCACATCCCTCACCTCCTCTCCAGCGGCGCGGGAACGCCCGCCTGCGGCACTCAGCCTCTCCCTCTCCTCTGCGTGGTGCGCGTGCCTGGGATCACTATGTGCCCTATTTTTTGCCAGCTCCGCACTCCTCTGGGGCGGTTCGGGACCAATCAACCCGCCTCCGTGCTCCATGGGGATTGGTCCTCGTTGTGAGCGGACTCCTCCTTCATGACCACCTAACCTATGGCAGCTCTCCTCTCTAGCTGATCCCTCTCAGCGCCGGAAGCCCAGCACTATTTCTGGAGCACTTTCCCTAGGCCTCATTGCTTCGGCTTCCATTTGGTAAGCGCTCTTTGTATTGGATGGTTTCCCGAATTGCTGCCTGCCTGTTGAACATTGCTTGTACCTGCATTATTCTCTCGCCTGCTGCCCACCTGTTGGAACATTGCTTGTACCTGGATTATTTTTTGCCTGCATTGCTTGTACCAGGACCATTGCCTTCCGTTCCCCTCCGGCTGGTTCCTCAGCGCCCCTCTCCTCAGCTGCCCGCACAAGTCCTGCAGGCCGCCCACACCTGGGGGCTCAACCTCCGGGGAATGGTGGTCAGCGCAGGTGAAACCCGGGGTTGTCCAGCCGCCAAGCAGAACCTGGTCCGAGTACCGGGCTCGGCAGCGCTCTACTTGGTACAAGAACTCACAGGTCTGACATAGTGCATATAGAATAGTTATTGGGTTTCTTGAGAAGAAATGCCTTAGTTCATTTCTTAAATGAAAAGATGCATTACAGTTAAAGGTTGTGTTGTGTATTGTTGTTCTAGAATGATTAGTGCATATTTTACTCGTATAATTTCCTAAAGAGGTATGTCTTTATGTCTTTTCTGAACTGGAAGTAGTTCATGATGCTTCTTATGACTATGGGAATTGAGTTCCACCATTTTGAGCCCAGGTAGCTAAATCCCATCGTATAGGTGGACTTGTACAGTACGTTTTTCCAGTTGGGCATGAGAGGTAGTAGGTAACCTCTGGTTCCTGGGTTTATATTTCTTGGTGATAGTTTGATCATGTCATTCCGGTGACATGCCAAACAGTATTTTGAAGATGATTGTACTGGTTTTGAAAAATAGTCTGGCCTTGATTGGGAGCCAGTGTAGCATTATGAATAATGGGGTTGCTCTATCATATTTCGACTTTTTGAATATCGATCTTGCTACTGTGTTTTGGATGGTCTGCAACGATTGTAATAGGTTTTCTCTGCAACCTACATATGCTGCATTACCGTAGTCTAGTTGGGATAATATCAGTGTCTATACTATAAGATGGAATGACTGTCTGTAGAAATGGTCTCTGATTCTTCTCAGTTTCCATAGTGTTTTGAAACTTTTCGACGTGATTGCAGCAACTTGGTCTTCAAGGGTCAGATGTTTGTCAAGAATGGTTCTTAGTATTTTTATTTGTGTTTCAATTGTGTAAGATTGGTGATCTGTTATTAGGATTTGATAAGTAGTGGGATTGTGCTGGCTGGATAAAACCAGGAGTTTGGTTTGTATCAGTTCTGTTTAAGTTTGAAGTTGCAGCCCAATTTTCAATGAAAATTTTTTGGGCCTTATCCAGTATCTCTGTGATGCTGTTGTTGAAAGGTATGTAGATGGTGACATCGTCTGCATATATGAATGGGTTTAAACCCATTTTTTTCCAATTTTTTGCCGTGGAGCCATCAGGACATTGAATGATATTGGAGGTATCGGGGAACTCTGAGAGACCACACATTCAGGGATCCAGGAGACTGAAAATTCATTGGACATCTTTACAAGGTCGGATCGAGTTCTTAGAAAACCATTGAACCAGGCTGCTAATGCTCCAATTATTCATATGTTGTCAGGCAGGGTCATTAGTATTGTATGATCTACTAGATCGATGTCGCTTGACATATCAAATTGTAGTAGTAGTATTGACTGGCCTTGGCTTATTCTTCTTCTGAAGTTTGTGATCAGGGTGGTTATGACTGTTTCAATGAATAGTGGTCTGAAGCCTGATTGGGAGCTGTGAAGGACTGAGTAGTACATTAGGTAGTCCATTAATTGTTGTGCTATTAGTTCCTGCATTGTTTTTGTCAGCAGTGGTATTGATTCCACTGGTCTGTAAATTAGTGAGTTCACTTTTCTGGTGGCGTCTTTAGGGATTAGAATATGATGTTGCCCTTATCAGAAGTGAAATGGCCTTTTGAGAACACGCATTCTATGTGTTCAGTTAAGCGTTTGATGAACCAATCTGGTGGGTTTTCCATCGTGTAGCTTGGGCAGCTGTCTAGTAGGCAATTTGCGTGTGCATATTTTGTCAGTAGTGCTTTAACTGAACTGGCTGTTGGTATCATAAAGGAGGACCAGATTCTGTCTGCCTTGATGTGGTCCTTGTTGATTTCACATTCATGTAGTTTATCAATAGAAATCAAACAAAATAAAACATGGAAAAGAAAATAAGATGATACCTTTTTTATTGGACATAACTTAATACATTTCTTGATTAGCTTTCGAAGGTTGCCCTTCTTCGTCAGATCGGAAATAAGCAAATGTGCTAGCTGATAACCTTAAGAGTGGACTAACACGGCTACCACACTCCTCTACATTCATGTAGGAAACCTATGAGTGTTGTTTGTGTTGCAGCTAGGTTTGATCTTATTTTTATATTCTAACTCTCCCATCTTATTTCTTAGGCTTCTGGCATTTGCATATAGATATTTCAAACCATGTTTATTGTTCCTATTTACAACTTGCTCATCAATTGACAGTGATAATTTGCAATCTTGAAAATCTGTCTGCTTTTTATTAAAGACACGTGGTCTACTATGGTCTCTATTGCAACCTCGCTATCAGGATGCCCTATCTTCCTTGTTATGGTGATATCTTTGAAAGATACCTTGTTCTGAATCATGCGCTTTTGAGCGATGGTCGGCCTTCCCCTAGTTTCTACTTTAAAAGCTGCTCTGTCTCCTTTTTAAATGTTGTTGCCAGCAGCCTGGTTCCACCCTGGTTAAGTTGAAGCCCATCATTCTGGAACAGGCTTTCCCTTCTCCAGAATGTTGCCCAGTTCCTAACAAATCTAAAACCCTCCTCCTTGCACCAACGCATGCATTGAGACTCCAGAGCTCTGCTTGTCTCCAGGACCCTACTCATGGAATGGGGAGCACTTCTGAACATCCGTATTTGAAGATTCAGAGATTATCACTCTATTTATGCTGATGACATCTTTTTGTTATGTCCTGTTTTGGAAAAGCTGGATGACACTGTTGCCGCTTTAAGGCACTGCATTTCAGTAGTGGATAGATAGGCATTTGATCATTGTCTAAACAAAACTAAAATGAAAATCCTATGGTATGGAGATGCAGATAGACATTGCCTACAGGTGAAAAACTGATTGATAATCAGTCTAAAGTATTGGGGTTTATCTTGGACTCAAATCTGACCTATACTGATCAGATTAATGCCCTTAGCAAGAAGTTGTTTTTTAAAGCTTAGACAGTTTAGAGCAAGTAGGTCATCACTACACCCACATAATTTTAGGATTTTGGCTCAAACAATTTTGCTCCCTCTGCTGGATTACTGCAACTCTTTGTACGGTGTTATTTCAGCTAAATTGCAGAATCGGTTACAAGTACTGCAAAATACAACGGTTAGACTGATATTCAGTAGAGGTCATTTTGACTCTGCGACTATTTTTATGAGAGATCTTCATTAGTTATCTATTAATCAGTGGATTAAATTTAAGCTTGCTTGCTTGGTTTTCAAATCAGTCTGTGGTCTGAACTCTGAGGATGTAGTGGATCTTTTGGTTTTTCTGGCCTCTGGGCATTGCAAATGGGTTATCCTACACCTAAAAATATATGTTTAAAAGCTGTTTATAAAGAGTTCATTTCCTTTTCAGGCAGTTAAGATTTGGAATTATCTTCCTCAAGACACTAGACTTATACCATCATACTTTGCATTTAGAACGGCTTTAAAAACATTCCTGTTTGAGCTTTAGTATAGATGTAAAATGCTTGTAATGCTTAAGGGATTATAATATGTAATTTATTTTTTCATATGTGCAGGTTACAACCTGTTTGTTAACTGCTTTGAATCTTTCAGGAGAGCTGGCAATATACAAGACATGAATAGAATAGAAAAGAATTCTAATGTCATCTCAGTAACAGCAATATAAACTCTCTAAGCACCAAGCATATTGTGAAATAATAATGGGGGAATACCAGAAGAAGGAGCTCTTAGAGTGGGAAGGTGTAGGACAGGTGGAAAATCAGTGGTCAAAACTAAAGACTGCTATAAATATGGCAACTGATCTTTATGCAAAGGAAAGTAAACAAAAACAAGAGAAGCAGGAAGCCTATATGGTTCTCCAAACAAGTAGCTGAAAAAATAAGAACAAAAGAGGCTTTGTTCAAGAAATACAAAAGAACGCAACAAGAGGATCTTGGAAAAGATTATTGGATTAAACTCAAAGATGTGAAGAGGGAAATACGGCTAGTGAAAGCGCGAGTGGAAGAAAAAATGGCTAAAGATGTAAAGAGAGGTGACAAGACCTTTTTCAGATATATTCGAGAAACAAGAAAAGATAGGAATGGAATTGTGAGACTGAAAGATGATGAGAATGGCTATGTGGAGAGTGATGAAGATAAAGTGAATGTGCTAAACAATCACTTCTCTTCGGTGTTCATGGAGGAAAATCCTGGTGAAGGACCGCGGTCGGCTGCCAAGGGAACATCTGGGAATGGAGTGGATACTGCGCCATTTACGGAAGAAAGAGTTTATAAACAGCTGGAGAATCTGAAAGTGGACAAGGCTATGGGGCCGGATGGCATACATCCCAGGATACTTAAAGAGCTCAGAGAGGTACTGGCGGGACCTCTTAAAGATTTATTTAATAGATCTTTACAGACGGGAGAGGTTCCGCAGGATTGGAGACGAGTGGATGTGGTCCCTCTTCACAAAAGTAGAGACAGGGAATAAGTAAGAAACTACAGACCGGTAAGTCTCAGGTTGGTGAT
Organism: Microcaecilia unicolor; assembly: GCF_901765095.1. Taxonomy (NCBI): domain Eukaryota; kingdom Metazoa; phylum Chordata; class Amphibia; order Gymnophiona; family Siphonopidae; genus Microcaecilia; species Microcaecilia unicolor. Next base: position 29,856,544 of record NC_044033.1, on the reverse strand, counting down.
AGGAAAAATAATGGAGTCACTGCTGAAAGAAAGGATAGTTAACTTTCTAGACACAAATGGGTTACAGGATCCAAGGCAACATGGCTTTACCAAAGAAAAATCCTGCCAAACAAATCTTATTCGGTTCTTTGATTGGGTGACCAAAGAACTGGATGAAGGCCGTACGCTAGATGTAATCTACTTGGATTTCAGCAAAGCCTTTGATACAGTCCCCCACAGAAGACTCATGAATAAGCTGAAAGGGCTGAACTTAGGATCAAAAGTGGTGAACTGGATAGGAAACTGATTGACCGACAGGTGGCAGAGTGTGGCGGTAAATGGAATCCATTCGGAGGAAAGGAAGGTGAGCAGTGGCGTTCCTCAGGGATCGGTGCTAGGGCCTATTCTGTTTAATATATTTGTGGGAGATATTGCTGAAGGGTTGGAAAGAAAGGTTTGCCTTTTTGCAGATGACACGAAAATAGCCAATAGAGTGGATACCCTGGAGGGAGTAGAAATGATGAGACGGGATCTCTGAACGTTAGAAGAATGGTCGAGGGTCTGGCAGTTAAAATGAACAGGATGAATGGACTATGAGTGGAGCATGCAAAGTATAAGCACGAGCACGTCTTATCCTCAAGGGAAGTGATTCTGATATGCAATTGTCTTGAATTTGTTAACTCTGTAAAAGCATATGTTTATGTGGTGATTCATTTAGTATTTTCTGGCACAAGCTATACCTCATTAGTTTTAGTTTTGTAGACATATGCATCATACGTATTTTGTATAAATGTGTACATGTGATATCAAGTATACTCAGGGGTGTGCTGGTAAATTTTTAACAACAGGCTCTTTCTCTGGACGTAGCCAGCTCTACAGTTGGAAGGGCCAAGGGTGGCCGGGGGGGGGGGGGGGGGAGCAACACTTGCCTCTCTCTCCTCCCTCCCTTCGTGCGGGCACGCTAGGCATACCTTTGCTGGCAGCCAATAAATGGACTGCCACCACTTCCAACCTGTTGCTCTGAGCAGCATGCTGGAACTTCTCTCACATGCTTGAGAAGTCCCAGCCTACTGCCCTGAGCTGGAAACAAGGGGCGGGGAGCAGCAGTAGTCTATTTACTTGGCTGGCAGGGCTCAGCATCCCCACCAGCAAAGTAAAAGAGAATTCAGCAGGGGGCCCAAGCCCACATTTTGGGAGCCAGTTGTTAAAGTAGCCATGGAGGGCCCTACTTTAACAACCGGCTCCCAAAATTCTTAAAAACTTAACAACCGGCTCTTGCGAGCCTGTGAGAGCCTGCTCCAGCACACCACTGAGTATATTGTTTAATAGTGTGTGGGTATACAGATTAACAGACATGAATCAGAATTTATCTTAAATTGCAGTATATATGTGCACATATAGTTGAATGCATTGATACGTTATAGATCTATAGTAAAGAAGCCACGGAGGGCTTAGCGACAAAAATGATAAAAGGGATGGGACGACTACCTTATGAGGAGAGGTTAAGAAAGCTAGGACTCTTTAGCCTGGAGAAAAGGCGGCTGAGGGGTGATATGATAGAGGTCTACAAAATAATGAGTGGGGTAGAGCGGACAGATGTGAAGCGTTTGTTTACTCTTTCTAACAATAATAGAACCAGGGGACACGAGATGAAATTAGAATGTGGTAGGTTTAAAACAAATTGGAGATAGTTTTTCTTTACTCAGTGCGTGGTTAGATTGTGGAACTCATTGCCGGAGAAGGTAGTGAAGGCAGCTGGCCTTGCTGAGTTTAAAGGGGGTCTGGACAGATTCCTGAAGGAAAAGTCCATTGATCGTTATTAAATTTTGGGTTTTTGCCAGGTTCTTGGGACCTGGATTGGCCGCTGTCAGAGACAGGATGCTGGGCTTGATGGACCTTTGGTCTTTTTCCAGCGTGGCAGTGCTTATGTACTTATGTACTTATGTATGTACATACACATTATAAGGAGGTGGAACGTCTAATGTGCTAGATTGGTTCCATCTGTGACACTACCACATACTCCTTTTGGGGATATAATGGTTGTAATGGGCATGGACTGAGCATATGAAAAACACATATCACATTGTGAGAGATAACTTTAGTAGTGAGTTATTACTTTTTGATTAATATATTTTTCTGAGATTTAATAGTGAGTAATTGCTTGACTTAGATAGTTTCTTTTCTTCCATTTATATATTTTTTTGATTAGTTAAAATTTAATGCCAAGAAGTGTAAAGTGATGCACTTGGGGTGCAGAAACCTGAAAGAGAGATACCAGATAGGAGGGGAGAGATTAGTAAGCTCGACTCAGGAGAGAGACCTTGGGGTGTTGATGTCCAAGGATCTGAAGGTGAAGAAACAATGTGACAAGGCGACGACTGTGGCCAGAAGGATGCTAGGCTGTATAGACAGGGGTATAACCAGTAGAAGAAAGGAGGTGTTGATGCCCCTCTACAAGTCATTGGTGAAGCCCCACTTGGAGTACTGTGTTCAGTTTTGGAGGCCTTATCTAGCTAAGTATGTAAAAAGACTGGAAGCGGTGCAAAGAAAAGCTACAAAAATGGTATGGGATTTACATTGCAAACCGTACGAGGAGAGACTTGAAGTTCTGAACATGTATACTTTGGAGGAAAGGAGAAACAGGGGTGACATGATACAGATGTTCAAATATTTGCAAGGTATTAATCCACAAACAGACCTTTTCTGGAGATGGGAAGGTGGTAGAACTAGAGGACATGAAATGAGGTTCAAGGGGGGCAGACTCAGGAGTAATGTCAGGAAGTATTTTTTTATGGAGAGGGTGGTGAATACGTGGAATGCCTTCCCGAGGGAGGTGAAGGAGATGAAAACGGTAATGGAATTCAAACATGAGTGGGATAAACACAAAAGGATCCTGTTTAGAAGGAATGGATTCACGGAATCTTAGCGGAGATTGGGTGGTGATGCTGGTAATTGGGAAGTAAAACCGGCGCTGGGCAGACTTCTACAGTCTACGCCCTGATCATGACTGAATAGATAGGGATGGGCTTGAGTGTAAATTTTAAGGGACTTTGATGTTAGCTTCAGAACTTTTAGTACAAGAAGAGTACTGGGCAAACTTCTACGGTCTGTGCCCTGAGAATGGCAAGGATAAATCATCTCAGGTATACATATAAAGTATCGCATTTCAAGTAAAATGAGTTTATCTTGTTGGGCAGACTGGATGGACCGTAGGTCTTTATCTGCCATCACTTACTATATTACTATATGTTACTCTGCAAAAATAAGTCATTCAAGACCTACAGAAAATCTACCATTATTCAGGGGCGTAGCCACGGGCGGGCCTGGACGGGCCCAGGCCTAGCCATTTTCACTCCAAGCCCATCCATCCACATCCTTCGCGTGCTGTCTCTGCCCTTTTGTCCCGCGGAGGCAGCGTTCAGCGTTTCCTTCCTGCCCTGACTTCTCCCCAGGCTCCGCTGCATCGGTCCCTGCAAGTGGAATCCTCCTTTTCGGCCGTCACGCTGCGCTGCCATACACACAGGCAGCTTCGCTCCTCCCTGCCGCATCCATCCGGCCCTAAACAGGAAGTGCATCAGAGAGGGCCACGCATGTATCTTTATGGAAATCAAATGTAGACAAGTAGTCTCTAAACACCCTGCCCCCCCCCCCCCAGAATATCCCCCAAAATGCCTCTTCAATGCTACCAAAAGCACAGTTATTCTGAACCTCTGCTCATGCTTTCAGGCAACTAAGAATTTATGTACCCAAGGCAGGATTAAGACATAGGCAAAATAGGTAAGTGCCTAGGGCCCCAATGTTTAGGAGGACCTCTCTCAGATGTGTTATTTCAATGGATCCTAAGGTAGGTTTTTGGCTTAGTAAAAGGCCAATGCATGGTGGCACCCATTAAATATGACTGCATTAAATATGGGTGCCATGGGAAAAAATACCAAAGTGCAAACAGTGACCAATTCACAAAGGAGATCACATGCAAATGAGATGCATGGATACCCTTTTGTGTATCGGTCGCTCTTTGCAACTCAAAGCTGTCAAAATGCATTTCACACTGCTGACAAATGTATTTGACAGCTTGCACAAAATTGACCCCCCGATCTGTCCTAATTTGACCCCACCCTTATGACCATTCTGGACCCCCCTGCACCCCCTTGCAACAAATCCTTGGTGGTCTGTGGACCCTGACCCCAACCCCCCACACCCCCTCCTGACCCCCAAGCAAAAATGCCATGGTAGTCCAGTGAACCTTGACCCCACTGATCCCCTCGAGCAAAGATCTGCCTGGTAGTCTAGTGCAGGGCCATGCCAATACGGTAAGTGGGGTAAGCATGGCAGGGGGGCGCCGTCCTTTGGGGGGCGCCGCTGCACCATGCTTACCTCGCCCTCCCACTCCCGCAGCAAGAAGATCCTTTCCTTTTTTTCTTCTTTTAATTTTACCTCCGTCCGGCAGCAGCGCAGTGTCAATGAAGGAGGCGGTGCTCCCGAAGTGTCTACTGTCTAGCCTTCCCCTTCGCTCATGTTCTGCCTTCTTCTGATGTCATTTCCTTGATGTCAGAAGAAGGCGGAACATGAGCGAAGTGAAGGCTAGACAGTATACATGTCGGGAGCGCCGCCTCCTTCACTGACGCTGCGCTGCCGGATTGAGGTAAATTTAAAAGAAAAAAAAAGGAAAGGGATGTTGGAAGGTGGGGGGGAGAAGAGGGTGGGCAGTTGGGACATGGGAGCGGGAGTGCAGGGGAGAGAGGAGCATGCGAGGGCAGGGTTCATGGAAGGGAGAGAGGGGAATTGCTGGATAGGGTCAGGGATGAATGGAGGGGGCAAGGGACAGATGGGCATGGATTGATGGGAGGGTAGGGCTCAGGGAGAGAGGGGAATTGCTGGATAGGGATGAATGGAGGGGGCAGGGGACAGAGGGGCATGGATGGATATGGATTGCAGGACAGGGCTCAGGGAGAGAGGGGAATTGCTGGATAGGGTCAGAGATGAATGGAGGGGGCAAGGGACAGATGGGCATGGATTGATGGGAGGGTAGGGCTCAGGGAGAGAGGGGAATTGCTAGATAGGGATGAATGGAGGGGGCAGGGGACAGATGGGCATGGATGGATATGGATTGCAGGACAGGGCTCAGGGAGAGAGGGGAATTGCTGGATAGGGTCAGAGATGAATGGAGGGGGCAAGGGACAGATGGGCACGGATTGATGGGAGGGTAGGGCTCAGGGAGAGAGGGGAATTGCTAGATAGGGATGAATGGAGGGGGCAGGGGACAGATGGGCATGGATGGATATGGATTGCAGGGCAGGGCTCAGGGAGAGAGGAGAAATTGCTGGACATAAAGGGGAGGGAAGAGAGATGAAGGAGATGAAATGAGGGAAGAGGAAGAGAGGAGAAAAACTGCACATGGATGAAGAAAATAGGCAGAAGCTGAGGACCAGAAATGAAGAAGAAAGGAAAGAAATAAATGGAAAGGAAGCCCTGGAAATGGAGTTAAGAGGACAGATAGCCACAGAATCAGATACTGGGCCAGCATGATCAGAAAAAGAAAGTCACCAGGCAACAAAGGTAGGTAGAAAACAAAACATTTTATTTTCATTTTAGTGTTTGGAATATGTCCACTTTGAGAATTTACATCTGCTATCTTATTTTGCAATGTATAGCAATTTGTTTCTAAGAATATTGCTGATATTTCCTGTCAGTGTGGCAAGTGGTGAGTGATCATTTTCACTGGGGGGGGGGCGCCAACTGATAGTCTGCAGGGGGGCGCCAGAGACCCTTGGCACGGCCCTGGTCTAGTGACCTCCCCTCCCTCCCCCCATACCTTGAAATGCTGGAGGCAGGAGTGCATAAGCAACACATTCTCCATCCTGCTTCTGGGCCTGCCCAGAACAAAATGGCAGTAACCAGTCCCTGCCTAGTACATTCTGGGGAGGCGCTGGGAGGGGCTAAGCACTATATAAGGTTTTTTTCCCATATATGGATGCATAGAATGCATCTGGATGGGGAGGGAGGGGAGGGGGTTCACTAGACCACCAGGTAGATTTTTACTTTGGGGGCTGGGAAGGGGTGCATGGGGTGCACTGGACCACCAGGGTGTTTTTGCTTGGGGGGGGGTTGGAGATTGTGCGGGGTCCAAAAGGCCACCAGAGTTTTTATGCTTGGGGTGCAGGAGTGGGGCCAGGAGGGGAGTCAGGTCCAATCATGTCAGGTCGGCGGGGGTGGGGGTCAGGTCAGGTGGGTTTACTATGAGCGCCTACCATGGGGAGTAGTCTGCATGCACAGTGCAAGCAGGCTGCTCCCCATAACGACAGATCCAGACCTGCTATAAAATTCTGCAAGTTAAAGGTAGGCACTCACGGTTTGTACATTGCTCAGAATGGTAATTTTAATACTAATGAGTTCCTTGTAATGCATTTGCATAGGGTTTTCAGTAGCTGTTAATGGCACACGTTAGAGCCACAGAAAACCCCTTTGCGCATTACTCACTAATGGACCTGTTTACTAAGGCGCGTTAGCATTTTTTTTTTATTTCTTTATTAGTTTTAAATTATAACATTCACAAAGGAACGCAATAACAGAAATTATTAGAAATTAAATCATTACAGAAAATTGCATACAGGAAAATATTCTCATTTTCATAGACCACTACCGGTGGGATCCAAGAATCAGAAATTATACTTAAACACAATATCATCTTAAATTTTAGAACCGAGGTTAAACCAACTATACAATCAAACAGCAGCGTTATTCTGGTTAATTGCCCCAGAGGGATTTCTCAAACTTTCTTTAACAATTACAAATTCTTGATGTTTCATGGGGTCGGTAAAAAAGAAAATTATTAGTCTCATAAGAAATTAAACATTTACATGGGAACTTAATAAAGAAAGATCCCCCTAGGGCTAAAACTCTTGCGCGCGTTAGCATTTTTAACATACCTACAATTAGCCTGCGTGCTAACCATGTAGGTCCCTATAGGGATATTGTAGGCACATACATGGTCAACTCACATTAAAAACGCTAACGTGCCTATAATGTGGCTTAGTCAACAGGGCCCTAAATAATATTTGCTCTACACCAGCTACAACTGGTCTAAAGCAAACATTCAAAGCTTGGTCAGCTTAATGTATCTGGTCCTAAGTCAGCTGCCAGCACAAAGAAGAGTTGGAGAGGAGGGTCAAGAGCCACCACTGGCCTGGAAGGTCTCTTATTCTCACTAACCCGTTATGTGTTGTCCTTCAGTCTGCGAGAGAAGTTGTGTGTAGCTTTCTTCTCTGTGGCTTTCCTCTAGTTAGAAGCATGGGATGCACTTGTGGGAGTTTTTAAAATACATGTGTATTTGAAAGGGGTGGGGTGGGGAGCAATAGGCTTCTTTGCCTCGGGTTCACAAAAGGTTAATCCTGCCCTGAATGTACCAACACATAACTATTAGGCAGGCCAGATCTATTTTTCCCCTTACACAAAAGGTAACTAGTCAATTCATGACTTTCCACCAAAAGTTTTCTAAGTCACAAATCTAGTGTTGCTGGTTAGAATTTGGTCAGAAAAAGCTATTTTTCCCACTGAAAGAGTATTCAGGAAGCCTACAGAAAAACCAGTGCAACCAAATTTGTCTTTGTTTTTCAGTAGAGGAGTGTGGTAGCCGTGTTAGTCCACTCTTAAGGTTATCAATAGAAATCAAACAAAATAAAACATGGAAAAGAAAATAAGATGATACCTTTTTTATTGGACATAACTTAATACATTTCTTGATTAGCTTTCGAAGGTTGCCCTTCTTCATCAGATCGGAAATAAACAAATGTGGTAGATGACAGTTTATATAAGTGAAACATCCAACCATTTCATTGATAGTCTAACAGGGTGGGAGTGGGTAGGAGGTATATTTCCGATCTGATGAAGAAGGGCAACCTTCGAAAGCTAATCAAGAAATGTATTAAGTTATGTCCAATAAAAAAGGTATCATCTTATTTTCTTTTCCATGTTTTATTTTGTTTGATTTCTTTGTTTTTCAGAATTCAGCAATTTCGAGTCTAGATGTCACTGAATTGCATCTTCTCGTAATGCATTTTCAAAAAGTATCCACTTCATTTCCCTTTGGAAACAATGATACATAGAATTCCTAACAACTTTAGCACTAAAATATGCCGTGCTATTTCCAGCGCTAATGACTATTTGCACTTCTTTGTAAATAGGAGAAAAGTATTAGCACTGGAATAAAACTCTTAGCCTTGGTGTTAACATGTTGTAATTGATCTCCTTCAATTTTTATGTGGTTGATGGTAGTGCTAAATGGATGCTATTTGTTTTACAGCTTAGAAAGACAAAGGGGAGGGGGGAGAGAACATGTTAGAAATAGATTGTTGGCTTATTTTCATTTTAAGGGGACCAGTGACACTATCTTTTTGACCTTGGAAGCTTCTAACCTAGCCACACACACCCTACCCTTGCCGTCACGTTACAAAAAAAACCAATTTCATTTATATTTAGGTAAGCATGGTACGTAAGGAAGGGATATGGGAAGACATTATGCTTAAATGAAGCAAACTAAATTTACAACCTGATAAGCAAAACAGAGATGGAAAAAAAAGTTTCTCCTTGTAAAGTCTTCCCTGCATACTTTCAGGGGAACAAAAATCTCTCTCCTGTCTTCCGACCCGCATTACATTAAATGGGATTCACTTCTGGATATCAATTAATTTAATTGTTTGATAATATTGATTAACTATTAAGTGATCGGAGCATTGTTCATATGGTATACAAAAAAGAAATAATAATAATCCAGAAGAGAGCTGAATCGGAGCTAAATATTGTGAATGTTAATGACACTCTAGTTGCACAACAAATGCAAGTGGAGCAGTAGGACCAGTAATAAACACATCATTCCTACTTCCACTGAATAGAATTTCGATAACTTGTATACAGAAGATCCCAGTTCCAGCAAGATATGTGTCTGGTTGCCAAACTAAAAGGGTTTCCTTCACTTTGGAACTAGTTCCCTATTTATTTATTTATTTATTTTCTGCATTTATATCCCACATTTTCCCACCTCTTTGCAGGCTCGATGTGGCTTACAAATACCGTAGTGGCGATCGCCATTTCCGGAATAAGAAATACAAGTAACATTCCAGTTAAAGAATAGAGAATACGCAATATAAATTGGTAGAAAAAATAGATATATAATTCAGGTATTTAAGAACAAGGGTAATGAAAACCATTCAATAATAACAATGTGCTAAAGTAACCAAATAAGAATGATTCAATGTTAGCTAATTGTAGTACAGTTCAATGATTGTTACATTTGTATCCTGCGCTTTCTCACTCAAAGCAGGCTCAATGCAGCGGCTTACATGGGACAATGGAGGGTTAAGTGACTTGCCCAGAGTCACAAGGAGCTGCCTGTGCCTGAAGTAGGAATCAAACTCAGCTCCTCAGGACCAAAGTCCACCACCCTAACCACTAGGCCACTCCTCCACTCGTGTTTTTAAGAAGGATCCCTATGATAAGTCTCTTTGAACACTGACCCAAAGGAGGAAACCCTTAGTTAATCAGCCCTTTCTGTGTGTCCCATTTACTAGGTTTTTTTTTTTTTTTTTTTTGCCTATTCTATGAGAAAACTTTTAGTGAAATAGGCCCTTATGAGAAAAATGTCTTATACATCTAGCTGTAAATGCTACAAGCTGTGAAACGGCTTTGCTGTTATAAAATAGCATTTATTTTATTTTTTAAGCATGCTATAAATATCCAGTTTAGCAAGTTAATAGAAACAAAAGCTTAGAACCATCCAGTAGTCAAAGCACCCCTGTAAAATCAGCAGTTTTACCCCTGACAACTGAATTTGATTTGTGATGTTTTACAGATCTGTGTGCTGCACAATAAATCACCATCTGAATCATAGGAGGAAGTCAATCAGAATTTGCAGCTGACACATGTAACTATGGAAAATATCCCATATTTTGGACATATTGACAGAGGAACACAGAGAGTGAATTAACTGGAAAGTAGATAGAGAAAAAAAATAATTTCATAGTATTTGCCCAGACAGACCTTTTCCTAGTTCTCTCAAATAGCTGATGAATGCCAGACTTTTTCTAAACAGTCCTTTCGTTTGTAGCTTACATGAAGAAACCCCCAGTTTACTTTTCCCATAAAATTAAAAAGATAGATAGATAGAATTTTACAACTAAACGGATGAGTTTCTTTTTGTAAACTACGTTTAATAAAATAAATAGCAGTGTACATAGACAGCAGAAAACTATTATGTTAAAAGCGAAGACCGAAGCTGAGATTAACTTCACACCATAAAAGCAAATGTTTAAAAGGCTTGATTCATACAAAAAGAGATTTGAAGTCAGACCAGAACCAAACTTTTTTTTTTATTTGTATCCGTTGTTTACATTTACCAGAATTCATTACAATAATTAAAGATTATTGCAACTAGCTTCCAGTTGTCAGTACTCTCTGGTACTTTAATTTAAAAAAAAAACCCTCTGGTACTTTAAAAAGAAAAAAAAAGGGCCGGTCGGAATTGGAAGCACATTGATCGGAGACCCGGAGTGGGAGGTCCTTAGAAAACAGGGCATTAAGGGGTGCTTAATGCCAATGCAGAAAGGAATGGGCAACCCTTTCACTGAACAGGCTCCTTCGCTCGCCCCCATGCTCTAGCCTTGCGTTTACATAATATATATTTTTTCATCTTTTACGAGCGTTGCCGTTTTATAGTTCTTTTAATGCTTATTTTAAATGCACGTGGTAAAATCAGTGCAGGTATTCAAACCCTGTACTGCTGTTGGTAGGAAGCATTTGACTGTCTGTCCAGGATTGCGCAAGCCCCAAACTGAACGGGTTTTGATGTTGCTACCAGTAGTGTGTTAAGTAGTGAGAAAAACAAGTTAAAATTTACGAGAAAAGAATACAGAAAATACATACACGTAGTCAAAATCTGAAAAAGAAAGTAAGAGAGGTTGATAATTCTAGCAAGAAATTCCTGCTCACAATACAACCATTTTCTTCTTGCCCAAATCTCTTAACCTCAGGATCATTTCACCACATTCCCTGATTCACCTTAACCTGGAAACTGGAGAATAGCAGCAAAGATCTCACATTTGATTTTAAACTGACTTTACGGTGGGGAGGGTGTGTGTGTGTGTGTGTGTGTGTGTGTGTGTGTGTGTGTGTGTGTGTGTGTGTGTGTGTGTGTGTGTGTGTGTGTGTGTGTGTGTGTGTGTGTGTGTGTGTGTGTGTGTGTGTGTGTGTGTGTGTGTGTGTGTGTGTGTGTGTGTGTGTGTGTGTGTGTGTGTGTGTGTGTGTGTGTGTGTGTGTGTGTGTGTGTGTGTGTGTGTGTGTGTGTGTGTGTGTGTGTGTGGAATCTCTAAATACTGTAAACCTAATAATGCAGTAATGCCTTGTTTCGGTAGGAAAAGTTAATAAGCTTTTCCGCTTCCCGCATCATCTTGGAGTCATCAGTGGCGTTAAATGAGCTCGAGGAAGCAGCCTCTTAGGTTAGTCGTGGAAGGCTGTGAAAATACAGGGCAGCCATTAAAAGAAACCCGATCGCTTTTCATCAAGCTTGGGGGGGGGGGGGACCTTTGCTCAGTCTCATACTAACCTGGTGATGAATCCCCCGATCAAAGAAGATCCCTGGGAATATGAAGTTTACAAATATTGTCAGTTTGATCCTTGTTTCTTGATTTAGGCTGTCAAATCGAGAAGCACCTCCTACCCCATTCAAGACGAAAAAAAAAAACCTCACCTCTTCAGTGGGATAGCTCTCAGGTTGCTTACATTCAATCCCCTAAGTCAAGGGGCCTTTTTTTTTTATTATTTTTATTTTAACCATATGCTCTCTCTCTTTCTCTAAACAGAACAACAAATAGACAGAAACATTTTTCTCAGCTTTTAATGCCATTGGAATCTGCCATGGATTGTCTTTCAGAGATGCATATTACTAGGAATTTGCCATGATATGATATCATCTTATTGTGCCTACTGCTCAGTTAGGATAAATCGTTGTCGTGGTTTTATTTTTATTTATTTTTTTCGCTTTCTCAAACGTTTTTAACAGTTTCTACTTGTCCTTGGGATTTTGCATTTATCCTGGAGCAAGGATTATTCAGCATTCCCATCACTCTTAACACAGTGCTGAAGGAAACAAGTCTGATCTGTGGTGCGCTGCTTCCATCTCCCCAGGACAGAACTGAAACGAGATAAATGAAGGAATTTCAAACTTTTTTTTTTTCCTGCAACAAAATATTGCCTACATCAGAACACAGGTGATGCGATTCAATGGAGAGGAAGGCCTCAGCTACCCTGATAATTTGAGTTTAGGTATTTTGTTCAGCCTTTTATCACTGGTAGCTGCTTCTTTACTAAAGGGAGCAGATGAAAATGTAATGTATGATGATTCCTTCCCTTTCCAATATTATCTTTTTATTAATTTATCATTGAAATGATGAAATATATTTGTGGGTCAGCCTTACGTTGGCTGTTCAAGAATCAAATTCGATATTTTTCAGCTTGCAACCGGCAAAATAATTAATAAAACTGGATTACCTCCTATGTAAACATTAGTCAGATCACCTTAAAAAGGCGACATCTAATAAAAACATTAAAAAAAAAAAGTTTTGCTGAGGAGCTTCTGTTCGTTGTGCTTCATAGAAGACATTTTTTTTTCCAGATATCAAAGATTTTTGTTTCTGCGTGGAACAAACATGAGTCTATATTTTTCCCCCCGAGATATTGTGCAGATGCGCGTTATGGATATTACTTCACTTAAAAAGTTGCTGTTTTTGAATAATGTGTTTTAGCTAAATTAAATTACGGACGCGCCTGCTATCTGTCCTGTCTGCGCCTGTACAAAATCTTAACATGTTTGCCCCTATTTTCCAAAACTGCTGATCCTGGGAACAGAAGGAAAGAAACACACGACAAAACAGACGTGCTGGAACTGCACAATCGGTGTATCTGTCCCTCACCAGAACAAATCCCTAATCTCACTCTAACTGGGACGGACTACTAGGGTTAATTACCCGATGCACTTTAAGCGAAATTCCAAAGTGGATTTCTGCAAATACAATTCCAGAGTTGAGGCCTACAGCCAACACTCAGGCCCAGCTTCCCCTAAATCTGGAAAGACGAGTCCTCGGCAGCAGTGTCATCTTCGGTCTGGGGCTCCAGGCGTCTCTTCTCCAGTTTTAAGGGAGTAAAATCCCTGGGGCATCCAGCTTCAATGAAAGAGATCGTGTTATGCATTTCAGGGTATATATTGTTCCATCAGCATGCAACCTTATGCCCAAACAGCCTACATACTTATTACGTACCTTATCTATGGATGTCTTTGAAAAACTCACAAACGGTACAAAGTAGGAAACTGTTCTTGAGAAATAGTTAGACTCGGGCTCACAAAGTTTGTAAAAACATTCTGGCCGCATTCTGTTAATTACGGATTTTGCTGTTGCCTTTTATAAAACGGAGATTTACATACAGTGAGTATTTGAACGGCAGCTGTCCTATAAATGCTAGACTTTTGAAGAAGCCCCTAAAAAGTTATATTCCAAGCACATTAGTGGCATTTATTTAAAAAATAAAACAGTTTTAAAAAAAGCTTACACATTAACAAAAATCAATGATCTGTTTGCTTCGACCCTCCCGGCCCCAGACCAAAAAAAAAAAAACGAAACTGGGAGTTGAAGTGACTTTGAAAATGCCTTTATTACATGCTAAGTGAGGTCTTTCAGATTCCACACACACTTACCAGCATTTGCATTCCCATTGCAATCTGTTTGTAGACGTCCTTTTGTTCTTCCTTCTGAATTCTTCCAGCGCAGGAGTTGATTTCTGCGCGTCTAACATAGTTCAACAACTGAGTACACGCGTCAGATTAATTTGTTTTGTACGAAGCGTCTGCAGTACCCCTTTGCAGAATTGTCTGAAGCAAATTGTGGAAGGAAATGCCACTCAGTGCAAAAAAAAAACAAAAACCTGGTATATGTAAAGTCAGAGCTCCTAAAGCATCTGTACTCACATTTTTGGCTGTTGAAGATGAATTTCTCCCGTTGGGATGAGCTGCTCGGCTCAGAGTCCACACAACAGCTTTTGACATCTTCCCTGTTACCCTGCTGGGCTGTGATCCAGAGTCGAATTCGGTGGCTGTGGTTGGAAGATTTAAGCAGAATAAAACAGTCAGGTTACAGTAAGAGCAAATTCACAAATGATGAACTTGACTACCCTCCCCCCCCCCCCCCCCCCCCCCAATTTCATTTATTTCCGCTAAATTTTAAAGGAGAAGAAAGGATTTTGAGAAACCCTTTTCCCAAGAGAGAAATGCAGATTCCAGGCAGGGTTCATCTTCTGCTTTCAATCAAACAGATCTTCCGTATATTCTTAATTTTGTTTAAACGTACCTGAAGCTTAGGTGAAATATTCAAAGCAATGTTCTGATTTCTTATACTTTCCAAGAAGAAAGGTATACTATTTAAGCAATACATTCAGTTAGTTGTAAGCTTCTTAGACATTTACCCTTTCCCAATTAAAAAGGTATACATGACAATTAATTATATTTCTTACGCAACCATGCTCCAGGGCAAAAACATGGGGAAAAAATGATTCTGCGGTTTCCTACTGAATTCCTAATGTATTTAATTTCTTCTTTTCCATTTCCCCAGTGAGATGAGAAACATATCGAGAGGCGCCTCGATCCAATTCTGCCCGCAGCATCGGAGAAAGGATATTCGCTCCAGATATTACATATAAAAGCATAAACTTTTTGGCGCCGTCTCCGGCTTGAGCAGAGGGAGCAATGTGTCTGACGATGGGATGCCCGAGCTGAAGCGCCGCAGGATTCAAGGCTTGCAGACTGTTGCAGATGCCTGGTTCCGATCTCTGGATCGCTTTCCTACACACAGCATTGAAGCAATCAAAGATGTTCCACTGACTAGTTCCCCCCCTCCCCTCCCCCAACAGACCAATCCCATCGACTCCCGGTCACAACACTCAGTTCTGGATCTACTTCACAGCTCATTGGCATCTTTGCTCGTTTATTCTAAAATAGCAATCCCTTCCCCCCCCCCCCCCACCCCTATTAAGATAACCCAGGCACAAACGAACAGTTTTCTGCAGTACGTGACAATAGACTCTACTGTAGTATGGTTTTGAATAAGGCTCTCCAAAAAGCTGGATCTAAAGAAACAAAGGCTAAGGGAGGGGGGGGGGCTTGTGTTTTCAGCTCTGGAAACGCATGAGTCCAGTAAGCACAGGTTTGTCTTAAAATCGTTTTGAATTGTTCTTCAGTGTTTCTGAGGCTACCCTAGGTAAGAGTTTTGCACCCAACGTGTTGCCACGTTATTATTACACACCAGAACATGATCGTTTATGAGTTTACTACATACGTTTAAGTTTAAAAAAAAGAAATGGAAACGCTATTTTTAATTGTTGCAGTTTAAGAAAAATTTACCTTTTAATGTTATTTTTAAAAAAAAATTGTTTTAGATTTTTTTTCTCAAGTAATTCTAAACGAAACTTTCTGATTTAAAGGTTAAATAAAGTGTGAGTCTTGACCTTTTCATTCATAAATTAAAAATATTTTAAAGAACATTTTAAATCAAAAATTGAGAGTAGGCTGAGTTTTCTCTCTCTATATGTATATAAAGCTACTCGAAATATTAAGGTAGACACTTTTTTTTAATATAGTATCTCTTTCATCAAACCTCCAATGTGTATGTGCAATAAAACCCAGGAATACCTCTGTATTGACTCGGGAATGGGGGTGGGTGGGTGGGTGGGTGGGGGGCTGGCCTAGAAAGTTTGCAAGAGCTGCGGACAGGGAGAGACAGATTTGCTCGGTGCTACAGCGCCCTCCCTTGCGAGAGTGGTGGGAGACGACGTTTTCCCAGCATTTTCCAGCCTCCTCTATGGGTGTTTGTGATGTCAATCAAAGCTACTAAAAAAAAAAAAAAACCCCAACCAAAAAACCTCCGGCTTGCTAATATTTCACTCGCAGTCTGCCTCTTAGTGGAGGAGAGCAATCTGTCAACCCAGGCAGGGAGCCACCTCAAAACAGATCAGATTACCTTGACTGACAGCGTAACCATAGCAAATAATTTGACCCAAACTATTGTCTTATCCTCGCAGTCCCCGGGTCAGATAACCGACCAATCAGAACGCGCATAATCATTTTTCATGCCAGCTTAGAATAATATTATTAAAAAGCAGCCAGAGAGAGGGAGAGAGGAGACTTTACGACTATATTATGTTGAATCCTACTGGAAAGTAAGATCTAGTGAGCAAAAGGGGGGATTAAAAAATCCTGACTATTTAATGCGTTCGGAGGAAGAAGACAGCGAAAAACAAAGTTGCCAGAGGACTTACAATAACTCTTTTGGGGATAGTCTTTGATTCTTTCTTTGCATTTTTTTTTTTTTCGGTCGTTGCTGCTTGGAAGTGAGAGCTTATATTCTGCAGGACACCAATACACAATTTCTAGGGCACTTTTTCCACCTCATGTTAACCTATTTACTTTGAAGTCTGGATGATTTAAAAGCAATCAGACAAAGGAGATTTAAAAAAAATAAAAAAGGCAACCATGTCAATGCTGCCTACTTTTGGTTTCACTCAAGAACAAGTGGCCTGTGTCTGCGAGGTCCTCCAGCAAGGAGGCAACATCGAAAGGCTGGGACGCTTCCTCTGGTCCTTACCTGCCTGCGAACACCTCCACAAGAACGAAAGCGTCCTCAAGGCCAAAGCTGTGGTGGCTTTCCACCGGGGCAACTTCCGCGAGCTCTACAAGATCCTGGAGAGCCACCAGTTCTCGCCTCACAATCACCCGAAACTGCAGCAGCTCTGGCTCAAGGCGCACTATATCGAGGCGGAGAAGCTGCGCGGGCGCCCCCTAGGGGCCGTGGGCAAATACAGGGTGCGCAGGAAGTTCCCCTTGCCCCGGTCCATCTGGGACGGGGAAGAGACCAGCTACTGCTTCAAGGAGAAAAGCAGGAGCGTGCTGCGGGAGTGGTATGCCCACAACCCCTACCCGTCACCCCGGGAGAAAAGAGAGTTGGCCGAGGCCACGGGACTCACCACCACCCAGGTCAGCAACTGGTTCAAGAACCGGCGGCAGAGGGACCGTGCAGCCGAGGCCAAAGAAAGGTACGAGTAAGTACCCCCTATTCAGTACACTCCGCTCAGCCGCTATTTTCTTTGCCCTCTTCTGTGCATCGCTCTGTGAAATAACATTTACTAATAAATCCGGGCGATTCCTCCTAACTACTGTGGGCTCACAGTTGCTGAGAAAGTAATCTAAATAAACTAATATCTTCTTCTCAGGACTTTGCTGTGGCCACCCTTTTGTCACGTGGACTTTTCTTGACTTTTATTTTTTTGGATATTAGTCCTTTAGAAAACCAGGTGTGGATAGCTCCAAAGCTTTCAAAAAGAAACGTTAAACAAACGAGCTGGATAGGTGATTTTTTTTTTTTTTTTTTTGCAATGGACTAATTCCATATATTTGTGATTTGCTTTGAAGAAAGGCACATAGCTCTCCAAATCTAGTTACAAACTTATTGATTTAATCTAATGAATAGGTCGCTGTCCACCTTTATTTCTAGGTAACCGGGTGGACGTGTCAGAAATTTCCCTGATTACGAATGGACGAGTCCTACAGCGTTAAATACGGTTCCTCTATGACCTAACTTACAATAGAACATACCTTAGAGTCACTGCGTTCTTTAAAGGTCTTTCAAATCACCCAAAATAAAAGTCGTTATGGTTACTTTAATACATAAATGTTCCTGGTAAAATACAGAAAGAGAGGCAGACAGACAGAGATGGTTGAGTAGCAAAGGAATTGGCTACTGGGTCTATTACTAGAAATTTGTATTATATACGAGAGACACTGTTCACCGAGAAAATCTACCAGTGTCAAAGTTTCAAGCATTTTGCATGAATGACCAATAAATGCAATTAAAGGAAGCAATACGCCAATTCCCTCTTTTTATACTGTATGGTCAGGTTCCGCGACCTGACCGTGGCTATTTTTGAGGTACAATGAAATATTTCTGAAAAAAAATATAGAGAATACTATAAATCACCCATTAAAGTGCCCGCGTGGCTGCCCGGGGGTTCGGACGCGTGACAGACTTAAGGTTTTTGCTTTTATACCAACTGCATCTAATCCTGATATAGTGACTAGAAATTCAGCTTTGGGGCCTTAGCAGAAGGACGTTTCTGTTGAGTATTATAAACCGAGGTGAAAGAGATGATGAACCCAATACCTTTGCCATGCCTATTTTTTTCTAGTAGGCCTTAAGATAGTATTTGAACACTTTCAAGTCTCTGTTCTTGGTCTTTAAGGCTAGTAGTCCTTTCAATGCAGTAGAAAAATTTTTTTTTTGTTACATTTGTACCCCGCGCTTTCCCACTCATGGCAGGTTCAATGCGGCTTGCATATAATATACAGGTACTTATTTGTACCCGGGGCAATGGAGGGTTAAGTGATTTGCCCAGAGTCACAAGGAGCTGCTATTGCAATACAGCTTAAGTCAGCATATAAAAAAAAAAAATCAAAGTGTAGAGTGACCATAATCAAGAAAGAATCAAGGACATACCAACGCATATAATAAAAATATTTCCGTCTGTTACTGCAAGATTGGAATTATTACGATGATAGAGCATCAATGAGAAAATCCTGGCTTTTTTTTTTTTTTTCGGACTTGATCTGCCCACCTGTTTTGTGCTGTCCATATTGTGACTAAAAACCAGTGGAAATCGCCTCTGGTAGCTACAGCCAAGACGATCATAGTTTTATATATATTTTTTTTTTGCTTATGTAAATCATTTGATTATATCTGAGGTTTACAATAATGAACTGGTTTTCTATGTTCCATCAGGGCTTCTATGGCCGGTACTTTATTTTTGGTTCAATTGTCCCATGAATGAAAACTCTCTGTTGTTAGAAACGACATTCTGTCCTGAGATCACTGAACACTCTCTCTCTCTCTCTCTCTCTCTCTCTCTCTCTCTCTCTCTCTCTCTCTCTCTCTCTCTCTCTCTCTCTCTCTCTCCTCGTGTCTGTATGCAATATGCAGCTCATAACCTTTTTTTTCTGCCTTGTATGCTGCCTTTCGTTTTTATTTTTCTCAGGGATCTTTAGTTGAAATAAGGAAATTGTGTATCTACTTTTATTGCAAGCTATTTAATTCAAGTACCAGAATAACCGTATTTATCTTGGTTTTACGAAGCTTCAGTTTAACATTGTAAATTACAATTTTTTTGTTTTTTTGAGGAAGCCCAAAAATCTTTCTGCAAGTATAGAGAGGTGCATCGGTACCAGGAAAGATGCACGTGTATTAGTAGTTTAACCTGCTATCATTAATATTTTAAGTGCTGTTTACCAGAACAACTAAACTTCTTAAAGTAATAATTATTATGCATATCTCATAGAAGGTCATTCATTTTGAAACCTGAAAAAAATAGTTTTATTCCTTAGGCAGCTAATTGTCAGACATAACAACTTGGCTCTTGAATGAGAAAAAAATGCATCTTCATTCTTTTACTACAAAAACATTTTCAGGGCTTTGTTAAATTTGTGCCTTGGACAGAAAATTAAAAACCTCATCTTACATAACGTGCTCTTGTTTCAATGATGGGAATATTTATAATAGACAAATTGAGAAAGTATGATTTTGGCAAAGTGGTGGCACCTCATACAATTGGTGGACAGCTGTTTATAAGCTGAACAGACCTTGCATCTTTCCATGAGAGGTCAGAGGTATGGCGTGTTTGCAAACTCCCTGTTTTCCAAGTATCCTCCAGCTGTCTTTCTTTTTGCCAGAATTACCTAGACTCTGTGCATTTGCTGAATAGCATCACTGTATCTCAGCCCACAGAAACAGACTGGTGACTGTAAAATATTATTTCTATAGGGAGAACAATGAGAACTCCAACTCCAACAGCCACAATCCTCTGTCGTCTTCAATGAATGGAAACAAAACGGTTTTGGGAAGCTCGGAGGATGAGAAAACGCCATCGGGAACCCCAGACCACACGTCGTCGAGTCCGGTCTTACTGCTCAGCGCGAACCCGGGGCTGCAGTCTCTCCACGGCCTGGGGCATCCTCAGGGTCCTAGCGCGATCCCAGTTCCCAGCGCAGACTCCATGCACCACCATAGCTTGCAGGACTCCATCCTAAACCCTATGTCGTCCAACTTGGTCGATCTCGGTTCTTAAAACTTTGAAAGAAACATAAAAAAAAAAATCACATCTGAAACTTGAGTGATGACAAAAAGAATAATAATAATGGATATTTGTCAACCTTTGGTTGATTGGATGAGTGGATAAAAACTGTTTAATAATAGTACTGTACAAATTGTGTTACGGGGAAAATCGCTTGAGGTTTTTATACTCTTGATTTCAGATACAAGAACTGTTGCATTCAACGGTATGCAAGGCTATGCAAAAAAAAAAAAAAAATGTTTTCTCCTAGATTCCAGCAGAGCTCAATTTTCAATCCTGTTTGGGAATAACCCGGTATTATTCCCTTCACATATATATCACTAGGCAATTAATGCCTATTTTAGCTAATGAAGTGCTTGCCCTGTGTTCTTGTATATTAGAAAATGCAAGGCACACATACAATTCCAGCATTATGTCTCATCTGCACTATGCCGGAATCACCTGTTTGCTTCCGTTGCCACGCGCTGGTACAGCAGGTATAAACCTCTTTGCGCCTGCGCTAATCTTTGATGAATCGACCTCATGATTTTTTTTTTTGAGACAAGTCAGCGCTGCTGCATAATTTTTAGAGACAGGTCGTTTTTATTACTCTGTTTTACTTATAGCTCTAAGGCAGGTGCAAACTTTTACATTAGCAACCACAACTTAGTCAGGAATAATCAAATGCCGCTATTGTAGGCAGAGCTGTGATATTATAGCTGAATTTCCGCAGGCAACAGGCTTTTTTTTTTGTTTTTGTTTTTTGCATTCTTCATCCTTGCGTTCTCTATCTCCCCATTTTGGTAGGTGAAAATCTGATTTACGACACCTCGAAATTTCACACCTGAGCTGACATCAGTGGCGAGTCATCTGATTTCTTGTTTATATTATGTGAATACATTTATTTGGAAATATTTCAGCTTTTATTTTATAATAAAACGTAGAAACGTCCTCATCGGCTTCAGTGTTTATTGGTTTTAGGGTTCTTTTTGGTTTAAAACTGACACCGACACACACATGGCTGAAAACATGAATTATTAGATTTAGGACTGAACTTTCATGCAGTCTGTTTTTCTGTGCCAGTCTAATTTGTATATGGTGCCTGTGAGTAAAATGCACTCACATCGCGAGATTTCATGCAGATAACCAGAGAAGTATCCCACATATAATTCCTGTCAACGTTCTGAAGCAATTTCCCAGTAGTAAAATTAACGCCGTCTACACTAGTTTGACACATTGTAAAACAAGAATTTAATGAGTTTATCTTGTTGGGCAGACTGGATGGACCGTACAGGTCTTTATCTGCCCTCATTTACTATGCAACTATGTTATGTAATGTTCCTAGAGGGCATCTATTTCTAAATAACTGAGTACCTGGCATATATCGCTGCACCTGACGCCTAGAATTGACTTCCGGAGCCTGTACGTCTAGCCCCGTCTTTGGCCTTTTTCAAATCCAGGCTAAAAGTCCACCTCTTTAACGCTGCTTTTGACTCCTAACCACTACTCACTTGCCCTGTACCCTATTATCCCCACCTCTTTAATTCCCTTACCTCTTAGTTGTTCTGTCTGTTTGCCTGTCCTATTTAGATTGTGAGCTCTTTGAGCAGGGTCTGTCTTTACGTGTATGGTGTACAGCGCTGCGTATGCCTTGTAGCGCTATAGAAGTGGTAAGTAGTAGTAGTAATATTGGCTTTGCTTGGAATCTTTTGACAGTTTTCTTCACATAGTTTAGTGAGAAGACAGGACGAATAATCCCAGACATCCCCTACAGGATTTATGGCTCAAGCACAAGTACACCATTTTCAAACTACTAACAGACACTTGCGCAGTTTTGTTGCACATAGGATACAGAACAGGGATTAGAGGGAAATGATAGCAGAACACAACCACAAGTTAGAGAGATTTTAATAAACCTACAGCCCTTCCAGATTCATTGGCAATAAATGGAATCACTGCCTTCCATGTACAAACCTGCCTCTTTAGTCGTACAGAGCTGGCTTCTGAAAATCTCCTCAGACTGCAAGGGGACACAGAGCATAAGATAATGTTACATTACATATTATTCTGTGTTATGGCCCATTGCGATGCAAGTCTAACATTGCCATAATTAGCTTTCATTTCTGCTAAGTTTTATGGTTTATCGTCAAAAAAGTAGCGTTAAGTTTTATAGTTTATCGTTAAAATGTAGCGACGTAGCGTTATCATGAGACCATAGTAACCTACTATGAAACATATATGAAAACAATAAGAAAAATTGATACTAAATGCATTGATTTTCTGACTCCGGTACCTAGCCATAAACAGTAGGCCAAGTAGTCTATCACAAATAAATGTTCACCCGTGAAAGAGGGTAGCGTGAGGACTAAGGCCTCTTCTAGATCACTTTTGCCATGTATGCACAAAATAAACAAAACCTACCCTACCCTCCTCTCTTCCTTCCCGTTCACATTAATTAATTTGATTTGCTTACTTTATTTATTTTTTGTCTATTAGATTGTAAGCTCTTTGAGCAGGGACTGTCTTTCTTCTATGTTTGTGCAGCGCTGCGTATGCCTTGTAGCGCTATAGAAATGCTAAATAGTAGTAGTAGTGGGAAAACAGACACCCATACGAAACGAAACGTCTAGGAGATTTTGCAAGAGAGAAAGAAATGTTTGTGGTGGTGGTGGGGGAGTTGTATTAGTGATGTGAACTCAAAAATAAGTTCTATGAAGCTGTAGGATATTGGGACTGGATTTTGTTGTGATCCTATGGTCACCATAGAAAACATCCACTTAAAACAAAAAATAGCATGAGTCAATTGGGTTTTTTTTAACTGAAAATAACGACTCAGACATATCCCTTTCCAATTCCTGTTTAGTTTGCATGTTTAACAAAAATGATAATTTATAGTGTGTGTGTGTGTGTGTGTGTGAGAGAGTGAGTGAGAGAGAGAGAGAGAGAGAGAGAGAGAGAGAAATGGTTGTGCTCCTGTAATTTCATATCTGCCCCAAGCATTTTTCTCTATATTAACTATAGTGGAGAGTTAGTTCATTTCCTCGTCTTTTCATTCATCACTGCTATAAAATGTTTGATGCATTACCTCCTCAACTTAAGCCTATAAACCTACTTTAATTAGCATCTTTTAAATTCATCGCTGCATTTTTTTTTACACAATGCAGTATTAACAATGAATATTTATAAACGAGGTAGTGGTATCAGTTTCAGTGGGTGTCCCTGTGAGGTTGGAGGCGGTGGTAAGATTTCCATCGCTTTTGCTGTGCCCAACTCCTCCAACTAATTTTTTTTATTATTATTATTAACAATCCTGGTAAACCATGCCTCCCCTCCAACTTTTTGTTTCTTGCTGTGATTCCTAGCACGGAGAGCGTTTTGCTTCAATACACGACCTGTTTTAAAATATTTCTTCAGCTCCTGGCTTCGACTAAGTAGATAGAACGAATTGTTTATCTTATTTGGAATCCTTGTGTGGCCCTGGTACTGGATGAAGAAACCCTAAGCTTGACCTGGGGTTTAGCAACAGGGAAGAGCTTCAGGTACAGTTAGGTGATTAGAAACAGTAGGATTGAAGGGTATGAAATAAATTTGTCCCGTGCACAGAATGGCACGGGTCTCTAACTGAAGACCTGTACCATTTCTGTGCGTGGGACAATTTTTATACCCTCCGATCCCACTCTCATAATATTCCTGCTCCCGCCCAGAAGACGAAAAGTTAGGAAGAAAACGAAAGAAAGTTACCTCTGAGCCAAAACGAAAGAAAGTTACCTTTGAGCCAACGAGCCAGTCTATCTGTCCGATCATGCGCTTTGTGCCTCTTTAAGGGATCCCTGCTAGAAAGAGCTAGTTTGGGGGACCAGTGACTGGGAGGGAGTTTAGCTTGACTGAGGGGGGGGGGGGGGGTCTTTTATTAAAGCTTAGCTCGAGTTATCTGCAACAGGGCCAGTTTTATTCCTATGGGCCCTGCTGCAGATAAGTCGAGCTAAGCTTTAGTAAATGACCCCCTGAATGATGATATGTGATGGGACCCGGGCTTATCTGAACATGTCCAGAGTCATTAGCAAGGAACATCAGCGAATACTCAGATTTCTACAGCCTGACCCAAATTATACTGTCCTCATCAGGTATCAGTCCCAAAGATTTCAAAAGGAGCACAGAACTAGAAGCAACCAGTCGGACAAGAATACCTCTGATGCAGAGTAAAATATTGCAGGCAGAAGACAACTATTCTTGTGTCGTCTCTTGAAATTATACCTTACAAGTTGACAGTCAAGTATACTATCAAGTTGACAGTCATGCAGAACACACTCTTTCTTTAACGGAACGAAACGACAAGACTGAACGCTTTGCACTTCGTGTGTCACTAATTAACACGCTAAAGATGCCGTGCAAAAGTCAGGCCGAGTATCCAATAAATATTTGATAGTTTCAAAACACCATAGCGAAATAGTATCTGCAGCCGAGAGCTTCCCCAGCCTGTGCTGAAATCCGTTTCAGAAGTGATTTTTAATTCAGTCTGAAACCGTCGAGCAGGGACTGTCTCTTCATGTTCAAGTGTACAGCGCTGGGTACGGTCTAGTAGCGCTTTAGAAATGATAAGTAGTACTCTTTGGGATTCTGGAATCTTGCTACTCTTTGGGATTCCGGAATCTTGCTACCCTTTGTCCTTATCCCTTATTTGTCCTGTTTGTCTGTCCTAATTAGATTGTAAGCTCTGTTGAGCAGGGACTGTCTCTTCATGTTCAAGTGTACAGCGCTGCGTATGTCTACTAGCGCTATAGAAATGATAAGTAGTAGTATTAGTAAACCGGGATTGCCCAGTAGTTGGTATTATTGTTAACAGTGGCTTTCACGAGGCAATAGATGGAGATGTTATATTTGCATCTATACTTGGTGGGAACATTTTCTAAGCGATTTTAGGGAGGTCTCTGGAAGAAAAGGTTTTGCCGCAAAGCCAAAATTAGGGCGCTTTATCGCCACTGAAAATAAGGGTCAAGAAAAAGGTTATAAGAGACAAACACTGCGGGAAACTTTTTGTTGATAAATCTAGAGCTGTCAGTTGCGCCGGAAGGAAACAGGCACAAAACTTGATGAAAACTTACCGGGGGCTCCTGTAGAAACATACCGCCCTGTAGTTCAGATGTCATAGTATTCTAATTTTTAAAACCACCAATTCTAACACTGTAAAAATTGCAAAAGAAAGAAAGAATCCAGAGGTCCGTTATTTTAACTGGAAATGTTCAGGTTCCCGCAGTCCAGTTCCATTGGTAGGTGATCAGGGCTTGAGTTTTTCCCAGTTTATACATTTGCGTCTTTGCGCTGGTTCCATGACATCTTTCTCCTATTGAAAATACCAAGAAATCTGGAGCAAAGTTTGCGCTTCCGCAAACGAACTCCGATTTTTAATAAATGACTGCCTTTAGCTGCCTGCCCAGCCCTCCACCGAGGGACGCAATGTCAGCGTCCGTGCTAACTGCTTAGGGTTATATGCCGACACTTTGCTTTGGTAAAGCAAATTAAAAGAGCAGCGTTGAATTAGCACCGAGATTAGGGTAAGAGGTAACAAAAGTCGAAAAAAAACAGAAAATGGATGACCCCGATTTTCATGTTAAAGTCAAGGTAGACAATCATTAATAGTAGGCTAATTATTTAAATGCGTGACCTATGCAGGAAACCAAGACTAATATAATTTATCATAGAATATGTGTTCTAGGGGAAGCTGATTAGTGCTGGTGAAAAGCAAGGGCAAATTTCACAGTTTTGTTTTCCCAAGCTTACCGGGCTGCTGCAGAGATTTAAACGGATGGCTGTGCTCTAAAATGGTCATGTTCAACTCTTGCAACTTAAAAACTGCTGGACTTTCCAAGTCCATTTTTATTTTAACATATTTCAGCATACACCTTCCGAATATGATCATTTTAATTAAACAGGCTTCAACACGCATGCACACAGACACAAACATCAGGACAAGCATTCTTTTTCAGATGTTTTAACACTGTGGCGGTATTGAGAATTAAAAAGCTACTGTCTCTGGTGCATTAAAGGTATTTTAGTTAGAAGAAAGAACAGTTATTTGTTTTTAAAACTGCATAAAATAGTGTCTTTCTACAGTGGACCCTTAAGAAATAATGCACTGTTTTAGGTGTAAGTGTCAACATTTCAAAAATGATTTTGGGGGGTGTCAAACACAAAACAAATGGTCCCTCCCTCCTCACTATTGGGGGGTGCTCTGCACCTACTGACACCCACAAAGCTGGCTCCTACGGCTTCAGGTTATGTTAAACTCAATTATGAATTAAAATGTGCCAAAGTAAATGCAACTTTTTATTAAAAGAAAAAGAAACATAAGAATCTTTCAAAGATTTCTTTTTTTTTTTTTAATTAAGCTTATGACCAAACTTTCAGAAAATAATATAGTTGTTGGAACAGTAATCACTCATTTTAATTCAACTTTTTTTTATTTCTTAAGGTTTATGAATAAAACAAATAACTAGAACACAATAAAACCATGACATTCCATGGGATTTAACATTAGACGATACATTTTGCATATAATAATCCAATAATAAGGCCATAATTCAACCATAAGAGGTGCCTCAAGGGTTTGTGATAACCCAGCTTCAAAAGCTGTTTCTTTTCCTAAGCAAAAGCGGAACTGTGAGTTGTCTATTTGGGTCCTTGAATGTGTTTCTGAGGAAAGATGTCTATCCTAACCTGCGAACCTAGGGGGTCTTTTACTAAGACGTGCTGGCATTTTCAGCGCAATGCTAAATATAGGCAAATGCTAAACGCTAAAGGCGCCAATATATTCCTATGGGCATCTTTAGTGTTTAATAACTAGAAAAGTAGGGAAACTTTCTTGCTAAAGTATATTTCTGTCAAATTGAAACAATTTTTACTTAAACGCTAGACGTGTTTTAAGAGGAAAAGGCCTCAAGAAGCCCCCAGCTTAATTATAGCTTCAGGGGCTGGACTTCTTCATCATCGGCCCAAAACCTCGAGCTTGGCAGTAGTTGCAAAAGTGAGCATGCAATCTTAACAAATCTTATAGATCACTTAGCTTATATTGTAGCTCGCTTATTCTCTGCTCATTTCGCTTCTTATATGAATCTTGCGATCTTTCCACCATCGTTTCGCTTCTTGTGCGAATCCTGCGGTTTTTCCACCACCCGAAGTGTTTAGTGTTTAACATGCACCTATTTTTAACACGTTTTAAAAACGTCAGTGCGCCTAAGTAAAAGATCCCCCTCTAGAATTACCTTAATCAGGGAAAGTGACTATATTTTAAACAGACCTTTGTATTTCCTACATTTGCACCTTTATTTTTAAATGGTTTGCTGTCCAATCATTAGATCAGCAGAGGAAGAACCGAAGAAACCATATTCCAATCCTGCCTTGTCACCTCGTGCAAGTTTTCCTTAGGTACAAACTTAGGGGCCCTTTTACGAAATGGTTGGCACGGCAACAGGCTTGCCGCACGCCAATCTGGAACTGCCGCCAAGTAACCACAGGAGCCCACAGGTAGTTCCCACCCCCCAGCACACATCATTTCTGGTGCTACAAAAATAGTTTCTATTTTTGTAGTGCCGGTGCTTACCCAACGGTAATTGGGCAGTGCTGCATGGTGCCCAGTTACCGCCGGGTTAGCACAGGAGCCCTTACCGCCACCTCAATGGCTGGTGGTAAGTGATCCCTCCCGAAATGGCTGTGCGGCAAGTGGTTCACTTAACACATGGCCATTTCCATTCCAGAAAGAAAGTGGAGGAGTGGCCTAGTGGTTAAAGCACTGGGCTTGAAATCCAGAGGTGGCCGGTGGTTCAAATCCCACTGCTGTTCCTCATGATCTTGGGCAAGTCACTTAACCCTCCATTTCCTCAGGTACAAACTTAGATTGTGAGCCCTCCTGGGACAGAGAAATATCCAGAGTACCTGAATGCAACTCATCTTGAGCTACTACTGAAAAAGGTGTAAATACAGCCTTTTACTCACTGGGGTAAAAGGGGCCTCAATGCGTTTCAAAAACATATAATATATATAAGTCTTTGAAATGACACCACCTTTCTCCAAGCAGTAGATCAGAATGTACCATTAGAGTTCAGGCTGCCAAGTAAGGGGGTTTTCTGGGGCATTCACGCATTTAGTAGTCTGATCTCTAGCATTGCCATTTTGAACAATGGTACCACAATGGCAGAAACAAGTGGGGATTGCTTCTGCCCCCACCCCCTCTGGACCACCAGGGATTTGGAAGTAAATCTGAGTACGATCAGGGGCATGGAGAGGGTACAATTTGCACTGGACTTTTGGCTACTTGAGGAGGAAGGGGGTTGGAGAATAGCATAGCACTTTTTTCACATTGGGTGATCATGTCGTAACTTTCTGGCAGCAAGATTTTTTTAAAATTATGTTAAGGTTTTTTTTTTTTTGGTAAAATATAGGGGCCCTTTTACTAAGCTGTGTAAGTGTCTATGCACGCCCAATGCGTGCCAAAATGGAGTCACCACCCGGCTACCATGTGGCTCTGGTGGTAATTTCATTTTTGGCGCGTGTCTGATAAGCGCATCCGAAAATAATTTTATTTCAGACGCACGTATCGGATGCATGCCAAGTAACATTTGATACATGTAGGTCATTACCACCCAGTTACCGCATGGGTCTTTACCTCTAGGTCAATGGCTGGCATTAAGGTCGCAGACCCAAAATGGAAACGCAGCAATTTTGATTTTGCCTCACGTCCATGTTCGGCAAACATTTAAAAAGGCCTTTTTCACAGGCGCACTGAAAAATGGATTGGCGCGTGCCCAAAATCCACGCCTACACTACCGCAAGCCATTTTCAGTGCACTTTAGTAAAAGGACCCCATAGTTTTTAAGTATTATTTTACCGCACTTTAATAAACTGAGGTCTTAGATTGCAAGCCCTCTAGAGACAAGAGAATGTCTGCTATACCTGAATGTAACTTGTCTTACCAATGAAAAGGTGTGAGCTAAATTCAAATACATGCATACATATATACATAAATCCTTCTGTAAATATCTCAAACACTATAGTAAAAAATTTCTTCCAGATTAGTCAGTGACATTTCTCTTCTCTCTCCGATATATATTCATAACACAACACTATGTGATAAATGTGGATCTTCAGATTTAACTGACAACATACACCTTCTAGGAAACTTGTTCAAGCCTTTTTGGTGTTCATTAATCAACTCCTCATTGATCCAACATTTTAACTTTTTCTTCAAATCTTAACGATCTATTTTTTCAAAAACTCCATCTTGTTCCCCTAAAAAACTTTTTTTTTTTAACTTTCTTATTTTAAATTTTATACAAATATGTAATGATCATGACACTTAGCTTTTAAATAACGTTCAGCAGCGATTTTTCTCCTGAGTCAAACCCCCGCCAACATG
Organism: Microcaecilia unicolor; assembly: GCF_901765095.1. Classification (NCBI taxonomy): domain Eukaryota; kingdom Metazoa; phylum Chordata; class Amphibia; order Gymnophiona; family Siphonopidae; genus Microcaecilia; species Microcaecilia unicolor. The sequence goes on along the minus strand of NC_044033.1, from coordinate 29,826,969 downwards.
GCCAGGTTTCGAAAATCTTCGTCAGGGAAGAGGTTCGCTAGGAAAAAAAAAATTCAAACAAAAGTATTCAACTAACTAACCAACTTTTCTTGCCAACTAACCTATATTAGAATTACCATTTGAAAACTTGTAAACACGTATCGAAAAAAATGGCTGCAGCGTCTCTCTTCATTTCAGCCACTTTCAGCCATATATACATACACACATGCACACTTGGAATAGCATAAGAAAAGAAAGGAAACATCAGATCTCATAACTGAGATTAATGAAATAATGTTCAGGCACAACTATAATGAAATATGTTTTTTTTTATCGTAGTGTACTCTGTGTAACTGTCAGTGTACCTGAGTGCAGTTGACATATGCCTGCTTGTCACCACTGTTTCTGGGTAAGGCAAAGTATTATTATGTATTTATTATTTATTAGGATTTATTTACCGCCTTTTTGAAGGAGTTCACTCAAGGCGGTGTACAGTAAGAGTAGATCAAACATGAGCAATAGGCAATTACAGCAGTAAAAATATTCAACTAACAATTCAAAGTATGGCATGTTATACTACTTACAATGTCAACACAATACGTAATAGAACATTATAATTGGTAGTGAAGGGTAAGGCAAAGTTGTAACATATAGATGAGTAAGAAAGTAGGAAGAATTAGAAAGTAAGGTGACTTATTTGAAGAAAGTTGCACATGGAGGAGTGGATAAACATGTCCCGCTGCAGTATGTGCAGCCCGAGTCACTCCTTGTGTTCTGTATATTTTGCATTTGGACTGGAATTGCCTTATATCTTTCTATTTTAAGAGCCCTTTTACTAAGTGACCTACGCATGCCCAACGTGTGTCAATTTGGAGTTACTGCCCGGCTACCACATGGTCCGGGCAGTAATTTCATTTTTTTACACGTGTCTGCTACGTGCACTGGAAACCAGGAGGTGATCGTCATTCTACATGCATAGACCATTACCACCCGGTTAACGCTTGACACCTTACCGCTAAGTCATGGAGAGGGCGGTGGATATGTGGAATGCTCTTCTGTGGGAGGTGGAGGAGATGAAAATGGTAATGGAATTCAAACATGCATGGGATAAACACAAAGGAATCCAGTTTAGAAGGAATGGTTCCGTGGAATCTTGGCGGAGATTGGGTGGTGACGCCGGTAATTGGGAAACAAAACGGGAGCTGGGCAGACTTCTACAGTCTACGCCCTGATCGTGACTGAATAGATAGGGATGGGCTGGAGTGTAAATTTTAAGGGGCTTCGATGTTAGCTTCAGAACTTAGTACAAGAACAGTACTGGGTAGACTTCTACGGTGTGGGCCCTGAGAAAGGCAAGGACAAATCGAGCAGGGACTGTCTTTTCATGTTCAAGTATACAGCGCTGTGTACGTCTAGTAGCGCTATAGAAATGATAAGTAGTAGTAGTAGTAAATCAAACTCGGGTATACATATAAAGTATCACATACCATGTAAAATGACTTTATCTTGTTGGGCAGACTGGATGGACCATACAGGTCTTTATCTGCCATCATTTACTATGTTACTAAGTCAATGGGTGGCGGTAAGGTTTCAGGCCCAAAATGGACGTGTGCCAATTTTTTTCACTGCACATCCATTTTCGGCCCCCCCCCCAAAAGCCTTTTTTGCAGGTGCGCTGAAACATTGACCTGCGTGCATCCAATACATGCATCTACACCAGTGCAGACCATTTTTCAGAGTACCTTAGTAAAAGGGCCCCCTGAGTATTGGCTCATAACTTCATCCTGTGCGGGCCCTTTTACTAAGCTGCGTAGGTGCCTACGCAATCCCAATGCACACCAATTTGGAACTATCGCCTGGCCACCATGAGGCCTGGCCAGTAATTTCATTTTTTTTACATGCGTCCACTACATGCACCGGGAAATTTCCGGCATGCAGCGCTAACCGGGAGGTAATCGACAGTGTATGCGTGCTGACGATTACTGCCTGGTTAAAGTGTGAGACTTTACCACTGTCAATGGGTGGCAGTAAGGTGTCAGACCCAAAATAGACATGCACCAGTTTTTATTCTGCCGCATGTCCATTTTCAGTCAAGAAAAAGAGAGGCCTTTTTATCAGGTGTGCTGAAATGTGGACCTGTGTGCGTCCAATACACGCGTCTACACCAGCGCAGACCGTTTTTCAGCGCACCTTAGTAAAAGGACCCCTAAAAGTTATATGTATTGGCACAGTGCAGGGTTATTTAGCACTAGTGCTGGCAAGAAGAGTGCACATTTTAGAACTGAGACCCATGGTTTCATACAGAATAGAGTACACTGTATGAAATCAAACACTACTGAGGGGGGAAGTTATCAGGGTGGGGTACAAGTTGAGCTTTTACTGCTCTTTGGTTTACCACGGGAGTCATCAATCAGGTTGCTGACTCCTGTGGAAAAAGAATAACGTTGCTTGCGAATCACCTTTCAGGCAATGTAATTCCATTTGTCCAAGAGCATCGGGTCACCAATCTGTGGCCCGATACTTCTGGGTCATTCCTTAAAGAGGCTGGCAACTTAAAAAAAATAGTTGGCTCCATATTGCACTCCTAAAAGAAAGACCCTCTTGCAGTCTCCCCATTTCAAGACCCCCCCCCCAAAGATGCCCCCTAATCAGATCTCTCCAACTTGAAGGGCCCTCGAAGGTGTGAACCCCCAGCCAGAAGCTCTGCCTTCCCAAATCTAAAACACCTCCAAGGTCCCTTCTACCTTCTTGAAGTCCCCTACCCCCCCCCCCCCCCATAGGCCTGCGTTGAATATTTTCTGGTGCCTAGTGGGTGGCCAGGAGCGATTCCCAGTTACTTCTGCCCTTGCCAGTGCTGGAATTCAAATGAGTACTCGTGTTACTCGTGTTACTACTTCTAGGAGTAATTTTTCCATATACCTCCTGAATCTATAAAAGTCATCAAAAATTGTGCATGCAAATATAGGCACATGCCCAATTTGCATGTGCAAATTAATAGAATAATGAGCCAATTAGTGGCAATAATTGGCTTTTTAATAAGCAATTATTGGCACTAATTAAATTTAATTGGGACTTATATGCGTAAATTTAGGTGCGGACTCTGCACCTAAAATTTATGCATGGCCTGAAAACGGGAGCATGGAAATGGAAGGGTCATGGGCATTTCAGGGTGGATCAGGGTGTGGTTATGAGTTAATTGCATAATCATAGAACCTGTGCGTAAATGTAGGCACGGGCATTTGCATAACATTTTCTTTGGGCAGATTGGATGGACCGTACAGTTACTATGTTTGGTGCATATGGCAGTGCCTACATTTAGCAACGCACTTTATTGTTAAACAAGGAGGAAAAACCTCATAGTGCTGTGCCACATAACGGCTTGTAAAACCAGACTTCAACTACTAGACAGAATGCACACAGTGAAAAAGTAATCATTGGTCAAAAAACCTCCTGTAAAACAAACACAAAATTTAAAAAGTTCTCAAAAAACATAATCATTAATGATAACATTCAAAATAAGTCATCAAACCGAGAGCACCTATCCTTAAAATGATATAGAGGGGCATAATCGAAAGGGGAGCCCAAGTTTTCCTGGGGACGTCCTTGCAGGACGGCTCCATGAAGGGGCGGGGAAACCTGCATTATCGAAACAAGATGGGCGTCCATCTTTCGTTTTGATAATACGGTCGGGGACGCCCAAATCTCAACATTTAGCTCGACTTTAGAGATGGTCGTCCCCGGTTTTCAGCGATAATGGAAAACGAGGACGGCCATCTCAGAAACGACCAAATCCAAGGCATTTGGTCATGGGAGGAGCCAGCATTTGTGGTCCCCCTGACATGCCAAGACACCAACCGAGCACCCTAGGGTGCACTGCAGTGGACTTCAGAAATTGCTCCCAGGTGCATAGCTCCCTTACCTTCGGTGCTGAGCCCCCAAACCCCCACTCCCCACAACTGTACACCACTACCATAGCCCTAAGGGGTGAAGAGGGGCACCTACATGTGGGTACAGTGGGTTTGTGTTGGGTTTTGAAGGGCTCACATTTACCACCACAAGTTTAACAGGTAGGGGGGATGGGCCTGGGTCCGCCTGCCTGAAGTGCACTGCACCCACTAAATCTGCTCCAGGGACCTGCATATTGCTGTCATGGAGCTGGGTATGACATTTGAGGCTGGCATAGAGGGTGGCAAAAAAATTTTTTTAAATATTTTTTAGGGTGGGTGACCACTGGGGAAGTAAGGGGAGGTCATCCGCGATTTCTCCAGTGGTCGTCTGGTCAGTTCGGGCACCTTTTTGAGGCTTGGTCGCAAGAAAAAATGGACCAAGTAAAGTCGGCCAAGTGCTCATCAGGGACGCCCTTCTTTTTTCCATTATTGGCCGAGGACGTCCATCTCTTAAGCACGCCCCAGTCCCACCATCGCTACACTGCCGACACACCCCCGTGAACTTTGGTCATCCCTGCGATAGAAAGCAGTTGAGGGTGCCCAAAATCGGCTGTCAATTATGCCGATTTGGGCGACCCTGAAAGAAGGACGCCCATCTCCCGATTTGTGTCGGAAGATGGGCACCCTTCTCTTTCAAAAATAAGCCTGGTAGTGTGGCAATTCTCAGTTCCTCAGCTCAGTCCAAAGTCACTTATCTTAAATCTTGCAGTAAGTCAGTTCTCGATCAGTCAGCAAAGTTTAACGGGATGATAAGAAAACAGTGCGGTCCCGACGGACCCGTTTCGCTTCAACTTCCTCTGGAGACCTTCACTGCACCCCGATTTGAAAAGTACTGCCAAGGAAATCTACATCATGAGACAGTCATCGGGGTGCAGTGAAGGTCTCCAGAGGAAGCTGGAGCAAAATGAGTCTGTCGGGACCTCACTGTTTTCTTATCATCCCGCTAAACTTTGCTAACTGATCGAGAACTGGCTTACTGTAAGATTTAAGATAAGTGATTTTGGACTGAACTGCGCAACTGAGAATTGTCACACTGTCACATCATTTTAAGGATAAGTGCTCTCGGTTTGATGACGCATTTTGAATGTTCACTCTAAATATCAAATTCAGGGCTTTGGATTATCACTAAATATCAGTCAAGGATAAAGTATAAAAAGATATCCAAATACTCTATGCGTGATGTGTTGTGTCTTTTATGTTTGAAAGAGGAAAAGCCTCAAATGCTAAGGAGCACTCCTTTGTTGATAATTCTAACAACTTTAGGGAGCCATCTTTCATTCATCATAGGCTAAAAACCTCCTAAATGTGAAATTTCAAGCTTGAACCTTACTTATTAGTATCTTAAAGGTTCTAAGATGCACATATAGGTTGCCCCAATCTGTCTGACCTATCTGATTAACTGTACATTTGTCTTTTTAGATTGTAAGCTCTTCGAGCAGGGACTGTCCTTCCATGTTAAATTGTACAGCGCTGCGTAACCATAGTAGCGCTTTAGAAATGTTAAGTAGTAGTAAGATGCACTTATCTTGACAGCCTTGTAGTCGTGAGAACTTATTAAATTTTATGTTTTACAGGAGGTTTTTTTTTTTTTTTTACCAATGATTACTTTTTCAATGTGTGCATTTTGACTAATAGTTGCAGTCTGGTTTTACAAGCCATTATTTGCCACAGCAGTGTGAGGTTTTTCCTCCTTGTGTAACAATAAAGTGCGCTACTATTGATTCACAGTATCTATATTTTTTGTGGTTTTCATGTCTATCATAGTGAAATTTGTTTTGTTACATTTGTACCCTGTGCTTTCCCACTCATGGCAGGCTCAGTGTGGCTTGCATGTGGCAATGGAGGGTTAAGTGACTTGCCCAGAGTCACAAGGAGCTGCCTGTGCCTGAAGTGGGAATCAAACTCAGTTCCTCAGGACCAAAGTCCACCACCCTAACCACTAGGCCACTCCTCCACTGTTGCTACTATTTGAGATTCTACACGGAATGTTGCTATTCCACTAGCAACATTCCATGTAGAAGTCGGCCCTTGCAGATCACCAATGTGGCCGCGCAGGCTTCTGCTTCTGTGAGTCTGACGTGCAGGACGTCAGACTCACAGAAACAGAAGCCTGTGCAACCTTCTACATGGAATGTTGCTAGTGGAATAGCAACATTCCGTGTAGAATCTCAAATAGTATATATTTTATTTTTGTTACATTTGTACCCTGCGCTTTCCCACTCATGGCAGGCTCAGTGCGGCTTACATGTGGCAATGGAGGGTTAAGTGACTTGCCCAGAGTCACAAGGAGCTGCCTGTGCCTGAGGTGGGAATTGAACTCAGTTCTGTAGGACCAAAGTCCACCACCCTAACCACTAGGCCACTCCTCCTCCTCTGATTGGTAGATATTGTTCACATAGTGCCTACATTTATACATGACCTCTCCGCTTGAGCATTATTCTATAACCTGTGTGAATTTTTGGCATGGCTTAAAGAATACTGCTTGAGCTTTTTTTGGCACCAATTTTTAGGAGTCATTTATAGAATTCATCCCGTAAGGACTTCTTATATTAAAAGAAGTTTAATCTCCCTGATTTGGTAGTGATCGTAGTATGATCGTGTCCCTAATGGGTCTGGTGGAAGAGTGTTTCCCTACCATACTGTATATTGCATGACTCCCTTTGCTTGTATCTTATTCTTAGGATTTGTTTATTTCTGGTAGCAAAAATTAATGCATTTTTATTCCAGCAGCACCTCCTATTCATAAAAAAAATTTAACTTTAGGGGGCTCACCCAGGATGACACTAGCACCATTTCTGATGGTAATCAGTGCAGCGGCACCCTGCATTTATATTCACAATATCGGACACGACTAAGGAAGTTTAAAAAAATGGTAAACCTCTTGCTTATGTAATAATGCAGGATTCAAAAAGAAATGAGGACTCCTAATTGTTTTATTTACAAGATTATTTTAAAATATAGTGGTAGTTCCAGTGCATGAAAAAATGATTTGCTGTACGGGAAGTGGTAATGTGTAATGATTAGGAAAAGAGAATAAACAGTGAGCCAGACTCAGTATTTTTCACCCAGACACAGAACAGGAGCTGCCTCTCATCGCTTCTGGTCCATGGTATAGGGAAATGTAAAACTAAAATTACACAGGCCCAGCTTTCATAAAGGTACATCTCTAACATAGCCAAAGCATGAACACAACGTAGACACTGAAGACCTCAAGATAGAAGATTTTTTAACACAGGTGATTCATCTGGACCTTAGACTCGTACGGTAAGGTCTTGGGGGGGGGGGGGGGAAGAGTCCCGGGCTTGCGGTTTTCGAAAGCAGTGAAAGCGCTACTGTTTCCTTGATGTTATGTTAACTCTGGTTTTTAAATGTTTGATGATGGCACACCATCTTGACTGGCATTTTGAGGTGCCAAGGAGAGGGTAAATACATTTTTATAAATAAATAAGAAAAAGCAGCAGACATAAAGAATGGAGACATTGTTTGTAAAGGTACATTTCACCTAACTAAAAAGTAGCAAAAGCCATCCATAGGCATGGATTTTGTGCTGTTTTTTGTTTTTTTTTTTTAACTTTTCATTGATAAACCTCTGGTAAATTCCAGTACCCTGGTGGGCCTACACATGAAGTTTGAAGCTGGTTGGTTCTCTGTGTGTTGAAAGTTATCCTGCTTCCAGATGCCTGAACGGCTTTATAGATTGAACCACCACAAAAGCAGATGTTGGAAAATGCTAAAAGAACTCCGTTTGTAATTTAAACATGTTTGATTTATTTAGGGCTTCTGACGTTCTGCGTCTATGAAAAGATCCAGGGCTCCTTTTCCTAAGCGGTGGTAAGTCCAACGCGGGTTTACCGCTCGCTGTACAGGAACCACAGCAGCCCGGTGGTATTTCCCACCCCTAGCGCACTGTCATTTCCGACACTACAAAAATGTTTAATTTTTGTAGCGTCAGTGTGTACCCAGCAGTAATCAGGCAGTGCTGCACACTGCCCAGTAGCCGCCGGGTTAACGCGGGAGCCTTACTGCCACCTCAATGGGTGGCGGTAAGGGCTCCCCCCCCCCGAAATGGCCACGCGGCAACTGCTTTACTTGCCGCCCGGCCATTTCCTGTAGGAAGTGGAGACTTCCCTTTTACCACCTGCGGTAAAAGGGGGCCTTGGTGCGCATGTAAAACACGTGCTGACGCCTGCGCCAGCCCCCTTTTGCCGCAGCTTGGTAAAAGGGGACCCAAATGACCTATTAGCAAGAAATAGGTGACATTTTACCACTGTGTTCTCCATAAGGTTTACCAATAGGCAAAGACTGAGAGAACGTCTTTGACCAATAATATCGAGTCTCATTTCCTAATTTTCCTTGTGCCACTCTGGCATTGCTGTTTCATTATGTTAAGATAAAGAGGCAGAATTTGCATTCAGTAGTCCAATTTTTGGAATTGTGCGCTGCTCAGAAATAAACATTAAGCAGGTATCAAAACAGAGAGAACAGTTTTCTTGTTCTATATTTGATACTGGTACTACACTGTTATTTGGAAAAATATGCTGCCTTCATTCCATAATGTTTGGAATGAAAAGAACAATGAGGTAAATTGTAAATTCCTTTTCACGTGTTAAGATTTGATTTTGTCATATTAATTATTTTTACTTTACTTAGGAGCCAAAGAACTGGGGTCTTTCTACTAAAGCGTGTTGGACACTTAGGACTGGAATCAGTAAACGGCACCAAAGATAAATGCTGCTAAGGTTCACGTTAAACTGGTATTCTGTAAACCAGAGTGTCCTTTACAGAATAGTAGCTTAGGGCTAGAATCTATAAATGGGGCTTAAAAAATCAGCACTGAAAAAATAAACACTTAAGTGTTATTCTATAAGCTGTGCCTAAAGTTTGGCATGGTTTCTAGAATAACACTTAAGCGTTATGGTTATGCGTAAATTTAGGCCAACGGAAATGCGGTGCAAATGCCCGCACTTAAATTTACATGCAGAGCACCCTTATTCTGTACTTATGCACATAACTCAAAACCACGCTCCCGTTCCACTCCGAGACATCCATGATCATCCCCTTTCCGCGCCCCCCTTTTTCAGGCCACATGTACATTTTAGATGTGTATCATGCGCCTAACTTTACGCGCATAACACACAATTAAATCTAATTAGTGCCAATAATTGCTTGTTAAAAAGCCAATTATTGGAACCAATTAGCTCATGATCTTATTAAACCGTGCACATAAATTGGTACACGCCTATATTTTGTGTGGAATTTTTAGTCACCTTTACAGAATCAGGGGGATCGTGTGCATCCTGAACCTAACTTTGAGCCTGCCAAAAGCTGGTGTAAATCTTCACTCCCGACTGATGGAAGTTGGGCATAAAAAGAATATTATACCTCATTTCAGGGAATGCCCTTGACCCACCCATGCTCTTTCGATGCACACTACGAAATTTAGGTGTGAATGTTATAGATTAGGCCAGATCCACATGTAACTCTTAATGACTGCCAATTAAATGCCAATTAACTTCAATAATTGATTGTTAGCACTTAATTTACTACATTCACATCTGGGATCTGTACTCAGATTTTTGTGACATATAGGATCCGGGGGTTAATGCACAGTTAACGCATGACCAGGTTAAGGGGTTTTGTGGTAGTTTGCCTGTTTCGTCACGTTAAACCGCATGTTGCATCATTTTCGTGAATTTCACTGTCAGGGCTATGGCACAGGTAGAGAGTGGTGTGTGAGGCATTTGAAAATTAGGGGTCCTTTTACAAAGGCGCGCTGAAAAATGGCTTACGGTAGTGTAGACATGGGTTTTGTGCACGCACCGATCCATTTTTTTAGCGCGCTTGTAAAAAAGGCCTTTTACAATTTTTTTGCCAAAAATGCAGGTGCAGCAAAATGAAAATTGCCGTGTGTCCATTTTGGGTCTGAGACCTTACCGCCAGCCATTGACCTAGTGGTAAAGGTTCACACAGTAACCAGGCAGTAATGACCTATGCACGCCAAATGCCACTTGGTGCGTGTCCGTTACACATGCCTGAAAAGAAAAAATATTTTTCAGACACACGTATCGGATGCGTGCCAAAATTGAAATTACTGCAAGAGCCATGTGTGGAAACTTCATTTTGGCACATGTTGGGCGCGCGCAGATGCTTACGCAGCTTAGTAAAAGGACCCCTTAACGTGCTGTACTTACACTATGCAGTAACCTCCTAATGCAGAGTTAATGTGGGACCAATTACCACCTGTTAAGTAAGAGGTGGTAAGTTCTTCCACGTTAACTGAGAGCAGATACTGCATGTTAATCCGAATGTTAATACACGACTTACAATAAAACCATCTATTACAGTGCTCTAAGGAAGGGTTTGAAAATATTTCTTCTATATTGTAATATTTTATTTTTCCTATTTGTTTGAATATTTTCCCTGTATTGCTCTTACAAGAGTTTATGCTTGGAATAATTATTTGCAGCAGGACAATTCTCAACACAACGAACGATGGTGATACAGTCGAGTAATTCACAGATGAGTAGTCTTTGTTTTAAAAGGCAAACTTTCAAGACTTGACACGGCTCCATGTTTCACCTAAGAAGCCTGCCTCAGGAGTCTTATCACAATGTCATGAAATGCTATGTTTTTCAATACAAAATGTGTTGGAAAAAATTGTAATCTGTGTCTAACATCACAATGGATATATGGACCAGGGGCGTATATGTGTGGGGCCACAGGGGCCTGGGTCCCCGCAGATTTCGCCCTGGCCCCCTTCCTCCAACTCCTCCATGGCCATGCTGTAAGTAACGCTGCTGATTCGTTGAATCCAGTTCGGAGTCTGATGTCGCAGCACGTTGTACGTGCATACAACGTGCTGCGACGTCAGACTCCGAACTGGATTCAACGAATCAGCAGCGTTACTTACAGCATGGCCACGGAGGAGTCGGAGGAAGACGAAATATGAAGACTGCGGGTCGGACCTCTGCTGGCGGGGGTTGGGGCCCCCCGCCAGCAAAAGTAAGCAGCGGGGGGGAGGGTTGACGGCGGGGGGGGGTGGAGAGTGGCGGCGGCGGCGGCGGGGGGGGGGGTGGGGAGGCAAAAATGTGCCCCCCCTCTCTGGCTCTGGCCCCCCCTACCGCCGGATTCCAGATACGCCTCTGATATGGACCAAAATATATTGACAAAATGTGCATATTTACAAAGACGGAAAATATACTATAGCAGCAACAGGTAATCCGATAATGAAACGTATAGACACAGAATCTTCAAATTCGTACTGTTTGTGTTCTTCCACCTTGGTGGTTTTTCTTTGGAATAATTGTTTGAAATCTTATAAATAAATAAACACACACACCAATAATACATATTGGGAACACCTCTTCTCGATGTATTAGTTTTGCACATGCCACACATTAAAATCCTGGGTTATAGAGCATCAAGCCCAAAAGTTAATGCCCTTTGGAATAAGGACTCCTTTATGTTGTTGAAAAGCTGAATCGTGGCTCTTCCAAGCAAATGGATTTCTATATTTTGTTTCAGTTTGAGTCTAATACGAGTAAATCACTTTCACTAAAACACATTATAAAACTCTGCAGCAGTTATGGGGTAGCAAACAGTCATTTTAATTTTGCATACCACCTATTTATCAAGATGTGCTAAAATTATACAGCATGTCCCCAAAAAACAATCTTTGTTTTCATTCTTCACTGTTAATATCCGTAGACCTCAGTGGTGCCCCCTTACTGACCTCCAACTTTACGGTCAGTGAGACTCATGCACCTGCGTCTTATTTGCTCTAACAGATAAATATTGCATAGAAATAATGTTTTGTTATATTTTTATGTTTAAAACTGTTTATTGATGTAAAATTCAGAAAATACATACATAACATTGCAACAAGAAGACAATACTGGTACAACAAACAACTGCCAATCCGAATACATCACCATCTAACCATAGTCTATCTTCTTAATGAATCCATTATATTATTAATTTTCATTTTAAATTGGAAGTATTTAGTTATCTCTAAGATGAAACTTCTCTGTCAGCTGGGGGCCTGACTATCCAAAATGAGCCATGTTTTGTAATAAAGCTGTTTCAAGGAATGTCCCATGCATCAACCAACACCGGCATTTCATGGTTCATGCCAGTCAGTCAGTCCTCTAGCCAACAGAGAACTTTCTTCTTAAGGGTGAGTAAATATTTCCAATTTAAAATAGAAATTAAATGATAATAGATTAATTAAGAAGATAGAATATGGTTAGATGGTGATATATTCGCGTTTTTATATCTAAATGTTTTTTCTAAGCAACATTTATCTTTGAGACCAACGATGAAGCAGGTACATGAGTCTCACTGACTGTAGAGTTGGGGGATCAGTGAGGGGCACCCCTGAAGTCTAAAGAAATTAGTAGTGAGGAGTTTGGACAACATTTCGTCAGGTTTCCAAAGAATTAAGAGTCACTTGAAGCATAGTTTTGTAATAGAGGTTATTAATCAAAACACACCTTTTATGCCTGACTGAATAAAAGAAGGAATGCTACTTTCAGGCATTTTTTTTTTTCATGGTTGTTTCCATTTCATTTACACATGTATACAAACCCATGTCTTTTTTTTTTCACTAACAGACAAGATATAAAATAAAATATTTCTCCTCAAAATATAAATAGATAATTTATTGCAAAGATCCTATGTTGAACATGTTGTTATAATAAACTCTTTACCAAAATGTCACTGGCTCATTCTTTACTAACGATCTGTTTATTAAGCTGCATTAGGTGTTTAACACAGCTTCCTATCAGGGACTATGATATGGGAAGGGAGTGCCCCTTGCAATTAATGTGAAGTTCATTATCCCAAGCTAACTACTGACACAGCAGATAATATGATGAGGTTGGATACACCTCTAGAGCAGGGGCGTAGCCAGACTTCGGCGGGAGGGGGGTCCAGAGCCTAAGGTGAGGGGGCACATTTTAGCCCCCCCCCCAGCGCCGCCACCCCCTGCCATTTCTGACCCCCCCGCCGCCGCCTCCGCCACCACCAACTTTGACACCCCCCCGGCGCCAACCCTTTCGACCCCCCCTTCACCCTGCTGCCGCCGCCGCCACCGTTGGGTACCTTTGCTGGCAGGAGACCCCAACCCCTGCCAGCCGAAGTCCTCTTCTCCGGCGCAGCCGCGTTGCTGGCTGATCTGCAAGGCTTTGTTCTGTTTCTGTGAGTCTGACGTCCTGCACGGGCTTACTGCTTGCTATTCCAGGACTATAGCAGGCCCAATGCGGCCACCGTGGTAATTCTGGGTTGAGTGTGTGCCATTGCTAGGGGGAAAAACCACAGAAATGGTTAGCGTGGCAGTGACCTGGCAGTAATTGGGCATCGCTATGTGTTGTCCAGTTACTAATCCAAAGATAACCACCCAAAGGGTGGAGGTGCACTGGTTCCTACGTCAAAGGACGCAGAAGCAAAAAGTAGGAAAAGTAGGCTCTTCTCAAATACCGGAGGAGACGTGATGATGGAAATAAAGTCTTTATTGCAAAAAAAAAAACACGACAACACAGCAGCCATGTTTCAGTGCGCAAAGCGCCTTCCTCAGGAGTCTTATGATGTATACCTATTTTGACAGTCCAGTGTTATTCCCTGTTGAACTTCAGATTATATTTATATCATTTTGTGTGTATTGATTTAATAAAGACATCTTTTTTTTTTCATAATCAGCTACACATCATAAGACTCCTGAGGAAGGCGCTTTGCAAGCCAAAACACAGCTGCTGTGTTGAGTCATTTTTTTTTTTGCAATAAAGACTTTATTTCCATCATCACGTCTTCTCCGGTGTTTGAGATGAGCCTACTTTTACTACTTCTTGTCCAGCTACTGCCAGGTTACCGCAGGAGCCCTTACCGCCACCTCAATGGGCGGAAGTAATGGCTCCCTGTTGCATGGCCGCATGGTAAGAGTTTTCTTACCATGTGGCCATTTTGTTTTGGGGGCTTTTTATCTGTTGCAGTAAAAAGGGCCCTGACACATGGGAAAAACGACCCCTGCCACTACCACAGGACCCCACAGCTTGATAAAAGGACCCCTTGGTTGGTTAACCAGCCGAGTTAACTGGATAAATAGGGCTGCATAAAAGTCAGTCCTATCTTTATGTGGTTCTCCGTAGCTGGTTAAGTGCTGAAATCACACTTAACCGGCTACAGTTAAACCTGAAAATTCAGTGCCAGAGCTCAGACATGACCAGGCATTGAATTTCCCGGCAAACGCTGATGGTGGCCAGCAAAACCCTGAGCGCTGCCGACTGAATATCAACCCCATAATACTTTGAAACTTTTATTAATACCCTGAAAAGCTGACAGGCTTGTGCAAAGTGGTCAATATTGTCCTCGGTTTAGGCAGCCATGAAAGCGCAGCTTTCCTACAACCTGCTCAGCATGGTAAAACACCATCAAACTGTTTTCCTTTATTTTGTTTTTATCTTAATGCTGTTGGTTTAAATATTTTAATCACTGAGCAGGGATTTCATGGCAAAGTGAACTATGCTTGCAGCTACAAAAAAATAGGGGTTATGAACAGGTGCAAATGGATTTAGCATCTCTTCAAATTCCTGCAGAAGCTTAGTGCTAAGACCGTACCATCAGCAAAATTTGCTTTCATAAATGAGCTCCATAATGGTGCTAATATAGAGAACAGATGTTTTTAACCCTCTCCCCTCTCCAGTCGGTTCAAAACTCTGCTGCCCGTCTCGTCTTCCGCCAGGGTCGCTTTACTCATACTACCCCTCTCCTCAAGACCCTTCACTGGCTCCCTATCCGTTTTCGCATCCTGTTCAAACTTCTTCTACTAACCTAAAAATGTACTCACTCTGCTGCTCCCCAGTATCTCTCCACACTCGTCCTTCCCTACACCCCTTCCCGTGCACTCCGCTCCATGGATAAATCCTTCTTATCTGTTCCCTTCTCCACTACTACCAACTCCAGACTTCGCGCCTTCTGTCTCGCTGCACCCTACGCCTGGAATAAACTTCCTGAGCCCCTACGTCTTGCCCCATCCTTGGCCACCTTTAAATCTAGACTGAAAGCCCACCTCTTTAACATTGCTTTTGACTCGTAACCACTTGTAACCACTCGCCTCCACCTACCCTCCTCTCTTCCTTCCCGTTCACATTAATTGATTTGATTTGCTTACTTTATTTATTTTTTTGTCTATTAGATTGTAAGCTCTTTGAGCAGGGACTGTCTTTCTTCTATGTTTGTGCAGCGCTGCGTACGCCTTGTAGCGCTATAGAAATGCTAAATAGTAGTAGTAGTAGTAACTTATGGCCAGTCTGGGTTTCAGGATATTCTCTATAAATATGCACTGCCTCCTTTGTATGCAGATGCATTTCATGCATTAAAATTCAATGCGAAGAAATGCAAAGTGATGCACTTAGGGAGTAGAAATCCAAGGGAGACGTATGTGTTAGGCGGGGAGAGTCTGATAGGCACAGACGGGGAGAGGGATCTTGGGGTGATAGTATCTGAGGACCTGAAGGCGACGAAACAGTGCGACAAGGCGGTGGCCGTAGCTAGAAGATTGCTAGGCTGTATAGAGAGAGGAGTGACCAGCAGAAAAAAGGAGGTTTTAATGCCCCTGTATAAGACGTTGGTGAGGCCCCACCTGGAGTATTGTGTTCAGTTTTGGAGGCCGTACCTTGCGAAGGATGTTAAAAAAATGGAAGCGGTGCAAAGAAAAGCTACGAGGATGGTATGGGATTTGCGTTACAAGATGTATGAGGAGAGACTTGTTGACCTGAACATGTACACCCTGGAGGAAAGGAGAAACAGGGGTGATATGATACAGACTTTCAAATATTTGAAAGGTATTAATCCGCAAACGAACCTTTTCCGGAGATGGGAAGGCGGTAGAACGAGAGGACATGAAATGAGATTGAAGGGGGGCAGACTCAGGAAAGATGTCAGGAAGTATTTTTTCACGGAGAGGGTGGTGAACGCTTGGAATGCCCTCCCGCGGGAGGTGGTGGAGATGAAAACGGTAACGGAGTTCAAACATGCATGGGATATGCATAGAGGAATCCTGTGCAGAAGGAATGGATCCTCAGAAGCTTAGCTGAAATTGGGTGGCGGAGCAGGTGGGGGGAAGAGGGGGTGGTGGTTGGGAAGCAAGGATAGGGAAGGGCAGACTTATACGGTCTGTACCAGAGCCGGTGATGGGAGGCGGGACTGGTGGTTGGGAGGTGGGAAATACTGCTGGGCAGACTTATATGGTCTGTGCCCTGAAAAGGACAGGTACAAATTCAATTCAAGGTAAGGTATACACAAATGAGTTTGTCTTGGGCAGACTGGATGGACCATGCAGGTCTTTTTCTGCCGTCATCTACTATGTTACTATGTTACTATGCAAATTTATTATTATTATTAACATTTGTATAGCACTACCAGACGCATGCAGCGCTGAACACCTGACACAGAGAGACAGTCTCTGCTCAATAGAGCTTACAATCTAAAAAAATATACAGACAAAACAATTAAGGGCAAGGGAAGTACTGGGTGAGAAGGATCGATATGCTGAAAACCAAAAGTCGGAGGAACAACCGCACTAGGTGAAGGAACACCAATCCCTACGACTGTAGCACAACGAACAAAGGAGTAGGCTGAAGAGTAGCCTCTTCCAAAAACCACAAAGGCCAGGGCAGTGCTTCTGAACCCTCTCCTGGAGGCACGCCTTGCCAGTCACGTTCTCGGGATTGCCACAGTGAAAATGCAAGGGATAGGGGGCTCTACAAAATACAAATAGCTACGAGGGCCTCCAAGAGAGGGCTGAGAAGCACTGGGGTAGAAAACACGAGGGCATAGTTGAAAATCCCTATTCCAAAAACTTTCTGTGCAAATGGATGTCCTAGGTCAGTGGCCTTCAATCCAGTGCTTATTATTATTAAAAACTTACTATACTGCCCAAGCTGACTTGTAGATCGGGACAGTTTGCAATCTAAAATAACAACAAAATAAGAAAATGAAAAATGAACTACAATGTGTGGATAGGAGAGGAATCTGGCATTCAACCGTAGGACAATGGCAGAGACAAGAGGGCCAAGGGGACAAGAGTGCTAAGAAAGTCTGATTTTCAAGATATTCGCAATGAATATGTGTCATATGTATTTGTATATAATAAAGGCAGTGTAGGCAACCATATGTCATGGATATCCTGAAGAATGAGACTAGGGGAGAGGGACTCCCCATGGACAGGATAAGAACCATTGACTTCAGTTCTGAAATATTTATTTGTTACTGAATAGGTAACATTGTAAATAGAATACTATTGTATTTGGTCAAGAGTATTTGCAAAGGTCAAGGTCTTCCATATTACAATTTTATATGTCAAAAGTTCATGAATGCAAAAAATGACAGAGCTGTTATTTGGAATTTATAAGCATAGTTTAAAATGCTAGACACACAAAACAGGAGGCACCTTTGTCAATCAATGTTCACTAGCTCAAAGAGGGAAATGTATTCATTTATTTACACATCATAAAATTGACTTCTAAATGTTTTGGCTTGTTGCTGTTTTTCATCAATACAATTCTGAAATATTTTCTGTCCTAATATTAGATTTTATTTGATTTATGTATTTATTTTCCAAACTTCTACACCACTTAAAAATAAGTGGTTGACAAAATACAAACAAAAATCTAAAATACATACAAACAAACATTAAAATAAAATAAAAAAATAACATAAAAAGTTCAAAATTCTCTTAGACATATAACAAGTAACAGAAACACTGCTCTTACTGCACCAGAACTTTCCTCATGTAAAAGTTTCTAAGAACAGACGAAAGATTATGGACACCAAATACTGCATCAGAAGATAACTTGAGCCGAAGAACATGATTTGTCATCTGCTTCTTGAATAGATTCAATAAAGCAAGTCTTTCAATGGTTTAAATTTACAGCGAGAAAACATGAAAGAAGAGATCTCTGATGCCCATCTTTTTTTCTGTCAAATGCTTGATTAAAATTGAGGCAAGCTGTTAAACTGAAACTAGAACATAAAAATTGCAAACTAAGCAGCAAATAACAGCCCACATGTCTATAGACACAATTCTATGCACACACAGGAATCACTTTAAGAAAATAATTTTGTTTTCTCCACTCCCTTGAAAAACCTGTCCACTACTTTGCTCTGTGTTCTTTTCCATATCAGAAGCACTCAGGTTGAATAATCGTTATGATTATGGCTTATTGAGTCTGATATACCATCTTTCTTAAAACATAGCAAGACGGTGACACTAAAATCGGATAGAGAAGAAAGGAACTCCAATTCATGAGAAACAAAAGAGACGAAAGACAGAGAAAGTATGCAGGGCCAGAGCAGTTTAACAGTTCACACCAGCCGAAGCTTAAAATATATGATTGTCTAGGACATAATGAAATTGCAGATTGTGACTTAACAACATTGACAATTAATAGACTTGTAAATGATTTGAATAAAAGGCCCGAGAGCTTGTCTCGACGGGCCCAGTTAAACGCGGGCTGGGCCCGTTCGGGAAGGTTCTGAGGGCGGGGGTGGGGGGGAGAAGAGCGTGTGGTTATGGGGGGGGGGGTGAGGGGTCGTGTTTGGATGGAGGGCACGAGGGCAGCTGAGATTGGTCAGCTCAATAGAAGCTGACAGCCCGGACACGATATAGGCAGCCGATTGGAGAATAGGTTGCCGGGGGGCGGGGCCGTGGGAAGGGAACAAGGGCTCTGCTTCCTCCGAGGCTTAGGGTGTCGTCTGATCCTCGGAGGCATTTTTGCCCTCCCTCCCACCCTCGCATGTACGGGATGTGAGGAGGCTTATATGTGTGGTGTTGTAGATGTTGTTTTTCAGGAATGGCGTTGGAGTTTGTCGCAGCGGCAAAAAACCCGAGCTACAGGAGCAATAAAATTCAAATAGATTTCAGGAAGGTCACATAGCAATAATAATAATAATAATTCTGGGTGATATAGCAACTTTTATCTAACCATGAATCATGATAGTACAGCTCCCTAGAACCAGGCATGTGACCACTGCTCAGGATAGCATAACATAACACGTTTGAAAGTGAGACGGAATAATGATGCTTTCACTGCCCCATGGAAGAACACTGAAGCAGTTGTCCTCATCCACTGATGTATTCAACAGGAACTTGGTTGGACTTTATGATAAAATATATTTAACACAGCAATTTTAGCAAAACACAGGGAATTTTAGATTTTTTTATTATTTTCATTTGAATTTAATACAATTGTATTACTGTGATTTCCAGGTACCATATTTTAGTAACATTTTGTGGGTAAATATCTAAATTAGAGGAGGTGCCTAATGATCAATTTATGATCATTATGACAATGTACAGGTCAATTTCATGCTCCTCTGAATATCATCTTACCTATGTACTAGCTCTATTAGTCCTAAGGTACCTCAGTTCTTATAGTTTTATACCTTTCAGGAATAACAAGTGTGGACCTTTTACTATGATGACAGTTTCTGATTTTAACGACTTATTCAGGCAAAAGAGAAAGCAAAACCAAAAATGTTCATTTAACATTATCCTGTATATTTCCTGGATAGGGCTTTAATTGTTTACAAAACATCATAGGATTATAAAGCGATCTTACAGATAATTGCAGTGTGTTCCATTCTTTTGCAGCTCTATATGGAAAACTTAAAGCAAAAATTGTTTGAAACCAATTACCCTTTGGAGTGGGAAAAAAATGTAACAACATTCCATTCTGGGCCCGAAATTCAACCTGGAGTGATAAGCGGCTGGCGTTGAATATCCAGTTATGAATGCGCACCTGGAAGTAAACCAGGCGCCGGCTGACATTCAGACAGGTACCAGGATAACTTACTGCATAAAAGAGTCCTTTTACTAAGCCGCGATAGGCTCTGTGCGCATGCAGTGCGTGCCCAAACGAGACTACCGCCAGGCCAGCGTGCCCTCCTGGCAGTAATTCCAGATTTGGCACATGCCCATAATGCCTAGATGAATCATTTATTTATTTATTTATTTCCTCCTATGCACGGTAATCAGCACTTGGTGTGCACTGACCGGTCACCGCGTATGTAGCATGTGAGCCTTTACCGCTAGATCAGTGGGTGGCATAAAGGGCTTAGGCCAGTTTTGGGCACGCGCTGGTTTCATTTTTACCACAGACCCTTTTCCCGTCCCATTAAAAAAGCCATTTTTTTGTAGATGCAATAAAAACTGGCCCGCTGAGTGCCCAATACATGCGCCTACACTATCGCAGGTCCCTTTTTAGTGTGGCTTAGTAAAAGGACCCCAAAGGGCCCTTTTACTAAGGCTTAGAGGGGCATAATCGAACGCAAATGCCTATCTCCATGGGCGTTTATCTCCGAGAACGGGTCCGTGAAGGGGCGGACTGAACCGTAGTTTGGAAAGGGCATTTTTTGAGCTGGGCGTTTTCGTTTTTCAGCGATAATCGAAACCGAAGCGGCCCAGCTCAAAAATGAACAAATCCAAGGCTTTGGGTTGTGGGAGGGGCCAGGATTCGTAGTGCACTGGTCCCCCTCACATGCCAGGACACCAACCTGGCACCCTAGGGGGCACTTCTAAAAAATAGAAAAAAATATTAAATTACCTCCCTTACCTTGGATGCTGAGCCCCCCAAATCCCCCCCCCAAAACCCACAACTCTACACCATTACCATAGCACTTACATGTGAAGGGGGGCACCTATATGTGGGTACAGTGGGTTTTAGAGGCCTCCCATTTACCAGCACAAGTGTTACAGGTAGGGGGGATGGGCCTGGGTCCACCTGCCTGAAGTGCACTGCGGTACCCACTAAAGGTGCTCCAGGGATCTGCATACACGCAGGCCTCTAGGACTTGTTGCTGCTATATAACATTGGCACACCAGTTTACACCTGAAGACTAATCTCTCCGAAAACGTCCTTTATTGGAATAAGCACGTTTACTCACAGTTAACTGCAGATCAGAGGTTGTGCCCCACTGGCAACGAGTCTCCCTGGTACTGAGATTAGCAGTAGGTCAGAGCAGGCAGAATGCTGTACAATGCCCTCTTTCAGCCACATTCAAGGTAATAACTAAGTTCTGTAACGTGGCTAACACATGAAAGGGATCTAAAACTGGCTTACAAAAATGGCCACTACCTCATGGACTACCGGAAACAAAACAGGGCACACTCTGACCCAGTTAGCAGGGGGAAAAGCACCATGGGAGTACAGCCTACCAACTACCAACATCGTGAGCATTTACCACAAGCTAGTGGAATCACGGAGCCCAATACCCTACACCCACCACAATGCAATACTGATGTGATTCTGCTGTGCGCATAACAGAAAAGGTGTCAAACTCACCCGAGAGCCACATCAGAAACAGGGAAAGGCTGTCAGAGGATAGAACACATTCTGCTGTCATGGAGGTGGGTACGGCATTTGAGGCTGGCATACAGGCTGGAAAAAAAGTTTGCAAAGTGGGGTTTTTTTGGTGGGAGGGGGTTAGTGACCACTGGGGGAGTCCAGGGAGGTCATCCCCGATTCCCTCCAGTGGTCATCTGGGCAGTTGGGGCACTTTTTTGGGATTTGTTTTTGAAAAAAAGGATAAAAAAAAGTGACCCAAAATCACGGTAAAAACGCCCTTGTTTCTATTATCAGCTAAAGACTTCCATCTCCCCTCGGCCGATAACCACGCCCCAGTCCTGCCTTCACCACGCCTCTGACACGCCCCCGTCAACTTTATTCGTTCCCGCGACGGAGTGCAGTTGGAAACGTCCAAAATCAGCTTTCGATTGTACCGCTTTGGCCGCCTTTGCGAGAAAAATGCCCATCTCCCGATTTGGGTCGAAATATAGGTGTTTTTCTCTTTCGATTATGAGGCGGTTAGTGTACGCTAACATAATTCAAGTACTTAATGCTAAGAAGCCCATAGGTATAAAATAGGCTTCTTAACATTCGGCATATGCTAATTCTGTTAGCGCATACTAACCTTTAGTAAAAGGGCCACAAAGTTTGAACAGCTGTTATATGTGGTTACTTAGGGGTCCTTTTACTAATTCACACTAACAGATTTAGCGCACACTAATAATTAGTGTGTGCTAAATGATAGGGCACCCATTATATTCCTATGGGCGCCTTCTCATTTAGCACAAGCTAAATCTGTTAACGTGCCTTAGTAAAAGGACCCCTTAGCCAGTTAGCAGACTGAAACTCACCACTAACTGGCTACATTTCTGCTCTGCCCCAACTCTGACTCCAGACTGCACAGAAACTAGCCAGTTTTGGCATAGGCAGTTGGAGGGGATATTCGTCAGCACTATTTGGTTGACTGTCACTAAATATCCATGGACAGCCATGCACAAGTGATTTAAACAGCCAGGAGCCTCTCCTGACTATTTAAATCACTTTGAATATCAACCCACTCTGTGAATAATAGGTCCTACCAATTGATGGCATATGTATTAGAGGAATCATATAAGGGAAGGGAAATGGGACTTGATATACAGCCTTTCTGTGGTATTTTGCAACTACATTCAAAGCGGTTTACACCTGGGGCAATGGAGAGTTAAGTGACTTGCCCACAGTCACAAGGAGCTGCAGCAGGAATCAAACCCAGACCCCCTTAGGCTACTCCTCT